>NC_134689.1:391633640-391973640 GCF_050947455.1 Rhinoderma darwinii
ACTGCAGCATTTGAGGGGTTAAACAGCCAGAAACAGCATGATCGCTGCTCCCAGCTGTTAGTCCCAGGTGTCCGCTGTAAAATACAGCCGACACCCACAGCATATGGAGCGCGGTGAGCGCGCTCCATATACCCCCCCCCCCGCACCCGGACGTAATAGCAGGTCCGGCTGCGCGAATGGGTTTTAAAGTCTTTTAACTAATTAACCTTTCAAGACCGAGCTCATTTTGGCCTTCAGGACCAGCCCCATTTTTTCAAATCTGACATGTGTTACTTTATGTGGTTATAACTCCGGAATGCTTTTGCCTATCCAAGCGATTCTGAGATTGTTTTCTCGTGACATATTGTACTTTATATTAGTGGAAAAATTTGGTCAATAAATTCATTGCTTATTTGTGAAAAACACCAAAATTGAGAGAAAATGTGCAAAAATTATGATTTTTCTAATTTTCAATGTATCTGCTTGTAAGACAGATAGTAATACCACACAAAATAGTTACTATTTCACATATTCCATATGTCTACTTTAGATTGGCATCGTTTTTTGAACATTATTTAATTTTTCTAGGACGTTACGAGGCTTAGTACTTTACCAGCAATTTCTCACATTTTCAAGAAAATTTCAAAAGGCGATTTTTACAGGGACCAGTTCAGTTCTAAAGCGGCTTTGAGGGCCTTATATACTAGATAGACTCCATAAATCACCCCGTATTAAAAACTGCACCCCTCAAAGTATTCAAAACAGCATTCAGAAAGTTTCTTAACCCTTTAGGCGTTTCACAGGAATTAAAGCAATGTAGAGGGGAAATTTACAAATTTTTTTTTTTGCTGCAATTCATTTGTAATACATTTTTTTCTGTAACACAGAAGGTTTTACCAGGACTGCAAGGACCCATTATCCACTTTACCTGCCCAGGACCTTAACCATCCTTCTTTGAATTAACACACCAACACCTTCTTTATGCAAATGTGGAAGTGGCCACAGCTTTATTATTATTTACAACCATCGGCATGAAGACATATATATATTTATTTATTTCCTCTCCTCCTGAAATGCCGATGCTCCCTGTCTCCATCAGGCATGTAGGGTGCTACCTCCGTCTTCATCTGCCGTACTTTCCGCCAGCTGTGACATCTACGAAAAAACCAGAAAAACGCCAGAACAAGAATATAACCGTAGAAAAATTTTAAAAAACAAAACCAAAACCACCAGGGGAGGGAGGGCGGGTGTTTCTTCCACTGCAGCTTGAAGGTAAGAGGGCTTCCTGCTCCAAACCTCTGCCTTATATCTTCTTAACCACGCCCCTCTTACCCCTTGTTGACCAATCCTGATCCTGGGCATTATTTTAAACCGTTCCATCCTTTCTTAACCCCTTGCAGTCCCTGACACTCTCCCTAGGCGCTTCAGTGTCTACAAGACTGCAAGGACCCATTATCCACTTTACCTGCCCAGGACCTTAACCATCCTTCTTTGAATTAACACACCAACACCTTCTTTATGCAAATGTGGAAGTGGCCACAGCTTTATTATTATTTACAACCATCGGCATGAAGACATATATATATTTATTTATTTCCTCTCCTCCTGAAATGCCGATGCTCCCTGTCTCCATCAGGCATGTAGGGTGCTACCTCCGTCTTCATCTGCCGTACTTTCCGCCAAGAAGGGGGAACTGAGAAACCTACTCAGTCCCCCGACCACCCCCACCAAGCAACGCCAGCCCTCTCTCGGCACCATCCAAGAGATCCAATAAAAAGATATCGAGCCCGATATCATTCAGATGCACTCCATCCGGTGCCAGCAGATCTGCATTATCCCCCTCCAGGGATTGGTGTCGCAACCCGATCCCCCCTATAGAGCGAATGAACCGCGACACCCGCACATTAATTAACCTGCGCACTCTCTCCAAAGCTGCCATATTCCTCGCTCCTCGCCACACCGTGCGCGCCACTATTTCGGACCAAACTATCACGCAACGGGCGAACAGATCCCGAAAACGCGCCAAATCAGTTCGTATAATTGACAATAACTCAACCATTTTCACTTGGCCGATATCATTTCCACCCGCATGGATGATTAGGACAACAGGTCCGTACGTGTGCCTTGTAACTGCCACTACTTCTGGCAGTAACTGCACCCACCGTAATCCCCGGACACCTCTCCAATGGACGTCGGCCTGTGCGAGGCCCAAATTCGGACCTAATGGCCTTCGACCCGCTCGAACCGCTGCCCAATGCACATACGAATGCCCCAAGATCCACACTTGGGGGCGCCGCAACCCTAACAAAGAAATTAAGCTACATTCCGGTCAAATGAAAATTACAGGCAGGGTTAACATAACACTCCATATAACAGGAAGGAAAAACAGGGGGGGGGGGGAAGGGGAGGGGGGGGGAAGGGGAGGGGGCGACCTTTCTTATGAAAACTTCCAGCTTACACCATCTTTAAAACCAGATCAGGTCGCACATATGACTTATAGCTATTAGAGCGCCATCTACCCAGACTCATGATAGCCGCTGAATCCAAGCCCAAGGCATCCGCCTCAGTTGCCGCACCTATCCTAAATGAATGTGTACCAAACTCGCCCGGCGGCAAACCTAGATACTTCAAGCCGGCCTTAAAAATCGCCTCAAATTGAAAACGCGACATCGCGGATCCATCCTGATGGATCAAGAATTGCGTCCCGGGCACTCGGACCAACACGAATTCCTGGACCCATTTTACCGGGCAATACTGCCCCCCAATCCTCCCAATCGACAGCCAAGCCCCCTTTCCTACCACATCAGTCTTTGACCTCCGCACACAGACCCTGAGAGAATCTCCCAACGTTACTACATCCGATCCGAGAAGACCACCGCTCGCACTTACTCTGTGCGGAACCAGCTCACTAACCCGCAAAGCGGCAAAGAAAGCCAACGAAAACGCCGCGCCGAACAAGGACACTTCATATTCATCCCGACACACAAAACATAAAACGGCTAGAAGCCGACCCAAAAGTGAAAAAGATACTGGCCGCCTCGTGTCCCTTGAACACGCCTCTTTTTTCCACCCTTTTAAAGACTGCCGAACTACAAATTCTTTTGTAACATCTCTGCATCCCCACAATTTTAACATAAAGGCCACTCCTGCTAAAAACTTGCTCGCCGTGGCCGCACTACCCCCTTCCTGACGTATTTGTACCAAACTTGCTAACGTGACGTCCAGGTGACACCCCTCCTGTGATGGGAAGTCATTCCCCGCAATCTCCAACCACCGATCCCACGCTCTGCAATGACTCTTCCAAGTCGCCGGTACCACCGAACCCCTCAACAGTCTCATAAGTTGTCCTCGACCAGGGCCCATAAGTGAAGGGGGGGGGACACCCCTTCTGCCAAAGCTGCCGGGTGCAATTCCCGAAACCGGGACATCTGTGAACGAGACAAAGCATCAGCCATCACATTACTGACACCCGGAACATGTTTTGCACGAAACCACACATTCAAACGCAAACACTTCAAAACCAACCGTCTTAATAAAGCTAATACCGGCAACGAACTAGACGACAACCCGTTCACCGCATGCACCACCGCCATGTTGTCTGTCCAAAATACAATCCTCTTATTCACCATCACGCTACCCCATAACTCTATTGCAACTATAATAGGAAACAATTCCAATAGCGTTAAATTACGTAAGACTCCCAAATCACTCCAATGCAAGGGCCAAGGGGATCTACACCAACTTCGGCCCAAAATTGCTCCAAAACCATCACTTCCGGCTGCATCCGTAAATAATTCCAAATCTACATTAGACAACTCAGCGTCCTGACACACCGACCTCCCGTTAAACGAACTCAAAAAAGAATGCCAGACAAACAAATCCTTCCTCATACAAGAGGTTACCCTGATAAAATGATTTGGCTTCGAGATACCTCTAGTGGCTAAAGACAAACGCCTAGAAAAAACACGACCCATTGGAATTATACGACAAGCAAACACCAGCAATCCCATTAACGACTGTAACTGTTTTAACGTCACTTTTTTCGACCCCATGACCTGGTCAACCTGCGTCACTAGCCTTGCCAATTTATCATCTGGCAACCGAAAAATCATCCGCTCGCTATCTATTTCGATACCCAAAAATGACAAAACCGTTACAGGACCTTCCGTCTTATCCTCGGAAATAGGTACCCCGAAACGCGACATCACCTGTCGAAACACTCTCAGCAACGTGCTGCACAACCCAGAGCCCCCCGGGCCCACAAAAAGAAAATCATCCAGATAATGAATGACCGAGTCACAACCAGACTCCAAACGAACTACCCACTCTAAAAATGACGCAAACATCTCAAAGTAACTGCATGATATTGAACAACCCATAGGAAGGCACATATCCACGTAAAACCCTTTGTCTAAACAACAACCCAGCAGGTGAAAACACTCCGGATGAACCGGCAGCAAACGAAAGGCCGCTTCAATATCAGATTTGGCTAACAACGCCCCTTGTCCAGCCGCCTGTACCAACCTTACTGCAACATCAAAAGACGTATACGAAACCGCCGCCTCCACCCTAGAAATACCGTCATTAACAGAACCACCGCGAGGAAAAGAAAGGTGATGAATCAGCCTAAACTTTCCTCGTTCCTTCTTTGGAACTAAACCAAGGGGGGAAACTCGCAGATTCGTATACGGCGGCTCGCTGAATGGACCTGCCATTCTTCTTAATTCCACTTCTTTAGCTAATTTTAGCCGCGCAATGCCCACATTCTCATTGATCGACTTCAAATTGTCAGCCAATGACAATGTCGCAGAATATTCAAAAGGAATCTCAAAACCAAACGAAAACCCGTTAGTGAGCACCTCTGCTTCCCGCCTCCTGTGGTACCGCTCTAACCATGGGCCCATCTCGAGCACGTTCACCGGCGTTCTCCGCTGCGCCGGAAGGAGGTGCCTTGACCGGCTGCTTACCTCTCCGGAAACACCGGAGCGCCGAATGAGCGCCCCCACAGATGGAGCATTCATGTCGAAATTTGCACGTGGCAAAGAAACGACAGTGGCCCTCATTGTAGAGCCAACAGGCACCTGTGGGCCTAGCGGCCGCAACTCCAGGGGCGGGGCCCGGTGCTGCGGCCGCACTGGGAAAGGGGCGTTGTTGCCTACTCCCTTGCGCTAAAATAAGCTGCAACCACACGTCCGTTGCCTTCGTCGCCCAACTAATATCAGGCGACAAAGCCAAACGTCGCCGAAATTCTTCATCATATCGCCACCAGGCCGCACCACCGTGCAGCCTGTGGGCGCTGAAAATTGTGTCAAAATAGACAAACAACTCGGCCCCTTTCCCAGGATAGCGTTGGCAAATAACATGAGCCAGTGTAGCGTAACACTGTACCCAGTTGCCAAATGTTTTCGCTACTTTTGCTTTCCTATCCGAACCTCTCTCAAAGCCCCGCTCCTTGTCGACAGTCACCTGCTCCACCGAGACCAAGGACCAAATATCCACAAATTCATTCCTCCAAATCTTGTCCTTGACCTCAGCTGACAAATGAGTCCCGAGAGGAGCGACTCCACAAAACAATGAATCTCTAAACGTCAAACTAGCTAAAGCATTCTCTTTCTCAGACGGGGGCATAGCTCCCTCTGGTGGCACAGAGGGACACGACGTTCCCTCATTCACTTTCAACCCAGCCACCACGGCTTTTAAAACAGAAATCAAATCCGCACCCGCTGCATTAGGTTTATTAAGCCATGCGTCACCGCAGGCCGACTCACCGCTCCCAGAGGTCCCACCGACTCCAGAGGGTCCTTCAGCCACTTGCCGCGGCACTGGAACCACGGCCTGCACCTCCTCCACCGGCCCGGCGGGAGGTACAACCTGGGACAGCTGCTCCTGATCCACCGACAAGCGCTGCACCTCCCGGCGTCGACTGCGTCTCTGCGGCCGTGAGGATCTCCTCGACGACCTCCTCCATGATCCGGATGATGCGGACGTCGTCGCAGACGAGGAGGAGAAACCATCGCTGGAAGACGAGGAATACCGTCGACCACGCCTCTTCCCGTCACCTGACCTGCGACGTCCATGATGGCCGTGCCGGCGATGTCCACCAGCCCGGCGTTTCCTCCCTCGCCTGGAACGCTCCCTTCTTGGACCTGCAGGAGAGAAAGATGACAAGGCAGGAGAAGGGCAAATAGCATCCAAAACACCCTCACTCCTATCTTTCCTAGCACACTCCCCCCCTGCCCCTGATCCGTGCTGACAGGGGCCCGGGGGGGACCGGGGTGGAGAAGCGACAGGCACCGCAGAAGCCCCCGCCCCCTGGCTGGGCTGCTTGCTCACCGTCCGCCTCCCCGCACCCGCCGCCATCTTCTTTTTTCGTGCGCCGCCATCTTGTGTCCTGGCTGCACTGCGCCTGCCAGGACGTCCCGCCCCTGTTCCCCCCGCCGCCAATTCTGGCTGCGTAGAGAACAGCACGGGGAAAGATGGCGCCGACCCCGGCTGCACACAGGCCCCAGAAGCAAGTCCCAGCTCCTGTGAACATGCCGCATGGTAAGCGACCATGTCGGACCAGTCGCCTGAGTCCGCCATATTCACCCCACTGTCACGATAGTCGGCCGCTGCCTCCGCGCCCGCATCAGCAGCTCGAGGCGGGTTGTACCGTGCCCGTGCCGGTTTAACAGCCGCCCTCTTACCGCCATGGGGAAGGACGCCAGCGCGACGAGTGGACGGGGGGGAGGGGGGCACTATGTCGACCGACGAAGCACCCGTCGACATAGGCCTAGGGGACCTGCTGGGACCACCGCATGACTGTGCAGCAGTCACAGCACCCCTCATAGCAACAGGGCTAGGGTTTAGTCTAACCGGAGGGCGTGTAACGCGCTGCGGCCTACCTCGGGTAGCCGCTCCCGACTGTTCCATGCCCCGCTCAGCTCCTCGCCTCTCTCCTTCCTCCAACAGGGATTCCAGCCAGGCAGGCCCCTCTGCCGCTACCCGCTGTGCCACCTTCCGCAACAGTTCTTCTGCCATCTTCTTAACGACCACGCTCTGAATCTCCACAGCAGCAGCAAAGGTGTTTCTTCCACTGCAGCTTGAAGGTAAGAGGGCTTCCTGCTCCAAACCTCTGCCTTATATCTTCTTAACCACGCCCCTCTTACCCCTTGTTGACCAATCCTGATCCTGGGCATTATTTTAAACCGTTCCATCCTTTCTTAACCCCTTGCAGTCCCTGACACTCTCCCTAGGCGCTTCAGTGTCTACAAAGAAACACAACACAATATTTATTGCCCAGATTCTGCCGTTTTTAGAAATATCCCACATGTGGCCCTAGTGTGATAATGGACTGAAATACCGGCCTCAGTGGAAATGCCCCAAAAGTGACACGGTTTTGGAAACTGCACCCCTCAAGGAATTTATCTAGGGGTATAGTTAGCATCTTGACCCCACAGGTCTTCTGCTATATATATATTGGAGTTTGCCTGTGAAAGTGAAAATCTACTTTTTTTCTGAAAAAATATTTAAAAAAAAGATATTTGCAAGGAATAAAGAATAAAATGCATCCCAAAACTTGTAAAGCTACTTATCCCGATTACAGCAATACCCCATATGTGGTACTAAACTGCTGTTTGAACCCACAGCAGAGCTCAGAAGGGAAGGAGTTTGGATTTTGAAGCGCAGATTTTGCTGGATTGGTTTTCAGTGCCATGTCGCGTTTGCAACGCCCTGGAGGGAGCAAAACGGTGGAAACCCCCCAAAAGTGACCCCATTTTGTAGACTACACCCCTCAAGGAATTTTTCTAGGGGTATAGTTAGCATTTTGACCCCACAGTTTTTTTGCTGAATTTAGTGGAACTAGGCCGTGAAAATGAAAATCTACTTTTTTCTGAAAAAACATAGAAATGTTTAATTTCTACAATGAATAAAGGAGAAAAATCACCCCAAAATTTGTAAAGCAATTTGTCCTGATTACAGCAATACGCCATATGTGGTAATAAACTGCTGTTTGGACCCACGGCAAGACTCAGAAGGGAAGGAACAATATTTGGCTTTTGGAGCTCAAATTTAGCTGGAATGGTTTGCGGGTGTCATGTCGCATTTGCAACGCCCCTGAGGTACCAAAACAGTGGAAACCTCCCAAAAGTCCTTTTAGGGGACTGGAACGAGCGATCATTAGGTCGCTGGTACAATACACTGCAGTACTAATGTATTGCAGTATAATATCATTTTTACAGGCTCCTGTAACAGCGCGATCGCTGTTCCTGTCCATTAGTCCCGGGTGTCAGCTGTAATACACAGCGGACACCTGCAGAATATGGCGCGGGCGCAGTGCATGAGCCCGCTCCATATATAACCCCCTGCACCACGACATGCTATTAAGTCGTGGTGCGCGAAGGCGTTAATGCGCAGCGGATGGTGCAAAATTAAAATTTTCCACTGATATGCCATTTTAACGCACAATATGTTGTGCCCAGTTTGTGCCACTGAAAACAAATACCTCATACAATGTTGAGCGGGTTCTCCCGGATATAAAATATTATATATGTGGACGTAAGCTGGTGTTTGGGCACGCTGTGGGGCTCAGAAGGGAGGGAGCGCCATTTGGCTTTTGGAGCGCAAAGTTTGCTTGGTAACTGTTCTGTTTGGGGTTTTGCTGGTATTTCAGTTTATGATGTGGGGATATGTGTAAACTGGGCAGAGTACATCAGGGCATAATAAGAGGGTATAATAATCCGCAGATATGTGGCCAATGTCGCACTGATAAATGGCGCCCGATCTTATCAGATTTTGGACATTGCACAATTTCTGTCGCTATAGTCTGAGAGCCAGAACTTTTTTTATTTTTTCTTCACCGGAGCCGTGCGAGGACTTATTTGTTGCGGGACAATCTGTAGTTTTCATTGGTACCATTTTAGGGTACATGTGATTTTTTTATCACTTTTTATTAGATTTTTTTGGCAAGCAAAGTGACAAAAAAACTTATTCTGACAATGTTTTTTGTCTTTTTTTTATTACACTTTTCACCCTGGGCTATAAATGACATTTTACTTTATTCTGCGGGTCGGTACGATTACGGCGATACCATATGTATATCGTTTTTTTATGTTTTGTGGCATTTGCGCAATAAAATCACTTTTCAATAAAATTATTTATTTTTTGTGTCACCATATTCTGAGAGACATAACTTTTTTATTTTTCAGTCAAAAAAGCTGTGTAAGGGCTTGTTTTTTGCGGGACGGGTTGTAGTTTTTATTGGTACTATTTTAGGGTACATGCAACTTTTTGATCACTTTTTATTCTATATTGATGACCAAAAAAATAGTGATTCTGACATTGTTTTTTAATTATTTTTTTTGCGCTGTTCACCGTGCAGGAAAAATAATATTATAGTTTTATAGTTTGGGTCATTACGAACGCGGTGATACCAAATATGTGTACTTTTTTTAACATTTTCATCCTATAATAAAAGACTTTTTTTTGTTTTTGTAACTTTTATCACTTGTTTTTACACTTTTATAAAACATTTTTATTACTTTTATTTTTTACTTTTTACTTGTTTTACTTGAAGACTTGAAGCCTCCGGCTGGTTCTCATAGGCTGCTGTGCATGGCAGACCCGGGGGCCGTTGTATGGCCTCCGGTTCTGCCTTATAACCGACTGCAGCACCCGCAATCGGTCCCCGGGAAAGTTTGTTGTAGCAACTTTCCAGTTCGTTGCTACAACAAGCTTTCCCTGCGATCACATGACCGGGACCTGAACCAATTAGGTCCCGGTCATGTCTCCAGGACTAGAGGCAGGGGTTAACAGCGCGATCCGGGTGTCAGTGCTACTCTGAGACACCCGGATCGTGCTTTTAACACCCACCGTGAATTCACTTCGGCGCTGCACAGAGCACAGCAAATGCCGACGTGAATATACAGTGGGCAACCGGGAAGCGGTTAAACATGACAACTTCCTAAGGCAGTGCATTTCATAGTCTCACTGCTCTTACAGTAAAGAATCCTCACCTATGATGGTGTGAAAACCTTCTTTCCTCTAGATGTAGTGGATGCCCTCTTCTTACAATTACCGTCCTGGGTATAAATACATCATTAGACAGCTCTCTGTACTGTCCATTGATATTTTTGTGCCAGGGGTGGAAGGGGCGTAGATAATCACCTAGGGTTCCATTGAAGTAGAGAAACAATTTATTAGCAATATTCTGCCAATAGAAATTTTACCAATTAGTGTTTCCCTGTATAAATTAGAACATTAGGGATTAGTGGAGAAATGTGCAGCAGGGGTCAATTAAAGACATTTTTTTTTTTTTTTAAATGATCAAACTATCATGCTGAACTTCAGGGACCAAGGGTGGAGGCATTCTGAAACCACTATCTTGGGCACCAACATAGCACCTTGAATATAGTGATTAGATCTCCGCTAAAGGAGTTGATCGCTTTGATAAATCTCTTCTTGTTCAGTGGCTGCTGTGCTGTGCCTGTGTGGCGAGATGTAGCCCAGGGGCTTAGCCTTGCATGGATGCTGTTGAGTTGCTCCCCCTGCAGGTGGTGCTTTGCAGCAGCTTTTCTGCACGTAATAATAATAATAAGAAGAATGTAGGGACCCACTTAAAAGAGGTCGCCAAAAAAACTAGCAAGTGGACTTATATAGTTTGATCCCCAAAAAAATACTCATGCTATTTTTGTTAAACATTTTGCTTACCTTCAATCGATCACTATAAAAGTTAGATGTGCAGGCCTTAGTGGTCTCGTTTTTGGAATGTATATTATTGTTGTCTGTGTGAGTAGTGTAAGCACTAGTATTGTTTCACATGTGCATTATCACAACCAATTGTCATTTAAGATGAGTATGTCACACAAGAATTCAATTCTGTACTTAAAGGAAATGTATTGCCTATGTTTTTTGTCTTAATTAAAACCAGATAGTGAAATATAATTTTTTTTTCTAATCTGTTTTTTTTTTGTGATTGTAGATTTTTTATTTAGATATATGCAACTTGGACCAGAGGAACCTGTGAACAAGAGGGGACCCATTGACTTCTATGGCATAGTGTTGTTGGCATGCTCTGTGACTTGTGCAGAGGTCATTGTGCAGGAAGAGATAGGAGGGGAGTGTTCATCACCTATTGTCAATGGTGGATCCTGTGTTATATATATATATATGTGGGTGATCTTTTGTCTCCAGGGACATAAGGCATTAAGTTTAGTCAAGCCTACTATTGCAGTATATGATATACAGCTTTTTCATACACTTCGCTATTACGGCAAAACATACGATCCTTGACTTGGATATAATTTCTCTATGTATATACCCATATCGATTTTTTAGTATTGGTAGTTTGCCCTAAGCAAAGATGGCGTTGTACAACACACTTACCTGAATACGATTGCGCGGCTGAACTTTGCCTTTGACAGTGTTGAAGTTACGTCAGTCATCACAGCGTTGTGTTTTGTCACAGCAACCAGATAACACGTGTAAGCCTTACTCAATGGACAGCTTGGGCAAGCGCAACTCGGCGCTTGAGACGCCGAGAATTTTATAGTCGACACATGAGATATTTTGTTCAGCAGATTGGCAGCTCTTTTGAATTTTAATATTGATCACTGTTGATTTCTAATTAATGTATTACACTGATTTACATGCACATGTTTGATATAAAATGATCCAACAGTCTCTTATATTATACGTCAAGTTTTGACTCTTAAACACATTTATACTGTATTTTGATACATTGTTACACACTGCAATTTTTTGCATATTTTGTATAATTGCCAATATATTTAGCACTTGTTAATTAAGCTATGCTCTCTCTATATATACTTGTGTGCTGTTTTCACAAATTGCTTGAAAATGCTTCCGAGCTCTACTTCCACTATATATATATATAACGCTTAGAATGAGGAACCACAAATCTAGTATTAACACCAAGAGACGAGATCTACCAGTCTGTAGACATTTTGTAGACTGTAGACATAATGTATCCCAAATGCGCTTTAAAATGATTGATTCAGTACCCCTAAACAGACGAGGAGGTGACAGAGAGCTGGCCCTCAAACGTAAAGAACTTGAGTGGATTTTTACTCTTGATACCATGTCCCCAAAAGGACTTAATGTAGAATATACATATTTCCCACATATTTGAAAGCTCATGTATATTTGACATGATCTATTATGAGTCTGATATATCCATATCCGATCCATTCTTTTGAGTGTAGGTGGGACTTTTTTGACATTGTTTTTAAATCCATATAAATACAGATGTGAATTTTTATCTATATTTATTTTTATATACATATTTTCTCACTTTATACACACTTTTTTCTATCCACAGATACCAACTTATATGAAGGGATGTACATCATGGGAGCAGAGGTCACGTTTCTTAATCAATTTTTGTTCCAAGGATTATATACAGATTTTCTTTGATGTAAATCAGAAACTTTCTATGTGTATTACATGCTCTCTGTGGAAATCATATGGAAAAAATTATAATCAATATTTGTAACAAATCATTACTTTTCTATTTATGTCTATAACATGGTCCTGAACTCAAAAAGACATGAGTGGGTGGTTGAGACTATGTTGTCTCTGTGAGATATGGCCACCTATCTTTAGGTGTAGCCGTTCTCTCCATTTATGTTGTGATCCGTGGCCATTTCCTTTTAGACTACATAAATGAGTCTTTTTGTTATAGACATTTAAATATATCCCCCATATATATATATATATCTAATGTGGGCCATCTATATATATAAAAAACTATAGATTGCTGGCTATATACTCTTTTGAGTCTTTTTCCATATTGATGTAAACATACGTCGGGACAGAATTTACTGTCTGCGCATGCGCGGCTATACTGCGTTCCAGATATGCGTTCCACATGACGCACTTCCGGCAGTTCGCCATTTTGCGCATGCGCATTATCGACCGCGTGACGCCATGGTTTATTCCATGCATCACCGAGAGCTGACACTGTAAGTTTTATGATATAATATTACTTATTTTCCACTATAATTGCGTTGGAACATTCCCTCTGCTCCTCCCCCTTCATTATGAGCTGGTACTTTTGATTAGGGTAATTATAACATTGCCTTATTTTCCCTGTATTGCTTATCATATATTTTGAGATGTTGTTTCCTAAACACATTTATTGGACACACATATTGGCATATGTCTACTTTTGTATAACTATGTGTTGTATATTAATGGATTTTTATATATATATATATATATATATATATAATTAATTGCACTGTTGAATGTACATTCTATGTATCCCTATATATATATATGTGGCACTGTGCACTGTTGTAATTAGCTTGAGAAAGGTTCAGGTGTGAACCGAAACGTTGCTCATTCTTTCCACCTGGTGGTGAATAAACCAACATCTCCCCAACATTGAAGTCCTGGTGCCTTTACTTGTTCTTTGTTCCAGTATACATATATATATGTATATATATATATATATATATATATATATATGTGTATATGTATATGTGTGTATATATATATATATATATATATATATATATGTGTGTGTGTATATATATATATATATATATATGTGTATATGTATACTGTATGTATATTACAGACTCAGTAGCCAAAAAATCTCCATCGCCATCACCACGACTTGCGGCACAAAAAGTATCTACAGGAGGTGCAGTGTGGCGCTATCTACAGGAAGGGGGGGTGCCACTATCAACAGGAGGTGTGTGTCACTATTTACAATGGGTTGTGGCACTATCTACTGGGGTCTGTGTGGCGCTATCTATGTGGTGTGTGTGTCTAGCTCTATCTAGGGGGGCGTGCGTGTGGCACTATCTAAAGGGGGGATTTGTTGCTGTCACGATCTAGGGCTATGTGGACCCACTAGCTGTAGCGAAGTGGCAGCTGGCCAAACAACAGTCTATGCAAAGTCCTTATCACGAGAGTACCTGTAAGAGTTCAGACAGTAGCAGAGACTTTGGCACTGGTGGTACTTGTCGTAGCAGATGACGCCGGACGTGGTATAAGGCACCAGGTGCGGCAGATGACAGCAGTCATGTCAGATGATACACATGACTCCGACTAAAGGCTAGATACAGTAGACAATACAGCAACAGGATACATGATAAGGGATACGTGAACACTGGGAGCGGGATACAACTAAGGGACAATTTGCAATACGAACATGGGTAGACAACAACGCTCAGACAAGGAGAGGAAGGGCGGAGCCATTTTATAGTCCAGGGTGATCTGGGGATAGGTTAGGGAAAATTTAATAAGTGCGCACGCTGGCCTTCTAAGACCAGGGACGAGCGTGCACACCCTAATACTCAGTCCAGGACGGGAAGGCTGCGCGAGCTGGCGACTCCGGGGAGGGAGACGCTGGCAGACGGTCAGCAGCCGTTAGAGTGTCACTATCTACAGGAGGGGTGGCGCTATCTTCTGGGAGTATGTATGTGTTACTATCTACAGGGAGCATGTGCCACTATCTACAAGGGGCACTGTGGCACTATCTACAGGGGGTGTGGCACTATCTATGGAGGGAGTACTGTGGCACTATCTACAGAGGGCTGTATGTGGCACTATCTAGAGGGGGATATGGCACTATCTACAGGGGGTTGACACTATCTACAGGGGGCTCTATATGGGGCACTATCTACATGGAACTCTGAGGGACACTATCTACAGGGGGCACTATGAGTTGCGCTATCTACAGGGGGCATTGTTAGTAGCACTTTCTAGAGGGGGCACTGTGTGTGTGTGTGTGTGTGTGTGTGTGTGTGTGTGTGTGTGTGTGTGTGTGTGTGTGTGTGTGTGTGGTGCTTTACTTTACAGTGTTTGACACAATTGTATTCAGGGGCACAGTGAATGATACTATTATACTCAGGCACACAGTGTATGGGGCAGAAAGTGTTGGAAAATTTAGGAACTAAAGACATCTGAGTGGAAAATTCTGCAGATATCGATTGTGACCGGGAGACGCCGTCATGAGGTCGGGACCGGAGGAAGAAGAAAAGAGAAAAAGAATCACTAGAATCTAAAACATTACCTGTGAGTCACTGGATTTATACAGATGTGTGATGCTGTCATGGATAGTTGGAGACTGGCAGTATGTAGGGACACAGCACTTTGACAAGGGAAATCATAACACCTATTTTTCAAAGCTAGCACAACAATGCTAGCATATGGCACAGCAGAGCAGAGGTGGTGAAGGGGAGCACAAGTTTGGGGAACAGCCAAAGGCCTATGGTCTACTTAATCTGCCACTGGGTGTGTCCCCTGATCAGGATCCTCATCTCTTGGCCAGAGTGGAGAACGGTTACAAGACGACCCTTGCTCTTGAGTACCTGTCCTGTTCTGCATTACAGAGACAACACATTGACTTGAATGGGCACTGTGTAATGCTTAATTTCCCATGTGGTGGTACTGCAGGGAAATTAAACCCTTACTGCAAGTTTTACTCCCAGTTTACAGGGGCACACTTTGTGGTCAGCTGATTGTCAAGAGATCCCTCCAACATAAAAGGATTGTTCAAAGTAAACAACACTTTAACTTTCTCAGACTCATTTAATAACATTGTGTGGTCAGAGTGATAATATAACATTTCTTTAAAAAAAAAATCCATTAAAGGAACAGTGTCACCACAATTTTTTTTTTAATATGTTAAAGATGTTAGTGCTTTATTAAAAACGTTTGGATTAATTTGTGTGTTTGTGTGTTACTTTTTCTTATTTTTACACTTTTTCTTCCCTATGGGGGCTGCCATTTTTTTTTCCATTTCTGTATGTGTCGATTAACGACACATACAGACATGGAATACTGCAGCTCCAGTCCCATAGGGACTGCGAACGGGGCCCGTTCCATCCACTTCAATGTACGCCGTCTGTGTGGGAACGGCGCATGCGCCGCTCCCACACAGTCCAATTTGAAATGCGCGCCGTCCGGCACCATTTTCCTGTGGACCGGAAGTCGCGGCCGGACAGTAAGATTACTACTTCCGGTCGCGGCTTCCGGACTTGTGCACTTGGACCAGCGGCAGCAGACGGAGCGGACGGGCCGGAGGGAGCCGCGGCGGCAGGAGCAGGTAAGAGATTTCTATGTATGTTCGTGTTTGTGTGTGTTTACTACTGTATGTAAACCTACTACACTGTGTGTTAGCTCAAAAAATGGCGACACACAGTGTAGGAGGTTAGACCGTTCAATCCCCTCGTTTATCCCGGCACTAGCCAGGATAAAGGAGGGGGGGATGCTGAGAGCTCACTAGAGCGAGGGCTTTTTACCCGATTTTGCAGCATAAAGCAATGTGGTTGCTTTACCACATGCAGTGCTGCAATTTTGGGAATGGCTCCATCTAGTGACCAGCAATGGGAAATATTATAAATTAGAATCCAATTGAATCCAATTTATAATATTCCCTGACTCGTGGAAAAAAAAAAAAATTAGAACAATGTTTAATCACCTATACACTAATTGTTTAACAAAAAAAAAAAATCATCTTTTGCTGGCAACACATTCCCTTTAACGTGTACTAGGCAGATAAAAGTTAAATGTTTGTAATTTGTCACAGTGGTTGGGAACAAGCTGTTTTATATAACTTATCTAACGTAAAAATGCATTTTGTATATCTTGCAGAGAACAGCCGACAAATTTTTTTTTTTATATTCCTCAGATAGGATTTAAAGAGGCTCTGTCACCAGATTTTGCAACCCCTATCTGCTATTGCAGCAGATAGGCGCTGCAATGTAGATTACAGTAACGTTTTTATTTTTAAAAAACGAGCATTTTTGGCCAAGTTATGACCATTTTCGTATTTATGCAAATGAGGCTTGCAAAAGTGCAACTGGGCGTGTTGAAAAGTAAAAGTACAACTGGGCGTGTATTATGTGCGTACATCGGGGCGTGTTTACTACTTTTACTAGCTGGACGTTGTGCATAGAAGTATCATCCACTTCTCTTCACAACGCCCAGCTTCTGGCAGTGCAGACACAGCCGTGTTCTCCAGAGATCACGCTGTGTCGTCACTCACAGGTCCTGCATCGTGTCAGACGAGCGAGGACACATCGACACCAGAGGCTACAGATGATTCTGCAGCAGCATCGGCGTTTGCAGGTAAGTCGATGTAGCTGCTTACCTGCAAATGCTGATGCTGCTGCAGAATCAACTGTAGCCTCTGGTGCCGACACGATGCAGGACCTGTGAGTGACGTCACAGATCTGCACTGCCAGAAGCTGGGCGTTCTGAAGAGAAGTGGATGATACTTCTATACACAACGCCCAGCTAGTAAAAGTAGTAAACACGCCCCGATGTACGCACATAATACACGCCCAGTTGTACTTTTACTTTTCAACACGCCCAGTTGTACTTTTGCAAGCCTCATTTGCATAAATACGAAAATGGTCATAACTTGGCCAAAAATGCTCGTTTTTTAAAAATAAAAACGTTACTGTAATCTACATTGCAGCGCCTATCTGCTGCAATAGCAGATAGGGGTTGCAAAATCTGGTGACAGAGCCTCTTTAAGTGTTTCATTGTAGTTCCCCCTCAGAAGTGTAGCATAAATCTCCATTGTCCCTGTGTAAAAATCCCCATCTTTACAACCATCATGTGCCATTTATAGTGCTGTTACCTGTTCTGCTACTCCTGGCTTTGAACCTTGGCTTCATTCCTCATTATGCTCCCATGTGGTCTGCTGGTCCGTCGCAACCTTGGGACCCTCCTGCAGCAAAATCCATACCTTCTTTGCAGGGGTAAAGGGTAAAGACCAGGGGATCCCTTAGACCCCGCACAACAGTTTAGTCAGCGCCAAACGAATTACAGCTTAGAGAATCCACATCTCCGTACATGACTGTAAAACACTCTCAGCTTTAGTTAATAGTAGTTATTCTCCGAGCAAGATTCCACCCACTATTAGTGACATAAATATTAAAAGGGCTTGTTTAAAGAGGCTCTGTCACCAGATTTTGCAACCCCTATCTGCTATTGCAGCAGATCGGCGCTGCAATGTAGATTACAGTAACGTTTTTATTTTTAAAAAACGAGCATTTTTAGCCAAGTTATGACCATTTTTGTATTTATGCAAATGAGGCTTGCAAAAGTCCAACTGGGCGTGTTTACAATAAAAGTCCAAGTGGGCGTGTATTATGTGCGTACATCGGGGCGTTTTTACTACTTTTACTAGCTGGGCGTTCTGACGAGAAGTATCATCCACTTCTCTTCAGAACGCCCAGCTTCTGGCAGTGCAGACACACAGCGTGTTCTCGAGAGATCACGCTGTGTCGTCACTCACTTCCTGCCCCAGGTCCTGCATCGTGTCGGACGAGCGAGGACACATCGGCACCAGAGGCTACAGATGATTCTGCAGCAGCATCGGCGTTTGCAGGTAAGTCGATGTAGCTACTTACCTGCAAACGCTGATGCTGCTGCAGAATCAACTGTAGCCTCTGGTGCCGATGTGGCCGACACGATGCAGGATCTGGGGCAGGAAGTGAGTGACGTCACAGCGTGATCTCTCGAGAACACGCTGTGTGTCTGCACTGCCAGAAGCTGGGCGTTCTGAAGAGAAGTGGATGATACTTCTCGTCAGAACGCCCAGCTAGTAAAAGTAGTAAAAACGCCCTGATGTACGCACATAATACACGCCCAGTTGTACTTTTACTGTAAACATGCCCAGTTGTACTTTTGCAAGCCTCATTTGCATAAATACAAAAATGGTCATAACTTGGCCAAAAATGCTCGTTTTTTAAAAATAAAAACTTTACTGTTATCTACATTGCAGCGCCGATCTGCTGCAATAGGAGATAGGGGTTGCAAAATCTGGTGACAGAGCCTCTTTAAAGCAGAAAATTGTACATTCAGAAAAAAAGACCAACATTTTTGCAATAGCACACAACAACTGGGCTTATTGGCACACACCAATTGGGGTTAACTTAAAGCTCCTGGGCCCCAATACATAATCTGTTATAGGGACACTAACTATGACACGTCATTGATCATACTGGTCTCCTTATGGGTCAGAGGGACCTTTGGGCCTCTTTTGGTTCCAAGGCCTGGGTTCACTCTTTGCACCCCCATATTTAAGCCCCAAAACATCCTATTAAATTCACCTATTTCGTTCTAGTCATGTACAAATGAACAGGAGGAGAACACATATTTCATTTTCACTTCACCACTTGACAATTGTCAGCACTGTAGAGTTTTTCTGTAGTTTGCAAGTTTCATATCACTTGTCATCAGAAAAAGACAAAATGTAGATTAAGTTTCTTTAGATCACAGCAGATTTTTCTCTGCCACAGAAGTGGGTGGGGAAAGTAGAAGTAATTTGTTCTGTTTCATAAAAATTACATAGTAAGGTTTAAAAAGGTTTAAGTAACACAGATAGCTTAGGCTTAGAGATCCACAATGCTTCTTGATCGAAAAGCTTATGCTTCTGGTGCTCACTACAAAGAGGCCTGATAAACCCTTTCAAAACCAGAAAAATATCTCTATCATAATGACATTTCATGATATTACTTATCTTGTACATTACAAGATATTACTTATTTTTTACATTATTAAGCCTTATCTTGTACATTATTCACAATCCTGAAGGCTTAAAGCTAAAATCTCCCAGCATTCACTGCCTGCTCAATATCTGTAGAGAGCTTGCTCGGGTTTCATCTTTACACCAGGCACTGTACAGTAATCTAATGTAGATAAAAAAAGCTAACTGTCCAACTGCATTATAAAAACTCAGCTAAGCTGTTAGAGGCTTGTTTGTCAAGAAGCTTGTTGACTGTTTTCAATAGAAACCATCCGAATTGTGAATAAAGCTCTGGAGTATAATGCAGGCTGTAACTCAAGATCAGTACAAAATAAGTAATGTAATGTATTTACAAACTTACTGTAACGACTCCGGCTGACCACAAGACGGCAGAACTAGGCACCACCAAAGAGCTGCATTGTGGACCAACCGGACAGTCGAAAGGAAAGGAATTATGTAGAATGTATCACATTACTGACAGGTAACAGGAATACAAAAAACAGGGACTCACTGATTGAATGGTTTTAAGACAATGATGTTAGACGGATCATGTGAAAAAGCGATAAGTCGCATTGATAACAGTCGAGTGATGGTAACCACGGATGATGGGTGATGATTTCAGAAGATTGCAACTAAATGGATCATGGTTAATCATAACAAACTGACCCTAACTAGCTCTCCAAATATCTATACCTGGGTCTGTCCCTAAGCACTGACCCTAACACCAGATACCATTAATCCTCACTATACCAAACACTGTCCCTTATGGAGTCTCTAATCAGCAGACACTATCCCTAACAAAGCACCAGGAAACACTAGGAACCAGAGGCAATGAAAAACAAAACTAACAGAATCAAAACTCAATGAAATAAGGCAATCAGTACAGAGAACAATAGAATTAGGAAAAAACTGAACAACTAAACAAGACCATATACTAAAGCAAACAAGGACTGAGGAAATACAAAATAGAGCTGGAAAAACACAAGACTAGTGTAAAGGATCTGCCAGGCACAACTTCTGTGTATACGCCCATAGGTAATCAGTCTGCACCTGAGTCTATGTCTCTGAGACTGACTCCATCTTCCACCACTCAGGATGGCAGGCTTAGGAGTGGGAGAACCTATCGCAGCCTGGCCAGACGGAGCTAGCTCCCGCCCTCTCTCTATTTATACCTGCCTTTCCTGTTCCTCCTTTGCTTGTGATTCTTCTCGTGTGGTTTTATGGCCCAGCTACAGCTTCTAATTATTTGATCCTGCTCCATACTGACCCTGACTTACTGACTACTCTCCTGCTCTGCGTTTGGTACCTCGTGCACTCCTGGTTTGACTCGGCTCGTTCACCACTCTTGTTTGCTCACGGTGTTGCCGTGGGCAACTGCCCCTTTCCCTTGCTTGTGTTCCCTTGTCTGTTTGTCTCGTGCACTTACTGAGCGTAGGGACCGCCGCCCAGTTGTACCCCGTCGCCTAGGGCGGGTCGTTGCAAGTAGGCAGGGACAGAGTGGCGGGTAGATTAGGGCTCACTTGTCCGTTTCCCTACCCCCATCATTACATAATCACAAGCCCATATACCTAGTCTACCCTGCTCCCTGACACTACATGGACCCCCTTGAGACCCTGGCCCAGCAAATGCAGGGTCTCTCCCTACAGGTCCAGGCCCTGGCTCAGAGGGTCAACCAGCCTGACGCTACCATGGTAGTGCCCCTCACCTCACCTCTTGAACCCCACCTCAAGTTGCCTGACCGGTTCTCAGGGGACCGGAGGACTTTTCTCTCCTTTCGGGAGAGTTGTAGGCTCTACTTTCGCTTAAAGCCTCATTCCTCAGGTTCTGAGAGCCAGCGGGTGGGTGTAATTATGTCCCGGCTCCAGGAAGGGCCCCAAGAGTGGGCCTTCTCCTTGGCTCCTGACGCCCCTGAACTTTCCTCCGTTGATCGTTTCTTTTCTGCTCTCGGACTCATTTATGACGAGACTGACAGGACTGCCTTTGCCGAGAGTCAGCTGGTGACCTTACGTCAGGGTAAGAGACCTGTTGAGGAGTATTGTTCTGACTTTTGGAAGTGGTGCGTAGCTTCTCGGTGAAATGACCCTGCCTTAAGGTGCCAGTTTAGGTTGGGTCTGTCGAACGCCCTGAAAGACCTGCTAGTTAGCTATCCCTCTTCTGACTCCCTACACCAGGTTATGGCTTTAGCGGTACGACTTGACCGACGTCTCAGGGAACGACAGCTTGAACGTTGTTGTGTTTTCCCCTCTGACTCCCCCATGATGCCTCCCGAGGTCCCGTTGCTTCGCTCTTCCACGGAAGACTCGGAGGTACCTATGCAACTCGGGGCCTCCGTGTCCCCCCGACAACGTAGAGAGTTCCGCAGGAAGAATGATCTCTGCTTCTATTGTTGGGATGACAAGCATCAAGTGAACACCTGTCCTAGGCGTAAGAATAAGCAGCCGGAAAACTTCCGCGCCTAAGTGATCATCGGGGAGGTCACTTGGGCGCACAGGTATTTCCCGTAAATATGAAACGTAATAAAATCTTGCTTCCCTTTCAGGTCTCTTTTGGTGGTAGGTCTGCTACCGGCAGTGCCTTCGTGGATTCAGGGTCTTCTGCTAATATCATGTCTGTGGAATTTGCTATGTCTCTAGCTATGCCTTTGATTGATTTGCCTAAACCTGTCCCGGTAGTGGGTATCGACTCCACTCCTCTTGCTAATGGTTATTTTACACAGTATACCCCTGTTTTCGAACTCCTTGTTGGCTCCATGCATTTGGAGCAGTGCTCCGTACTGTTGATGCAGGGATTATCGTCCGATTTGCTTTTAGGCCTTCCCTGGTTGCAGTTGCATAATCCCACGTTTGACTGGAATACTGGGGAGCTTACCAAATGGGGTAATGAATGCTTGACGTCATGTTTTTCTGTTAATTCTATTTCTCCCCCTGAGGAGGTGAACACGCTACCTGAGTTTGTTCAGGACTTCGCTGATGTTTTTTCTAAGGAGGCCTCCGAAGTGTTACCTCCTCATAGAGAATACAATTGCGCTATCGAATTGGTACCAGGAGCTAAGCTTCCTAAGGGTAGGATATTTAATCTTTCTTGTCCCGAACGTGAAGCCATGAGAGAGTATATCCAGGAATGCCTGGCCAAGGGTTACATTCGCCCCTCTACTTCTCCGGTAGGTGCTGGCTTCTTCTTCGTAGGGAAGAAGGATGGTGGTCTTAGGCCATGCATTGACTACCGTAACTTGAATAAGGTCACTGTAAGGAACTAGTATCCCCTTTCTTTGATTCCTGATCTCTTTAATCAGGTTCAGGGGGCCCAATGGTTCTCTAAGTTTGATCTACGGGGGGCGTATAACCTTATCCGCATCAAAGAGGGGGATGAGTGGAAGACTGCGTTTAACACGCCCGAAGGTCATTTCGAATACCTCGTCATGCCCTTTGGGTTGTGTAATGCTCCTGCGGTCTTCCAAAATTTCATAAATGAGATTTTGAGAGATTACCTGGGGGTATTTCTTGTAGTGTACCTTGATGACATACTGGTGTTTTCCAAGGACTGGTCCTCCCACATTGAGCATGTCAGGAAGGTGCTCCAGGTCCTTCGGGAAAACAAACTGTTTGCGAAAACCGAAAAACGTGTGTTTGGGGTACAGGAGATACCATTTTTGGGTCAAATCCTCACTCCTCATGAATTCCGCATGGACCACGCCAAGGTCCAGGCTGTGGCAGAATGGGTCCAACCGGCCTCCCTGAAGGCGTTACAGTGTTTTTTGGGGTTCGCTAATTATTACAGGAGATTTATTGCTAACTTCTCGGTCATCACTAAGCCTCTTACGGACCTCACTCGCAAAGGTGCTGATCTCCTCCACTGGCCTCCTGAGGCTGTCCAGGCTTTTGAGGTCCTTAAGAAGTGCATTATCTCGGCCCCGGTGCTGGTTCAGCCCAACCAAATGGAGCCATTTATCGTGGAAGTTGACGCATCCGAGGTGGGAGTGGGGGCTGTCTTGTCCCAGGGTACCAGGTCCCTCACCCATCTCCGTCTCTATGCCTACTTCTCCAGGAAGTTTTCGCCCACTGAGAGTAACTATGATATTGGCAACCACGAACTCTTAGCCATTAAATGGCCAGTTGAAGAGTGGCGCCACTTCCTGGAGCAGGCTAGGCACCAGGTAACGGTCCTTACCGACCACAAGAATCTGGTTTTCCTAGAATCTGCCCGGAGGCTAAACCCGAGACAAGCTCGATGGGCGCTATTTATTACCAGATTCAACTTTTTGGTTACCTATAGGGCTGGGTCTAAAAATATTAAGGCCGATGCACTGTCGCGTAGCTTCATGGCCAGTCCTCCTTCGGAGGAAGATCCTGCTTGTATTTTGCCTCCTGGTATAATCATTTCTTCGATTGATTCTGATTTAGTCTCTGAAATTGCGGCTGATCAAGGTTCAGCTCCCGGGAACCTTCCTGAGGACAAGCTGTTTGTTCCCCTGCAATACCGGCTAAGGGTACTTAGGGAAAATCATGACTCCGCACTATCTGGTCATCCAGGCATCCTGGGTACCAAACACCTCATTGCCAGAAACTATTGGTGGCCTGGGTTGCCTAAAGACGTTAAGGCCTACGTCGCCGCTTGTGAGGTTTGTGCTAGGTCCAAGACTCCCAGGTCCCGACCAGCGGGCTTACTACGTTCTTTGCCCATTCCCCAGAGACCTTGGACCCATATCTCCATGGATTTTATCACCGATTTGCCTCCATCTCAAGGCAAGTCGGTGGTGTGGGTGGTAGTAGACCGCTTGAGTAAGATGTGCCACATTGTGCCCCTCAAGAAACTACCCAACGCCAAGACGTTAGCTACCTTGTTTGTCAAACACATCCTGCGTCTCCATGGGGTCCCTGTCAATATTGTTTTGGACAGAGGGGTACAATTTGTTTCATTGTTTTGGAGAGCCTTCTGTAAAAAGTTGGAGATTGATTTGTCCTTCTCCTCTGCCTTCCATCCTGAAACTAATGGCCAAACTGAGAGGACTAATCAATCTCTAGAACAATATTTAAGGTGTTTTATCTCTGACTGTCAATATGATTGGGTCTCATTCATTCCCCTCGCCGAATTTTCCCTTAATAACCGGGTCAGTAACTCGTCAGGGGTCTCCCCCTTTTTCTGTAATTTTGGGTTTAATCCACGGTTCTCCTCCGTTTCACCTGGTAGTTCCAACAATCCCGAGGTAGAGGTCGTTCATCGGGAACTGTGCACAGTCTGGGCCCAGGTTCAGAAGAACCTAGAGGCGTCCCAGAGCGTACAAAAAACTCAGGCTGATAGAAGACGTTCTGATAACCCCTTGTTTATGGTCGGGGATCTGGTGTGGTTATCGTCTAGGAACTTGCGCCTTAAGGTCCCGTCCAAGAAGTTTGCTCCCCGGTTTATTGGGCCGTATAAGGTCATTGAAGTCCTCAATCCTGTCTCCTTCCGACTGGAGTTGCCCCCATCTTTTCGAATACACGACGTGTTTCATGCCTCCCTCCTTAAACGCTGCTCCCCGTCCTTGGCTCCCTCGAGGAAACCTCCTGTTCCCGTTCTCACCCCTGAGGGGGTGGAATTCGAGGTGGCCAAGATTGTGGACAGCAAGATGGTCCAAGGCTCCCTCCAGTACCTGGTCCATTGGAGAGGATACGGGCCTGAGGAGAGGACTTGGGTACCCGCCCGGGATGTTCAAGCTGGAGTATTGGTCAGGAAGTTCCACCTTCGTTTCCCCAATAAACCAGGTCCACTTAGAAAGGGTCCGGTGGCCCCTCATAAAAGGGGGGGTACTGTAAAGGATCTGCCAGGCACAACTTCTATGTATACGCCCATAGGTAATCAGTCTGCACCTGAGTCTATGTCTCTGAGACTGACTCCATCTTCCACCACTCAGGATGGCAGGCTTAGGAGTGGGAGAACCTATCGCAGCCTGGCCAGACGGAGCTAGCTCCCGCCCTCTGTCTATTTATACCTGCCTTTCCTGTTCCTCCTTTGCTTGTGATTCTTCTCGTGTGGTTTCCTGGCCCAGCTACAGCTTCTAATTATTTGATCCTGCTCCATACTGACCCTGGCTTACTGACTACTCTCCTGCTCTGCGTTTGGTACCTCGTGCACTCCTGGTTTGACTCGGCTCGTTCACCACTCTTGTTTGCTCACGGTGTTGCCGTGGGCAACTGCCCCTTTCCCTTGCTTGTGTTCCCTTGTCTGTTTGTCTCGTGCACTTACTGAGCGTAGGGACCACCGCCCAGTTGTAACCCGTCGCCTAGGGCGGGTCTTTGCAAGTAGGCAGGGACAGAGTGGCGGGTAGATTAGGGCTCACTTGTCTGTTTCCCTACCCCCATCATTACAACTAGGCTGGAATACACAGTCACAATAGCAAAAGCAAACGCACCTAGCAAACTCTATAACCAACACCCAAATACTGAGGCCATGAATTCTTAAAGAGAGACAGACCAATCAGGTCCCTCACATCATTGTGGTCATATGACATTCACTGTTAAATCAGCTGTGCAACAGTTACTTCCGCAACTTCCCCAGTTGCTGCTTAATAGCTGGGAGATGATGAGCATGCAGAAACAGACCTGCTGCTTGTAACAGTTACTTGATTTTTATGTAATTTACTATAAAATGTAAAATACTGTTCGAAGAATCTGCTGGCGCTTAAGCCGAATGTATCCATAGGACCGTATTTATCTGGTGTATGCCAAAAGTGTGTCCTTTTGTTATATAATGGGCCAGTATGCACCAACATGCCTTTTTTTTCACTGTATAGAAAAGCATAGTCTGCTGCACTTTTCCACACTTTATAGGAAAGCATAGTCTGCTGCACTTTTCCACACTGTATAGGAAAGCATAGTCTGCTGCACTTTTCCACACTGTATAGGAAAGCATAGTCTGCTGCACTTTTCCACACTGTATAGGAAAGCATAGTCTGCTGCACTTTTCCATACAGAGGGATACAGTAAATAAAACATATACTAATGTCCACCATTTTGGTCGGGGCAGTGAGGATCTTAGATTGTTTACTCATAAACGCTCGAGCGTTCATCGTACTCATGAGCGTTCATCGTTGCACCCGCAAAAATGTGCCAGTGTAAAAGTACCTTTAGTCTCTCCACACTGGCGTAGCTATAGGGGTCGCAGCGGTCGCAATAGCGACCGGGCCGCGAAGCCAGGGGGGCCCACAGCCCCCCGCACCACATCAATAAAAAGTTACTATAGTAACTCGGGCCGCGGGCCCCTGTTACTATAGTAACAGACTGTACTTACCTTCCTGGTTCCGGATCGTAGCGGAGGTCCTGACGTCAAGAATTTGACGTAGAATTTGTCAAAGGCTGGGAAGAGCTCCTCACAGAGAGCTCTCTGCGACTATTATAATACATTTTAGATTTCGAAAAACGTGATTATAATAAAATTGCTCTGCAACTGGAGAAGGAAATTGGGGACAGTCAGGGCTTTAACACCCTGAGTGAATTTAGTTGCTGCGAATTTAGTAGCTGTGTGGTAATGATAGCCTGACTCAAGGCATTAGCATGTATCTGTTCGAGATCCTTTCACCTTTTATCACCTCCTTGCCCTCATTCCTGAGAGATACTAAGGACACCATCAACAGGATCCAGGATATCCATGTTACTTCCTCCACACTCATTGCTAGTATTGACGTGGAGTCACTCTACACCAATATTCAACATCAGTTTGGTCTCACAGCAGTTGCACACTTTTTAGGTACCAAAGGCACTCAATTCCATGCACATAATAAATTTCTATTATCACTACTTCAATTTCTCCTCACTCATAATTACTTCTTATTTGATCACAAATTTTATCAACAGATAAAAGGAACTGCTATGGGCACCGTCTGTGCACCCACATATGCAAACTTATTTTTGGGTTGGTGGGAAGACACCATAGTTTTCACTGACACACTAGCTTCCTACACCTGTCACATCCTTTTCTGGGGGAGATATATCGACGATATTCTCCTCCTGTGGGACGGTGACCTATCCCTATTCCACGATTTCATGAACATACTCAATACTAATCAGGTGGGTATGAAATTCACTCACTGTATACACGAAAAATAAATTATTTTTTTGGATCTAAAAATTTCCTTGGATCCTGCTGGTGGTGTCCATACAGATATCTCCAGGAAATATACATCTACAAATAGTCTACTTCATTGGGAAAGTTACCATCCTCCTGCCTTCAAGAAGGGAATCCCTATTGGGCAGTACCTTCGTGCTAAAAGGAACTGTTCGGACGAACGGTCCTTTCAATTGGAATGTAATAGCCTCTTCTCCAAATTTGTGGCAAGAGGTTATCCCAGAAAATGGTTGCACAAAGCCTATGCCAGGGCTAGAGCCACTGATAGAAGCGAATTACTATGTGAACGTAAATCTCAAGATGCTCAGCAAATAGCGATTACTACTAAATCCATAGGATCTACCAACATTAGATGCATCGGCACTTTTGATACTGGCTCCCAACAGGTTCGCGAAATTCTACACCGACACTGGCCAATCCTTTTGGCCGACCCGGATCTTCGGGATGCTATCCCCTCTACACCTAGTATCACCTACCGTAGAGGGAGGAACTTACGCAACTACCTTGTCCATAGCCATCACTCTGGACCTAATGTGATGTCAAAATGTTGGCTAAAGTCATCGGTTATTGGCTCACACCCATGTGGTCGGTGCTCTTTCTGTTATCTCATGCCTACCGTCAAACATTTTACTAATCCATTGGATGGGAGATCTTACCAGATCAGAGAAATTATTAATTGCCAGAGTAAGGGAGTTATTTATGTCGCCAAGTGCCCTTGTCCCAAATTATATGTTGGCAAGACCATACAGGAATTGAGGAGGAGAATTTCGAAACCCTGAGTACCATTAATCACAAAGAAGATACACCACTTTCCAGGCACGTACGTTCTGTACATGACGGGGATGTTCGTGCATTACAATTTTGGGGTATCACCCATATTAAACTTGGCCCCAGAGCAGGCAATCTGGATCGCAGACTACTACAGGAGGAGGCACGTTGGATCCATCGTTTGGGATCTCTTAGTCCAGGGGGCCTTAATGAGGGTTTCACCTTTGCGGCGTTTCTGTGAATCTATTTACTATCTTATATTAGCATCTTGTTATTACCTGCCGGTTCCTTCCCTACCGGTATATATATATTATTGTGCTTTTCCTTTAAGCACCTTACTTTATAAGATGCATTATCACTGAACTAATTCTGACCATGACTATACCTTTTGCTATCCGTTATTATTCATTCATTTAAATCGTATTTACTACTTACTCTTGTTGGGTAACTATCCAGACTATTTTAGTGACTTGTGCGACGGTTTCCTCTAATTTGACAATCTAACTTTTACTGTAGACTTACTCTGTGCCACTATCAGTGTTATTTTCTTGGTGGCATTACACACACATCGATTATACCTTGCGTGGAACCGCTTCTGCGGTCAACGCGATGATAGTCATAACTCTCTTAGTCAAATTGTCTACATATCTCCCCTCCTTATCGCTGGCCATATATTGACGTAGCGATTACATCTCACCTTAATGATGTATGCATACATTGTAGTGCGCATGCGCCCAGACGAATCCTCTTCAACCTCTCTGTAACTACTAAGAATTTGTCTATCTTCTGTATATTCCTTATAGCGCATGCGTGCCTGCACTGGCATTTATTGGTGGCTTGTGTATAGCCTGCGATTTGCGGTGCCGACTGTCAGTCAGCCGAGTGGAGGCACGGTCCTCTATTCGGTCTCTGATTGGCTCTCAGGTTAATTGCAGGCACACATGTAGACACTTCTCCTCGCATATAGGAGTGTGGATTCCGCCGCTCGCTGTCATTAGCCCCGATACCCCTGAAGACGCTACGTCGGTAGCGAAACATGTCGGGGGGGCTCTTTTGAATTTTAATCAATGGTCTTGCTGATCTCTTAGAATTTAACTGACAGCATTGGTGTTGCGGACTGCAGTCGCAAGCACCCTGCTTCCTTTGAGTCTTGATACACTATGCTGATCCCTATCAGCAATGGACCAGAAATTGTAACTTTCATGTAGTCTGTCCATGGTTGTATATACCTAAAAAAAAATTTGTTATGTTATTCTTGTTAGTTGGGAAACAAGGGCTTTGATTGCCGGCAGGCACTCTATGTCTTGGACGTCAAGCGCTGTGCGCAGCGCATGACGTCACAGCGCTATGCGCCGCGCACAACATCGAGAGGACAGAACTTCCGCCGCGGCTGAAGAGGAAGGTAAGATTAGTAGCCCTGACAGGCGGGGTCCGACTCCCGGGACCAGCCATTCAGCTGTTTTGAAGGGGCCGCAGCACTCGTACGAGAGCTGCTTCCCCTTCATTCCGGTACACTATGAATCGGTGTCGGCGATTCACAGTGTGAGCGAGTAGTGAAATGAAGGGGAAGCAGCTCTCGTACGTACAGATTGTGTGATCCTGTCTGCTGGGCCCTGTATCTAAGCCAATCACATGGTAGGTTTAGATACAGGGCCCCAGCACACAGTAATCTTATACTGTATAAGATTACTGTCTGCTGGACCCTGTATCTAAACCTACCTTGTGGTAGGCTTAGATACAGGGTCCCACAGTCAGTATCACACATGGGCCCTGTATCTAAGCCTAACACGTGTTACTAATTGTTTTTTTTTGTGTGTTTTCTTTCAGGTTCGGTCGTTGGACTACGTCGGATTCCAGGATTACTTCGATGACGGCTTTTTTTTTATTATCAATAAAATGATTAATGAGGGTTGTGTGGGTTTTTTTTTATTTCAATAAAATATTTTTTCTATGTCTTTGTGTTTTGTTTTTTTTAAACTACATTACTACCGCTTTAGTAATGGCCGCCGGCTGATTGACAGCATCCATTGCTAAGGCAGGGCTTAGTGTTAGCAGGTGCAGAGGCTAACACTAACCTCCTTTATTACCCCGGTACCCACCGTCACCCCGGGTGGGAATAGCCGGGTACCAACCAGTACTTGACCATCTGTAGTGATGGACGGCCACTGGGGTGGCCGCAGGCTGGTATTATCAGGAGGGAAAAGGCCAAAAACAGTGGCCCTTCCCACCCTGGTAATGCTAGGCTGCTGCTGCTTTATTGTATCTGGCTGGTTATGAAAAATGGGGGGGGACCCCACGTCATTTTAAAAAAATAATTGGAAAGAACGATGTCGGGTCCCCCCCCCCCAATTTTCATAACCAGCCAGATACAACACAGCAGCAGCAGCCTAGCATTACCAGGGTGGTAGGTGCCACTGTTTTTGGCCTTCCCCAGCCTAATACTACCAGCCTGCGGCCACCCCGGTGCCTGCCCGTCACTACAGATGGTCGGGTACAGGTTCGTACCCGGCTCTTCCCAGTACCCCTGGTGGCGATGGGTACCGGGGTAATAATGGGGGTTAGTGTTGGCCTTTGCACCGGCTAACATTAAGCCCCGCCTTAGTAATGAAGGTTGCCAATCAGCCAGCGGCCATTACTAAGGCGGTGATAATAAAGTTTAAAAGGATACAAGCACATAGAAAAAATATTTTATTGAAATAAAAAAACACAACCCCCATTAACCATTTTATTGAGAATAAAAAATGCCGTCATTGAAGTCCAACAACCGAACCTGTAAAAAAACACAAACACACAAAAATAATCAGTAACACATACAGAAGCAAAATTATTATTCTTACCTTTCCTGGGTCCAGTGCTGGAGCCGCAATGTCAGCGAGCTGAGTCCTGTATCTAATCCGATCATGTGTGATACTGTCTGCTGGGCCCTATATCTAATCCAATCATGTGTGATACTGTCTGCTGAGCCACTGTATCTAATCTTATCATGTGTGATACTACCTTCTGAGCCACTGTATCTAATCCTATCATGTGTGATACTGTCTGCTGAGCCACTGTATCCAATCCTATCATGTGTGATACTGTCTGCTGAGCCACTGTATCTAATCCTATCATGTGTGATACTGTCTGCTGAGCCACTGTATCTAAACCTATCATGTGTGATACTGTCTGCTGGGCCCTATCTCTAATCCTATCATGTGTGATGTGATACTGTCTGCTGAGTCATTGTATCTAATCCTATCATGTGTGATACTGTCTGCTGGGCCACTGTATCTAATCCCATCATGTGTGATACTGTCTGCTGAACCACTGTATCTAATCCTATCATGTGTGATATTGTCTGCTGAGCCAATGTATCTAATCCTATCATGTGTGATACTGTCTGCTCAGCCACTGTATCTAATCCTATCCATAGTTTATAGGGTCGTAGTGCTATAGATATGCTGTCTCCTATACACACATTTTTTTGGGGCGGACACATATGTATTGGGGCTATTTCCCCTGACATTTTAAGCCCTGAGGGTATGTTCACACAGCAGCGTCCGTTACGGCTGAAATTACGGTGCTGTTTTCAGTAGAAAACAACACCGTAATTTCAGCCGTAAAGGCATGTGCAGGCGTCTTTCGCTGCGTCCATTACTGACGTAATTGGAGCTGTTTTTCCATGGAGTCCATGGAAAACGGCTCCATTTACGCCTGAAGAAGTGACAGGCACTTCTTTGGCGCGGGCGTCTTTTTTACGCGCCGCCTTTTGACAGCGGCGCGTAAAAAAAATGACCGTCGGCGAGAACATCGTAAGACCCATTCTAATGAATGGGCAGATGTTTGCCGACGCTTTTGAGCCGCATTTTCGCCTGAATTACGTCTGTAAATAGTGTGTGTGAACCCAGCCTTAGTGACTGGTTGCTAGTGCTGCATTGTTGGGTCACTTAGGAGACCCAGCGATGCAGCTGAAACTGCGGACCGTCGGCCATGAGAAATTTGCGGGGGGGGCCAATAAGAACTTTTGCATCGCGGCCCATGAGCCTTTAGCTACGCCCCTGTCTCTCCACATTGCCCCCCTCATACCCACCAGCTGTCTCTGCCCTGACCCTCCAAAGAGACCCTGCTAGTTTGCTTTTCACCGCAGCCCTACCTCCCACCCCTTTTATTTGCGCCCGCCCCGATAGTGAGGGCCCAGACTCCTTGACTGACGGATTCAGGTCTTAGCGAAAGACACAGCTGCTCTGTATACATTTAAATTTAGAAAATGCTAATTTTTGCAATTTTTCACTACATTTTGGTGTTTTTCACAATCGAATACTAAATGTACCAAGCACATTTTAACAGTAACATAAAGTCCAATGTGTCACGAGAAAACAATCTCAGAATCGCTTGGATAGGTAAAAGCATTCCGAAGTTATTACCCCATAAAGTGAAACATGTCAGATTTGAAAAATGAGGCTCTGTCAGGAAGGTCAAAAGTGGCCAAAGCGGGAAGGGGTTAAGGCTGTAATATGTTACTTGTTCCTGGTTGACTGAGCCAGGGTATACATTGCAGGGAATTGTATTGCACTATTTGGAACTGTGTTTTCTATGTTGCTGATATTTTCTGTTCCTCTTGTGGCTGACATTTTCTGTTCCTCTCTGTACATAATGCTTCGGGAGAGAGACGGAAAGCCGCCATACACATTAGATAGCAAGCCGACCCCGCCGAAATGACGGTTTCGGCCAACATACATCAATTGTGTATGACCAGCTGAAGAGAAATCTTTGCCTACTATAATAGATTGGTGTTTAAGACTCCCCCTGAGGGAATAAGGGCTCACTTCACGCGAGATATGGCAGATGCTTGGTCGGGGAGAGGAAAATTTCCAGTTGATCGAATTTGTGGAGCAGCTTCTGGGTCGATTGTTGATACCTTCATGAAACACTTCAGACTGGGTTTTCGGAGGGAGCGGCTTTTGGCCATACAGTTCTGTAATCAGCTCTCTTCCCACCTGGATAATCTTTCTATATCCCCTTTGTATCTGTGTTGCTGCGTAGGACAACCAGGAAAGATCTAATTTACTTACGCCATTCTTGCTTCCTGTTGTCCAAGCAACAGCACAAGTTTTTTGTCCTCTTGCAACAAATTGTTATTTTTTTCAGCATTTGTTGGTAGTGTTTTTAATGACATGAGGGGGGAGTGGCTTAATGAGCCTAATAAATCTACAGTAATTATTCTTGTCATCTGCCTAACCAGCAGCGGGAGAGTTAACCCCTTTGTATCTGCGCTGCTGATGCTTGAAATACAGGAAAGAAGAAAATAGTAAGTAAATTTGTTTTTTTACAATGGGAGTCAATGGTCATTGTATGCTACCGTATGTCTATACAGTGGCATACTTCACAGCCTTCCATCAGAGGTATACATCCAGGAATACGCCGTATACCTCCAACGTAAGGAAAAAAACTTGGTGTAAACATTTGCATTCAATTGGCTATGACAATATATATTTTGGGCCCCCTCAACGTGTATATACATATATATGAACTCTGTCCAGAGCAATACCAGTTAGTATCAACTAACACGTAAAGACAGATGGAGCAGAGTATGGCAGATAGCAGCGGTTGGCAATCTGGAGTGGCACTCATTGATTGGCGAAACATATTAGCTGGCGCGTAGAGACAACTGCAGCAGTGTATGTCCGTTAGCAGAGGATGGCATTCTGAAATGGCACTCACTGATTGGTGAGATTTGTATGATAGACAGAAGTGTATGGCATTCTAGAGTGGCACTCACTAATTGTCAAGCTGTATGTATCAGCAAGATTGTAGAGTCAGCCAGAACAAAGACCAGTGAAAAGGTGAAGGTCAAGCCTAGTCATTTACAGGAGAACTGTCCGAGAAATCAAGAAACGCCTGGTTCTGGATGATGTCACGTGTGACCTCCCGTGACCTCTTTTGAGACATCATCAAGATCTGAGCTGCAGCTTTCTCTTGTGGCCTGACGGTGCTGAATCGGGGACAGCAACAATCCTGTAAACTGACAGCAACAATTTTAATAAGAGAAAGCTCCTCCCAAGGATATAGACCAGTGGAGGTGGCGGCAGGAGCAGGTAATTTATGTTCGTGTATGTGATGTGTGTATTATGTTCGTGTATGTTCGTGTGATACTGTCTAGTGAGCCCTGTATCTAATCCTCCTACACTGTGCAGTCGCTCAGAAAATGGCGGCACACAGTGTAGGAGGTTTGAAGACCTTCAAACCCTTCCTTCTCCTGGCATTAGCCAGAAGAAGGGAGGGGGGATTGTGTGAGGACACTAGAGGAGTGTGTCCATCCCAAATTTGCAGCATAAACCAATGAGGTTATTTACCACATTGACCATCCTGCAATTTTGGGAACTACTCCCTCTAGTGACCAGCACATGGAAATGTTATAAATTTGAATCTAATTTATAATATTTCCTGACTTGTGAAAAAATTAAAACAATGTGTAATCACTTAAATAATAATTGTTTAACTGAAAAAAATCCCCTTTAAGGAGTCAAGAGAGAAATTCGGGGGTTTTTTTTGTTTTTTTTCTTACAAAGAAACTGTACTTGGTTCCCAAAACAACGGGGAATCATATAATCATTGTTTCTGAAGCCAAATAATAGATTAGGCATTCAAAAAAAGAATGACCAATGTGTCCCAGCTATCTCAATGTCTTTTTATGTGCATTCTAGTTGTCCTCTAGGAATCTGAGCAAGAGTGAGACAAGCTCTTTGGGTGCCCAATATGTGCTCCAGACCTTGGTCCCTGAAATTCAGTGTAATAGTTTCTCCCCTGCCCAGTCATAGCTGGGCTATTCTTCACTCGGTGCCAAGATTCAGTTTCCTGCCATAGCCCCGTATCTAAATACCCTGACCAAAGCAGAGTAACCTGTTGGCAGCCCCTTGCATCCGGCACATCACATGCCCCACCTGGACCCCAAGATATGCCTATCACCCTGCCACTAACCGAGCAATCCCTAGCATTCTTACATAATACATATTCTCCATTTCTCTTCGCACATTTATCTGTAGAAAGATCTAAAGGCTCCTGCAGCTCCTATCATGGGCACATCCCTCAGGTAAGTAAAAGTAAGATCATATATTTGCATTTTATAACCTTTAAGTTGGATAGAAAGTGCCATATTTTTAAGGAGTCTGGGAACCTTCTGGCCTCTTTGTTTGCACTTCAGGAAGTCGTGTAGTCATAAAATTGCTTCCTCTGCTTCGGCTTTGATAGGGCAATGTTCAGGTGCTTTAATCTAAAAAGACCTTGTCCTGGTGAGAGGTTACATAGTTGATAAGTTTGAAAAAAGACACAGGTTTATTAAAGAGGCTCTGTCACCAGATTTTGCAACCCCTATCTCCTATTGCAGCAGATAGGCGCTGCAATGTAGATTACAGTAACGTTTTTATTTTTAAAAAACGAGCATTTTTGGCCAAGTTATGACCATTTTTGTATTTATGCAAATGAGGCTTGCAAAAGTCCAAGTGGGCGTGTTTACAGTAAAAGTCCAAGTGGGCGTGTATTATGTGCGTACATCGGGGCGTTTTTACTACTTTTACTAGCTGGGCGTTGTGTATAGAAGTATCATCCACTTCTCTTCAGAACGCCCAGCTTCTGGCAGTGCAGACACAGCCGTGTTCTCGAGAGATCACGCTGTGTCGTCACTCACAGGTCCTGCATCGTGTCGGCCACATCGGCACCAGAGGCTACAGTTGATTCTGCAGCAGCATCAGCGTTTGCAGGTAAGTAGCTACATCGACTTACCTGCAAACGCAGATGCTGCTACAGAATCAACTGTAGTCTCTGGTGCCGATGTGTCCTCGCTCGTCCGACACGATGCAGGACCTGTGAGTGACGACACAGCGTGATCTCTCGAGAACACGGCTGTGTCTGCACTGCCAGAAGCTGGGCGTTCTGAAGAGAAGTGGATGATACTTCTCGTCACAACGCCCAGCTAGTAAAAGTAGTAATATAAACGCCCCGATGTACGCACATAATACACGCCCACTTGGGCTTTTACTTTAAACACGCCCACTTGGACTTTTGCAAGCCTCATTTTCATCAATACAAAAATGGTCATAACTTGGCCAAAAATGCTCGTTTTTTAAAAATAAAAACGTTACTGTAATCTACATTGCAGCGCCTATCTGCTGCAATAGCAGATAGGGGTTGCAAAATCTGGTGACAGAGACTCTTTAAGTCCAATTTACAATTCTACCGTGTTGATCCAGAGGAAGAAGAAAAAAAGTTTAAAGGCTATATACACCTTTGAAATCATATTTTTTATTTATTTATTTATTTATTTTAAATGGAACATCAGTGTGATTGGTGCAACTTCCTGATTATATGTTATTAAAAATTATTTTTACTTTGAGATACAGCTGCTTTGAATCCTTTATACAGAGCAGCTGTATCATTCGCTAACACCTTAATCCGTCAGGTCCGTGGGACTGATGGGTTAAGTGTCGGCGGATCCTGTGTGTCTCTGATACGCAGGATCGAGTTGTAACCGATCACATCTAAGTTATCGGTAACAGCTCGATCCTGTGTGTCAGAGTCACACAGGACCCACTGACACTGAACCTGCTACAGGATACAAAGCAGCTGTATCTCAAAAAGTTAAAATAATTTTTAATAAAATGAGAGCCAGGTAGCGGACCCCAGGAATAGCGGAGTAAAGAACAGAAAGCTCGTTGCCGATAATTGCCCTGTGTATACAGGGCAGCGATCAGCAGATGAACAAGCAAACGCCCGATCATCTGCTGTTCGTATAGTTTTAAAAAAGTTAAATATTATCGTTGTCGGCAAAAACACATCTCCCTGTGTAAACAGGGAAACGCGCTGCCGACGTGTTAATAATGTATTGGGACGAGCGATCAGAGTAACGACCGCTCGTCCTCATCCATAGCTCCATGTGACAGGAGCAAACGAGCGCCGATCAACGTTGAATATCGGCCAGTGTAAAAGGGCCTTAAGGCAGCTTGACGGGGGTTTAAGCTAGGTCAGGTAGGGTGCAAAGTGTTAATGGAATTTTAAAGAGCATTATTAGCAAAGAGGCGGTGTTATATGTGGTTATTTTAAAGAAGGTCAGGAAAAGGACAAGAGGGAGGTCATAAGGCGGGTGATGGGGTGTGTAGAGCAGGAGGGGGAGGACCCCTTTCCCTGAATAGTGCATATAAGAGCAGTCTATAAGAGGGACAGGCTAGTGAGTCACCCACCCTACCTATTGTTCAACATTTTGGCTGTTTTCTTTCGTTTGTCTTTTTTCTTTCGGGGGCAGCTGGCTGGAGATCGGAGGAGTTGGTGATTGGCTGGCTGGCAAAAGGTCTTTGGAGGCAAAGTGCAATGTTTTTTTTGTATTAAAAATGTTATTTATATGTTACATTATGGTAGGTGGTGTAAGGGAATAAAATTGGGCTGTCGTGGCCTTTTCAACCACAAAATGCTATGTGTCTGGGTATCTTTGTAGATTGTAAGGAGTTTTAAGTTTAGAAAGGGGGTGGTGATGACAGGACGATGCCTTAAATCCTACCAGTCACGTCATTAGGAAGTTGCATCAATCACACTGATGCACAATTTTATTTAAAAAAAAAAAAAACAATTTCAAAGGTTTACATAGCCTTTAAAGGGAATGTGTCGCTAGAAATTATTTTATTTTTTTTCAGCTAAACAATTATTATTTAAGTGATTACACATTGTTTTAATTTTTTCATAAGTCAGGAAATATTATAAATTAGATTCTAATTTATAACATTTCCATGTGCCGGCCTCTCCTCTAGTGTCCTCACACAATCCCCCCTCCATTCTTCTGGATAGTGCCAGGAGAAGGAGGGGTTTGAATCTTCAAACCTCCCACACTGTGTGCCGCCATTTTCTGAGCGACTGCACAGTGTAGGAGGATTAGATATAGGGCTCAGCAGACAGTATAACATGAACATACACGAAAATAATACATACAACATATACACGAACATAAATTACCTTCTCCTGCCAGCGCCGCCGCTCCTATTCCTTGCGACTTCGCTTCCTTGAACATATGGCCTGGAAGCCGCGGCCGGAAGATGTCATCTTACTGTCTGGCAGCGGCTTCCGGTCCACATGAAAATGGCGCCGGATTTCGCTCTGCGAACGAGCTTCGTTTTGGTCTGTGTGGGAGCGGCGCATGCGCTGTTCCCACACAGAACACGTACACTGCAGTGAATGGAACGGCACCCGTTCGCATTCTCTATGGGGTTGTATGTGCCGTATTCCATCTCTATGTGTCGTTAATCGACACATACAGAGATGAAAAAAAAGGCAGCCCCCATAGAGAAGTAAAAGTAAGAATAAAGTAAAAAGTAGAACATGAGAACACAAATAAATAAAATGTATGTTACTATCATATTAAAAGCAGTATGATGAAGAAAAAATAAATAAATCATGACACCTTCCCTTTATGTGGAAGGAAAAAAGGAAGTACCAGAGATTTGACAAAAGTAATTTTAACAAGAATTCATTGTAAAGAATTAAATACTAGTGCTGTTTAAAATGGAAAGTCCCTTTTACTGAAACCAAACTGCTTCTTCTAAATTTACCAGAGAAAAGAAAATGAAGAAGGAAACGCTTTATGCTTACTCTACTTCTCTGCGTATTATGTGGCTCCTTATGGCTACATAAATTTTCCGCTTTATACAGTCAGATCCATACATATTTGGACATTGATCGCGTTATTGTTTTACCTGTCTCTCACAGCATATTGGAGTTGAAATTAAATATTACGTGCAGACACATAGACATTACCCTGGTAGTTCTCATGCCTTGTTTTTGGGGAATTTCGACATCAGTTTTGTCTTCAATAGGTGAACTATACACTCAATTGGATTGAGTTCAAATGACTGACTTGGCCATTAAACAATATTCCACTGATTGGACAATAAAAAGTCTTGAGTTGAATCTGCAGCATTCTCAAAGTTATTGTTCATCCGCACTGTGAAGCATCCAATGAGATTTTAAGCATTTGGCCAAATTTGTGCAAATAAAATAGCCCTACACAACTCAAAATTCATCACATCATCAATAAATACAAGGGACCAAATCCCATGGGCAGCCATACATGCCAACATCACAAGGGTATGTCCACACATAGTGTAAACAATGCAGATTTTCTACAATCAATTTCATTGCAGAAAATCCGCAGCATAATACAGTAGCAGCAGAGTGGATGATATTTGAACAAATCTCATCCACATGCTGCTTAAAAAAACAGCTGAAAAAAAACTTTCATAAATTGACATGTGTTGCGTTTTATTTAATCCGCAACATGTCAATTTATGCTGCGGAATCGCTGGTTTTCTGTTGTGCGTTTTCCCCAGTGAATTCAATGGGAAGGTAAAACCCATAACAAATTTTTTGCGGTGGGAAAGCTATGATTCCACCACAAAATTTGCAAACTCAGAAAAAAATGTCTATACTTACCCAGATTTCTATGCTCCTGCGTCCAGCTTGGCTTCTTATCCCATGTGACTGCTACAGTCAATCACAGGCTGCAGCGGTCACATGGAATGGAAGATCATCCCAGGAGGCCTGCTTGCAGGACGTCAGAGGGACGAATCGCCATGACTATTTTCCGCAGCAGACATTCCAGACAAAAAACTGCACCACAAATTTGCTGCAGGGTCCAGGACAAATAGCTTCAATCTTACCCTTCTAGGGCAAATTTACTGCAGGTCTTCGTCGTCCAATGCTTTACTGCCCACGACCCACAGGCACTTTTACCAGAAGTCTTCAGATACGACCCAGGTAGTTTCCCTCACACTCCTAGTCACACCAGGATCCAGGTAGCTATCCTCTAGGGTCCTGCTCTGAAGAGTCATCTACTGTTACCTATTCCACAGTAGTCTAGCCTTTTCCAGGACTAAAACTTCCAGGCTATGTTCAGGCTTCCAGGGCAGCCAGACCCACTGTAACTTTCTTTCAGGCCCGCACCGCCCAGCACATTACACTTATGGGCCAAGCGGCATGGGCCCCCTCATGCCCGGTGGCGTCGCTAGCTCTGGGGAGGCCACAGTGTTAGCAACAGCCAAATTCCATAATTTTATGTACATCCTCAAGACCGATACAGTTGAATGCTATAGGCTGACGACTAAGTTAGGCCATGGCATCACGGTGGCATGTGCAAGGGTCTCGCCCGGAGGCTGTGAAGTGCGCCGTCCGTTGCGGGAACGGCGCTAGGTAAGTATAATTTTTTGTACTCTAAACCCCCTTACTCGTCCTATTACAGACTTTCCCCGGGTTTGAGTACAGCACCGCTCATTTCCTCCTGGTTCCCACTCCTGAGCCGAGTATCACGGCCTGCCTCTTCCAGGCACCTGCAAAACATGACAACAGAACAAGGACATATCTACAAGACATCATCTGGCATCCGGACAGTAACTTAAAAGTCCATACTTACCCGTAGTCAGGAAGAGGTAGCTTATTTACACAAATGATATGTTTACAGTGCATAGGCTAAGTTCTAAGGATTATGTGAAGATATATGCATGTAGAAGCTGGCATGTTTGCAAGGCTGTCATTAGGGAGCCAAACTGGGCTATTGGGACATAGCCATAGCGGTTGCTAAAGAGCCTGAGGGGGCCCGCACCGCCCGGCACATAAAGTTTATGGGCCGAGCGGCATTGCTAGCATCAGGGGGGGGCCCCAATTTTATCTGTGTCCTCAAGACAGATACAATTGGATGCTATAGGCTGCAGGCCACGTTAGGCCTGCAGCCTGTAAGGCACTGGGAAGAATCCCTGCGCAAGCCGGCGTGATGACGTCACTGCATCACGCTGGCCTGCACAAAGGTCCCGCCCAGAGGTTGTGAAGCGCTCTGTCCATCGCGGGAACGGGGCTAGGTAAGTATAATTTTTTTATTTATTTTTTGGAGATGTGTGGCACTATATACAAGGAAAGTGGGGAGCTGTGTGACACTATATATAAAGTAGAGGGGCTGTGTGGCACTTTATAAAAGGGGAGGGGGAGCTGTGTGGCGTTATATACAAGGGGGGCTGTGTGTCACTATATACAAGGGGAGCTGTGTGGCACTATATACAAGGGGGGCTGTGTGGCACTATATACAAGGGAGGGGGGCTGTGTGGCACAATATACAAGGGAGGGAGGGGGGCTGTGTGCCACTATAGACAAGGGAAGGTGGAGCTGTGTGGCACTATATACACTGGGGGTCTGTGTGGCACTATATACAAGGGGGAAGGCTGTGTGGCGCTATCAACGCGGGGCTGTGTGTGGTGCTATCTACAGGGGGCTGTGTGTGGGACTATATAAAGGGGGAACTAAGGGGGAATTATTACTGTGGGGGCACGGTTACTGATGGGGCACTTTTATTGTGTCGAACACTAAGGGATCATTATTACCTTCTGAGGCGCTGTGGATTACGAGTTTGTTTAGAGGATGGGGTATAAGTGAGGAAGGTGCTGGAAAAGCAAGAAACCAACATGTCTGCGTGTCAAATTCTGCAGCGACGAATCGTGGCTGGAATAAGTCGTAACAGTGGTCTGGGCCGGATGGAGAAAAAAAGGGAAAGTGAAGGAATCTAATCAGAGAAAGCATCACCTGTGAGTTACTGGATATAAATGTGCTGTAATCTACCAGTATATGGCCACAGGTGGTAATATTGGTCTTTGTATAGTGGTTTTTATTCAGTAACAGTATGGGGGTATTATTCAATCACTATGTGGTCATGGTGTGGTGGTGGTGGTGGTGGTGGTGGTATTCAGTATCAGTATAGAGGTATTATTCAGTCACTATGTGGTTATGGTGTGGCGGTATTATTCAGTAACAGTATGGGAGTATTATTCAGTCACTATGTGGTTATGGTGTGCCGGTATTATTCAGTAACAGTATGGGTGTATTATTCAGTCACATTATGATTATGGTGTGACAGTATTATTCAGTAACAGTATGGGGTATTATTCACTCACTATGTGGTTATGGTGCAGAGCTATTATTCAGTAACAGTATGGGGGGTATTATTCAGTCACTATGTGGTTATCATGTGAGGGTATTATTCAGTAACAGTATGTGGGTATTATTCAGTCACTATGTGGTTATGGTGTGGCGTTATTATTCAGTAACAGTGTGGGGGTATTATTCAGTCACTATGTGGTTATGGTGTGGCTGTATTATTCAGTAACAGTATGGGGGTATTATTCAGTCACTATGTGGTTATGGTGTGGTGGTATTATTCAGTAACAATATGGGGGTATTATTCAGTCACTATGTGGTTATGGTGTGGTGGTATTAATCAGTAACAGTATGGGGTATTATTCAGTGACTATGTGATTATGGTGTGATGGTATTATTCAGTAACAGTATGGGGGTATTATTCAGTCACTGTGTGGTTATGATGTGCCGATATTATTCAGTAACAATAAAGGGGTATTATTCAGTCACTATGTGGTTATGGTGCGGAGCTATTATCCAGTAACAGTATGGGGGTATTATTCAGTCACTATATAGTTATGATGTGAGGTTATTATTCAGTAACAGTATGGGGGTATTCAGTCACTATGTGGTTATGATGTGGCGGCATTATTCAGTAACAGTATGGGGGTATTATTCAGTCACTATGTGGTTATGGTGTGGCGGTATTATTCAGTAACAGTATGGGGGTATTATTCAGTCACTATGTGGTTGTAACGTCTATGGCCGCGGACCGTCATCCTGACTTACCCTCTGACGACCGCGGCCATGGACGAGTGAGTTCTCGGCGGCATCTTCCTCCTGAGAGACGCTGGCACACACATCCTGGTGCGGACACTGTCTCCCACAGGGCACGCGTGCACGGCCTTAAAGGGCCAGTGCGCGCACAGTTGCAGAATATCTGCAATTAGCCCAGAATGCTGCTGGACTATAAAAAGGGCTCTGCCCTCTTGATCATTGCCTGAGCGTTGTTGTGTTACCCAAAGTTTGTCATTGCAAATGGTCTCCTAGTGTTTTCAAGTTCCCAGTGTTACCCGTTCCTGCTGCCTGTACCCTGTATCCCATGCTACCGTGCCGTCAAGAGTTGGTTTTTGCATTTTTTGCGGCGTTCATCTTGCAGTGTAAATTACATGTTAACTTGTAATTGTACTTATTCTTTTTTAGTCCCACTAGGGGACTTCACTATGCCAGTTAGTATAGCAAAGCATTATTGTTTGTCAGTGTGAAACTGACAGGCAATCTATTAAGCCATGCCTCTGACACGGCCTAATAGGCATATAGCCAGGGCAGGCTGGGAGCCTTTCTTAGGATCCCCGGCTCCCTGAGCAACCCATCGGAGGCCCGCAATTACATTTGCCGGCCGCCGATGGGTGACAGAGGGAGCCCCCTCTCTCTGTAAACCACTTAAATGCAGCAGTTGCTTTTGACTGCAGCATTTAAGGGGTTAAATGGTCATGATCGAAGGTAACTTCAAACGCTACCCTTAGTGCAGGAGTCCAGCACCCGCTTTAGGCTGCACAGGACACCTGTTCAGGACTTAGACGAGGCTACCGTGAAAAGGAGGCGGCCAAGCCTAAGGCCCGTTAGTGACTGGCATATTCGTGGTCACTAACAGGTTAATTATATTCTGTTGCTTAATTAAAAAAAAAAAAAAAACTTACAACGTCCCTGGGTGGGCTTGAACCACCAACCTTTCGGTTAACAGCCGAACGCGCTAACCAATTGCGCCACAGAGACAAGTGAAGAGCTAAAGTTTGTGTGTACAAATTGAGACATGATCTTCTTCCATCAAAGTATCCACCCTTGAAAGCGTTCACAGCATCGCAGACATGGGGAATTCTGTCGGCCACCTTGTCTGAAGTTTCAGCTCCCATTGCGGTCTACTACTCTTCTAGAAACTCACAAAGGTGATTTTGGCTTGTAAATTGCACATCCCGAACACACCTGTCCAGATGATCGCAAAGGAGATCAATTGGATTGCAATCGGGACTCTGGGTTTGTCAAGCCATGTTCTTCAGCACCTGTTGACATTCTTAACCCCTTAGTGACCAGCCTATTTTTGACCTATCTAATGACCAAGCTATTTTTTTTCGTTTTTCCATAGTCGCATTCAAAGAGCTATAACTTTTTTATTCTTCCATCGACATAGCTGTATGAGGACTTGTTTTTTGCGGGATTAGTTGTACTTTTTAATGGCACCATTTTGGTGTACATATCATTTTTCGATTAACTTTTATTAACTTTTTTTTGGGGGGCAATAGAAAAAAACTCGGAAATTCCGCCATAGTTCTATGCGTTTTAAATGGACGCCGTTTACTGTGCAGCGTAAATAACATGTTATCTTTATTCTATTGGTCGGTACGATTACGGCGATACCACATATGTAGAGGTTTTTTATGTTTTACCGCTTTTGCACAATAAAAACACTTTTGAACTAAAATTATTTATTTTTGCATTGTCGCTTTCCAAGAGCCGTAATTGTTTTATTTTTCCGTCAATGTAGTGATATGAGGGCTTGTTTTTTGCGGGACGAGGTGTAGTTTTGATTGGTACTGTTTTGGGGTACGTGGGACTTATTGATTAACTTTTATTATGACTTTTTTGGGGGGCGATGGGAAAAAATAGCAATTTCGCCATTGTTTTTTTTTTACGGTGTTCACCTTGCAGTTTAAATGACATATTAACTTTATTGTTTGGGTCATTGCAGTCGCGGCGATACCGTATATGTGTACTTTTATTTATTTATTACACTTTTACAAAATAAAACCACTTTTTATGGAAAAAAATTGTTTTATTTCTTTTTTTACTGTAATTTTTATTATTAACCTTTATTTCACATTTATTACTTATTTTATTAGTCCCACTAGGGGACTTTACTGTGCGATCTTCAGATCGCTTCTATAATGCTTTGGTATACTTAGGGTATGTGCACACGGTAACGTAAATTACGGCTGAAATTACGGAGCTGTTTTCAGGAGAAAACAGCTCCTGCATTTCAGACGTAATTGTTCGTACTCGCGTTTTGCAAGGCGTCAATTACGGACGTAATTTGGAGCTGTTCTTCATTGGATTCAATGAAAAACGGCTCCAATTACATCCCAAGAAGTGTCCTGCACTACTTTGACAAGGCTGTTATTTTATGCGCCGTCTTTTGACAGCGACGCGTAAAAGGTCGTCTGCACAGAACATCGGCAAACCCATTGAAATGAATGGGCAGATGTTTGCAGACGTATTGGAGCCGTGTTTTCAGGCGTAATTCGAGGCGTAAAACGCCTCGTTTATGCCTGAAAATAGGTTGTGTGAACCCAGCCGTAGTATACCATTGCATTATTGCCTGTCAGTGTAAGGCCTTATTTACACGAACTACCGTTTTTCACGTCCGAAGTGCATCCGTGCTCAGCGCTGCGGGACGCGATATCACGCATCCCCCATAATTGAGGGTCTATGGAGGGATGTGTGATGCGAGCAAAGAGCGGACATGTCCTATTTTCGCACGGACTCTTCACACGGTCCGTTGAAACAACGGCTGTGTAAACGTCCACATTGAATTACATAGGTCCGTGGGACGGCCGCTGTTTCAACGGCCGTCCCACGGACGTTTAACCCGCTCGTGTAAATAAGCCCTTAATCTGACAGGCAATCTATTAGGACGTTCCTCTGTTGCGTCATAATAAATATATGCCCAGGGCAGACCTGGGGGCCTTTATCAGGCACCCGGCTGCCATGACACCCCATCGGAGACCCGCAATTTCATTTGCGGGCCGCTGATGGGTGACAGAGGGAGCTCACTCCCTCTGCAAAGGATTTAAATGTCGCGTTCAGTAATGATTGCAGCATTTAACGGGTTAAACGGCCGTGATTGAAGTAAACTTTGATCGTGGCCGGTGGAGTAGGAGCCCGGCTGCCATCAAACAGCCGAGTCCCGGCTCCAGCCTGCGCGGGACACCCGTGCAGGGCTTAGACTGGGCCGCCGTTAAAAGGCGGCGGTCTAGCCTAAGGCCCCTTAGTGACTGCCATGAAAAGGCATATTGGTGGTCACTAAGGGGTTAAGACTGTACATACTTTTTTCAAAGACAGAAGGCATGTTTTGGGTCGAAGATGAGTGCTGAAAGGGCTGGCATGGCACAGTAGCATTTTGTGGTAGCACATAGTGTTAATTATTCTTGTGTGTATATATATATATATATATATATATATATATATATATATATATATATATATATAGATATTTGACTGGATTTGTGAGTGTATCGATGTGTATTCATGTATGTTTACTGCTTTTTTATTTATCAAATGTACATCGTGAAAAAAAAAAAAAACTAGCAGAGGATGGTTTCGATCCATCGACCTCTGGGTTATGGGCCCAGCACGCTTCCGCTGCGCCACTCTGCTGTCTGCTGAAAGTAAGAGACCTTTAACTATGTGATATGAGTGTTATCAGTCAGCAACCACATGCTCTGAAGTGACTGAGATATGAGCTCTAAACTGTTTTCCTGGTCAACATTATATTTTATGATAAAAACAATACAAATATTATATGATGATCAGGTGAACCCTACAATTCTTTCGACCTCGAAGTAGATAATAGTATTGTTAATAGTAATAATGTCATCCAAATCATTACCGCTCAGTAGTTTATCTGGATACAATACATGTGTAATATAGTAGTAATATTGTTATAATATCTAATACACAGGAAATTATACTACAAACAAAATGTATAAGTGGAGGACCATGGTATAGAGTTTGCATTAGTCCTGTAAGTTGTGAGGTGCGGCCTCCATGGATCGGACTTGTTTTTCCGGCACATCCCACAGATGATCGATCAGATTGAGATCTGGGGAATTTGGTGCCAAAGTCGTCACCTTGGACTCTTTGTAATGATCCTCAAACCATTCCTGAACAATTTTTGCAGTTGACACCTGACTGTCCATATGATGTAAAGGAAAACCTGATTTATCAGACCAGGCTACCTTTTTCCATTGGTCCGTGCTCCAGTTCTGACGCTCACATATCCATTGTAGAACGTTTGGGCAAAGGACATAGGTTCGTATTGGCCAGTTGTAATGTACTGTGTGTTCTTACACTTTTCTATAATAGCCGCTAGTAACTTTTTCAGCAATTTGTCCTACAGTACTACTTCTGTGGGAACAGACCAGACAGACTAGCCTTTACTCCCCATGCGCATCAATAAGCCTTGGGCCCCACGAGCATCAATGATGCAGGTTTGCCGATTGTCCTCCTTGGATGAATTATTTTTGTTACCTACTAAACACTGTTTATCCTGAACACCTCACTAAACCTGCCGTTTTGACCCATTCGTCTACCCATTACAAATTGGCCCTTGTCAGAGTGGCTCAGATCCTTAGGCCTTATTCACACTCGCAAGATGGCGCTGATTTAGGAGCTGAGTCGGCGTCATCAATGGTGGGTGTCAGCTGTATGTGTAACCCCACAAGAGCCATACCTGTGTATTATATATCCCATATGGGGAATGACTATGTCTACGCTATTGTATCCATGAAAAAACTGAAACCTAGCGGAACAGAGACCATCTGGAAGACAAAAAGTACCATTGAAATCAATGGAACCGATAGTTTCCGTTTTCTGTTCCTCTGATGGGAAGGTTGAACGGAACAGATGAACGGAAAGACAACGCTGATGTGAATGGGCCCAAAGATAAAAGGGGGGGAAAGAAAAAGGGAAGGGAAAAAAGTGTGGTGGAGACGGTAGAGGAGGGAAAACAAAAAGGAAAAGGGGAAGGTAAAAGTAAAAAGGAGAATTGCTGTGACATCAGTACGTCTGACGAGTACATAGATCAGAAAAATGTACAGAAAAATGAAATAATCATTTATTGACTAGAATTAACATATTGTAATTGTCGTTTCCTCCCAGGTGACTCTATCCATATGTCACTGCGGTGTATTTATCGTGATCTGTGAACAAAAACAAAAGAAGAAAAAAAAGTTTGAAAAACCTTATTAAAAATCAAATAGATCACACCTACACAGAGGTTAACGCACATCGGAAACCGGAGAGGCCGGGGCAAACCAGATCTATAGCACATTCCCCGAGGGAAATCGATATTGAGACCATAGGGTTTAGGTGTATTTATTTAACTTGTGTATCAATGGTAATTCGCAAGTTTTCAGTAACCTAACCCTATCACCTCTCCCCCCATCATAATGGGGGAATAGGATCTACCACCCAAAATCTGAGATCTCGTTCACTGTGATTGACCTCCGTAAAATCTTTAGGCATTTGGAAGATGCAGCCGTTTTTTGCGTCTTGTATAGCGATGCTGATTCATGAGTGCACAGTTTATGCAGCTCAGGCTAGGATAGCACCTTTTTTGGTGCACAAAGGTATGTATGATGACCACTTCTGGGGGGCCCATATCAGAATTAAGCAACTCATCCCCGAAGCGATGCTGCTGTACAAAACGGAGCCGTAAATCGTCTGTATGCATAAACCTGAATAAATTAAAAGTTACTTGATGGCTCAAGTCCCTGATTCATCGTCTTCTATGTCCTTTGAGTCATCATTCATACATGGGGAACAAATGATCAGCGAAAACTACTGATAGCTGCCAATAGTGGAGGTCACCCAGCTCTCAATAGATCCTATTCTATGAATAAGAATTGAGAAGTTCGAAACGCGTAGGCGTTCTCTGCCCGGGATTTTTAATACTTGTTTTATTATTTGATACCAATAAACAGCATTGCATTTTTTACCTACCTCATCGTGTGCCGGACCCTAACTTTTTTCTTGGATGTCAACCCACCTCCGACGTGGATTCTTTGCCCGAGCACCGATTGATCATGGGTTGTGGCGTCTTCATCCTGCTGCAATGGTGAGCGGACCAATATTTTTGTTTTTTGCCCAGCTCTCAATAGACCCTGAATAGTATATGAATTTACATTTACATCTGTTTTTGCTACTTCTTTGCCTGTGTCAATGTGTCAGTCTTCACTGCAGTTCTGGCATTATATTCACAGTCAAAATGAGTAGGAAAGATCCAGTTCACAATCAGTTAGGTCAGAGATACTTTTGATACTTTTCTGCAGTGCATGGAATTGTGGCAAAAAGAAATTTAATTGTCAAATTTATTTTTCAATAAAACATGATTATCATCAGCAAGCAATGCCTCATCAGTAAAACTGTGGGATCCTCCTGGAATAGCTATTTAAAGACACAGCCGACAAGGAAAACATTGTTTTTAGATGTCAGTCATCTAATAACCAATTATCCCTTGTGGACATCCATTATCATAGGCACTTAGAGGAGCCAGAGCCCTCTAATTTGGCACAGCAGAGTGGTGCAGCGGAAGCGTGCTGGGCCCATAACCCAGAGGTCGATGGATCGAAACCATCCTCTGCTAGTTTTTTTTTTCTTTTCATATTAAAAAAGTAGAAATTATTTTTATATTTTCTCCTTAACGTGATTACTTATAATGAACCTATTAAAATATATATATATACACACACTCACATACATATATTTTGTATTGAATCAGTATTGTAGTGCGCACGCTTCTCTCCCCAGTAATCCCAGCCTATAGTCACATGACTCACCCATCCCCCATCAACAAATAGCTGCCGGCAGAACTTAACCCATTAATAACCAGTCTTCACACTTTTTGTTACACAACTGTATCCATATGCAATCTATATATTCCCATTAAGAAATATTTCACATTTTTTATTTGCAGTAAATTTGAGTTTGTAGGGAAATATTTAGAATTTGTATGCTTTAAAAAAAAGCAGAATTTAGTACGGCCGTTAATGAAGGTTCCATGAAAAACGGGCCGCACACGGATAAAACGGACAGGAGTAGGACCTGTCCTATTTTTGAGGGAATGGCCACCGTTAAAGTAAAGGATGTGTGCATGGCCCCATTGAAATGAATGTGTCAGGGTGATATCCGTTAAAAAAACGGATAGCACCCTGAAGAAAAAAACTGAAGTGTGCATGAGGCCTTACTGTTTCAGTTAACATCGGAGGGGCAGGAAGCTAAATTATAAAGATGTCCTTTGTTTTATTCTAAATGTCGGTCACATCACGCACTAAGATGACCTGCAGATGCGAAATGCGTTTTAGGTCTACTTCACACGCAATATTCTTTCAGCGTCTTTAAATACTTGTAAAAAAACTTCATGAATTTCAATTGTTTTTTTGGTGGTGTTTTTTATTTTGTCACATTTTAAATATGCGTTTTTTTCTGGTGTTTTGAAGTCCTCCAGATTAGCCTATGGGAAAAAGGCAAGAATAAAATGCCAAAGTGCTCAAACCAAAGGTCTGTTTGTAGGCTATCTCTACTACTATAATACTATACTACTGCCCCCTATGTTCAAGAATATAACTACTATAATACTGCCCCCTATATACAAGAATATAGCTACTATAATACTGCCCCTATATACAAGAATATAACTACTATAATACTGCCCCTATATACAAGAATATAACTACTATAATACTGCCTCCTATATACAAGAATATAACTACTATAATACTGCCCCCTATATACAAGAATATAATTACTATAATACTGCCTCCTATATACAAGAATATAACTAGTATAATACTGCCCCTATGTACAAGAATATAACTACTATAATACTGCCCCCTATATACAAGAATATAACTAATATAATACTGCCCCCTATATACAAGAATATAACTACTATAATACTGCCCCTATATACAAGAATATAACCACTATAATACTGCCCCTATATACAAGAATATAACTACTATAATACTGCTCCTATGTACAGGAATATAACTATTATAATACTGCCCCCTATATACAAGAATGTAACTACTATAATACTGCCCCTATATACAAGAATATAACTAATATAATACTGCTCCTATGTACAGGAATATAACTATTATAATACTGCCCCCTATATACAAGAATGTAACTACTATAATATTGCCCCCTATGTACAAGAATATGACTACTATAATACTGACCCCTATATACAAGAATATAACTACATAATACTGCCCCTATATACAAGAATGTAACTACTATAATACTGCCCCCTATATACAAGAATATAACTAATATAATACTGCTCCTATGTACAGGAATATAACTATTATAATACTGCCCCCTATATACAAGAATGTAACTACTATAATACTGACCCCTATGTACAAGAATATAACTACTATAATACTGCCCCCTATATACAAGAATATAATTACTATAATACTGCCCCCTATGTACAAGAACATAACTACTATAATACTGCCCCCTATATACAAGAATATAACTACTATAATACTGCCCCTATATACAAGAATATAACTACTATAATACTGCCTCCTATATACAAGAATATAACTACTATAATACTGCCCCCTATATACAAGAATATAATTACTATAATACTGCCCCTATATACAAGAATATAACTAATATAATACTGCTCCTATGTACAGGAATATAACTATTATAATACTGCCCCCTATATACAAGAATGTAACTACTATAATATTGCCCCCTATATACAAGAATATAACTACTATAATACTGCTCCTATATACAAGAATATAACTACTATAATACTGCCCCTATATACAAGAATATAACTACTATAATACTGCCCCTATATACAAGAATATAACTACTATAATACTGCCCCTATATACAAGAATTGAACTACTATAATACTGTCCCCATATATAAGAATATTACTACTATAACACTGCCCATATGTACAAGAATATAACTACTATAATACTGCCTCATATGTACAAGAATATAACTACTATAATACTGCCCCCTATATACAAGAATTGAACTACTATAATACTGCCCCCTATATACAAGAACATAACTACTATAATACTGCCTCATATATAAGAATATTACTACTATAACACTGCCCATATGTACAAGAATGTAACTACTATAATACTGCCCCCTATGTACAAGAATATAACTACTATAATACTTCCATGTACTGTCTGTAAGAAATTGTAGGTTGTTACAGTGAAAGTTGTCCACAGTCTATAATGTGCACTCACCTTTATGTACAATCTGTGTATGATGATTTTGTGGAAATTCTGGCTTATTACTTTTCAAAAATGAAAAGAAGGGAAATATCACTACATCTGTAGGTGGAGTCGAACAACTAAAGGCCCTATTACACGGGCCAATGATCGGAAACGAGCGTTCATATGACTGCTCGTTCCCGATCATTGCCCTGTGTAATCAGGGCAACCATCAGCCGATAAAGGAGCAAACAATCATTCATTGGCTGACCTGCTCTTTTATGCAAAATTAAAAATCAGCGTTTTCTGCAGCACATGTCCCTGTGTAATCAGGTGGAGGTGCTGCCGCCATGATGAAAATGTATGCGGACGAGCTATCGGAGTAAAGATCGCTCGTCCCTATACATAAGCCATCATTGCTCAGTGTGAAAGCAGCAAACGAGCGCCGATAAATGAGCTGTCTCGTTCATCAGTGCTCGTATAAACGGCTCATGTCGGGCCGTGTAGAAGGACCCTAACTTTTGGTTTAATAGCCGATCGCAACTGTTGCTCCACAGAAACCTGCCGAGGTTCCAGTGGTACTGTAAAGTATGTGTTCACCTTTGAACTCCATTTCAAACTTTACATAGAGAATGAATCGCCAAAAAATCTACATACATTACATAACTGATCCTGAGTTACATCCTGTATTATACTCCAGAGCTGTACTCACTATTGTTATGGAATCACTGGTTGCGCAATTCCCAAAAAGGCTACTGGAGACTGTCGGGAGTACACGTGCAAATAAAACCGCAACCCCAAATTTGTCACAACTCTGATCGACAGAATCTAAGGCTACTCTGAGGTATTCGCCAGAGCCCACCGCAAGGCGGGATGTTTTTTGCTGCACAGAACCCAGGTTGTTCTAACAGAGTTCAGTGTTGGATAATGGGTGCAATGCAGGCAAACCTGAACAGGTAACCAGACAGCCAGAGGGTAAAACAGAAAGTCCAAAACAGAGCGAGTGGAAATCAGGTACAACAGAGGTCAGAGCCAGCCGAGAGCAGATAATCAAAATCGCTAAACAAGGGGTTAACAAGAGACAAGCTGAGGTCAGTTTCCAAGAAGTCCAGAAGTCTAGGGCACAGAGTAAGGCCTTATTCACACGAACATGTGCATTTTGCGGAAGTGCGTCCGTGTGCTGCGCATGATTTTCACGCACCCATTGACTTCAATGGATGCGTGAAAAACGCCCAAATATAGGACATGTCGTGAGTTTTGCGCAGCGGACACACTCTGTGTGAAAATCACGGAATGTTTGAACGGCCCCATTGACTAACATAGGTCCGTGCGACGCGCGTTATTTTCACGCGCGTATCACGGACGTTAAACACGTTCGTGTGAATAAGGCCTAAGTGAGATCTTGATCACAACACCTAAGTAAGGAGAAAATTCACACGCAAAGAAAGAGGGAGGAGGCCAGGTATAAACACCTGACAGGAAGAAGATAGAGATGTGGGATAGACTCAGGAAGTAAACAGAACTACCCAGAAGCTAGATCAGTAGTCATGGCGATCTTAAAGACACAGACGCTTCCTAACAACTATTCTGTTGGTGGAGTCACTGTGTACATACATTACATTACTTATCCTGTACTGATCCTGACTTACATCCTGTAAAATTTATTCCAGAGCTGCACTCACTATTCTGCTGGTGGAGTCACTGTGTACATACATTACATTACTTATCCTGTACTGATCCTGACTTACATCCTGTATTATATTCCAGAGCTGCACTCACTATTCTGCTGGTGGAGTCACTGTGTACATACATTACATTACTTATCCTGTACTGATCCTGAGTTACATCCTGTATTATATTCCAGAGCTGCACTCACTATTCTGCTGGTGGAGTCACTGTGTACATACATTACATTACTTATCCTGTACTGATCCTGAGTTATATCCTGTATTATACTCCAGAGCTGCACTCACTATTCTGCTGGTGGAGTCACTGTGTACATATATTAGATTACTTATCCCGTACTGATCCCGAGTTATATCCTGTATTATACTCCAGAGCTGCACTCACTATTCTACTGGTGGAGTCACTGTGCGCATATATTACATTACTTAACCCGTACTGATCCCGAGTTATATCCTGTATTATACTCCAGAGCTGCACTCACTATTCTGCTGGTGGAGTCACTGTGTACATATATTACATTACTTAACCCGTACTGATCCCGAGTTATATCCTGTATTATACTCCAGAGCTGCACTCACTATTCTGCTGGTGGGGTCACTGTGTACATACATTACATTACTTATGCCGTACTGGTCCTGAGTTACAGTCTGTTTTATGCTCCTTGGCTGCATTCACAATTCTGAAGGCTTCATAGCTGTAATCTCCCAGTATTCCCTCCTTGTCCAGCACTATACAGTAATCTTAGTTAGGAAAACACTAGCAGTCGCACTGAATTATAGGAGCTCAGCTAAGCTGTTAGTGGTGTTTCTGACAACAAGCCTGTTGCCTGCTTTCATTAACAACCAGAATTGTGAATGCAGCTCTGGAGAACAATAGGGGCTGTAATTCTGGATCGGTACATGATAAGTAATGTATTGTATTTACAACGTGACTCAATTTTTTAATTTATTTATGATCCCGCAATCTTCTTTAATAGTTCTGATAGTTCATCTCTATTTGTAATAGCATTCACGTGACAGATATGAAGTCCTGGTATATGGAGAGAGTCATGGCACAAAATGTTTCACTTGCAGTTGCACTTTTATGTGAGGCACTGTGGCTAGCACTGCTTGGAGTTCCAGTGGTATGCACTATTTCAGGATTACTGTGGCTGGCACTGTTAGAGGGGTTGCTGTATCTGACACTACATGTGGGGCACTGTGGTTAGCACTGTTTGGAGTTTCAACAGTAGGCCCTGTTTGGTGATCACTGTGGATGGCGCTGTTAGAGGGGACGCTGTGGCTGGCAATATATATGGGGACGCTGTAGCTAGTACTGTTTAGTGTTCCAGTGGTAGGCACTGTTTGGTGATCACTGTGGTTGGTGCTGTTAGAGGGGTCGCTGTATCTGACACTACATGTGGGGCACTGTGGTTAGCACTGCTTGGAGTTCCAGCAGTAGGCACTGTTGGTGATCACTGTGGATGGGGCTGTTAGAGGGGACGCTGTGGCTGGCAATATATATGGGGACGCTGTAGCTAGTACTGTTTAGTGTTCCAGTGGTAGGCACTGTTTGGTGATCACTGTGGTTGGTGCTGTTAGAGGGGTCGCTGTATCTGACACTACATGTGGGGCACTGTGGTTAGCACTGCTTGGAGTTCCAGCAGTAGGCACTGTTGGTGATCACTGTGGATGGGGCTGTTAGAGGGGACGATGTGGCTGGCAATATATATGGGGGTGCTGTGGCAAGCACTATATGGGGGGACACTGTGGCATCGGTCTGTCGCAGCTGGGGAGAAGAACAAGTATAGGATTCTTGGTTTATTCAATGATTTACATAAATAATATGTCACCACATCTATCATGTGTGGCAGGTTTGAGGAGCATATGAATAGTTTGCGTGCTCTTCTGATACAGAAAATGACTATACTCAGCAACTCCTTATCTGTTTCATAGTATCTGCAGACTCACCAGCCTCGTCCGTCACACAGAGTCTATGAAAGAAATGTGGAAATGTCACTTTACAACAAAATCTATATAAAAAAATATCCACATATAAAAGTCACGAATCTCACAAGTGACAATTTTTTTTCTTTCTTCCATTATACTGGAGCAGGACCAACATTTATTCCAGTACATAACCGTGGACTTATGAACCTCAGACATTCAACGTCAACCAAACCAAAGCCATCCTAAGCGACAAGCCTTGTTTTATTATCTCTTGTTTTTTTTTTTTTCAGGCCGGGTGTTTTATACACTAAAATTCCTAACACACCTCCATCAATTTCGAAGACCCTCATCAATAAAAATAGTATTGATGCTGGGGCTAACTGCGAGTCATCTAGGCCCGGGAGCAGTAAAGGTCAGACATGCCGGACCTACAGTGATCATCTAAATGTCCACACCAGCTTCCAGTTAAAAAGGGGTTGTCTTCATAAAACCAGACCCCAGACACTTATTTTAAGATCAGACCCCTAAATAAATTTCAGACCCCATAAGTATATTTCGACCCCAGACCAGACCCCTCAGTATATTCAGACCCCAGACCAGACTCCCTAAATATATATTCAGACACCAGACCAGACCCCTCAGTATATTCAGACCCCAGACCAGACTCCTTAAATATATATTCAGACACCAGACCAGACCCCTATATTAATATCAGACCCCAGACCAATAACTTAATTCAGACCCCAGATCAGATAATAAGAAAAAAATATTCAGACCCCAGACTATATAGAAGAAGTTGCAGAGCCAGCCTGCTTTTAGAACGTGATTTCACTGCAAAGAAAAACAAAGTACTAAATCAGTGAGTGAGGCGGGTGCAGGAGGGTGGCACTGGCACCTTATCGACAGCAAGCCTTTCAATATTATATGCCACACGCTGGAGAGGAAATGGTATTTTTTGTTTCTTGTGCCCAAAACAATAAGTATTTCCTAAACAGACCTTGATTGTTGCTAATGAGAATTTAATTACACTAACTATACCGAAGCAGAGCACCATCTAGTGGCATGTTGGGTTGTTATTATTAGTATTCATTTATATAGCACCATCAAGTGGCAGAATGGGTTAATATAGTAAAAATAATATTTATTCTATATTCTATTATATTCCACCAACTGGTCATAATCATCAGGGCATGCAATGATAACTTATTCCGCAGTCCTGTGCAGAGATTGTGCCTACATATTTGTGGGGGGTTCTGGTTGGCACTGTTTTTGGGGGACTGCACTCACTTGTATGTAGGAACATTGTCTGGAATTGTCTTTGGGGGAAGTCTGGTTGGCACTACTTAACTAGAAATTCTTCCTGCCATTATTTAAAAAGGGACGCTGGCTAATACTGCCTATGGGGGAACTCTGACTGGTATGTTTTTGGAGGGGCTCTGAATGGCACTATTTTTGAAGTGGCTCTTGATAGCACTTTTTATTAATGGGCTCTGGATGGCACTGTTTATAGGGGATTCTGGATTAAGTTAACTCTTTCTGGCACTGTTTATGGAGGGACTCTGGTGTGCACTGTTTATGGTAGGACACTGGATGGCACTGTTTATGGAGGGCTCTTTCTGGCACAATTTATGGATGGGCTCTGGATGGCAGTGTTTATAGAGGAGCTCTGGAAGGCACTGTTTATGGAAGGGCTCTAGATGGCACTGTTTATGGAGGAGCTCTATATGGCACTGTTTATGGAGAGGCTCTGTATCGCACTGTTTATAGAGGGGCTCTGGATGACTGTTTATGGAGGAACTCTGGCTGGCACTGTTTTTAGAGGGGCTCTGGATGGCACTATTTATGGAGGGACTTTGGGTGGCACTGTTTATAAAGGAGCTCAGGATTGCACAGTTTATGAAGTGGCTCTGTTTATGGAGAGACTCTAGATGGCACTGTTTATGGAGGGGCTCACTGAGCCTCCATGACTGCACACAGAGAGTCATGTCCCTATAAGTAGCATATCCCTATAAGTAGAGTATCCCTATAAAAAGCATTTCCCTATAAGTAGAGTATCCCTATAAAAAGCATTTCCCTATAAGTAACATATCCCTATAAGTAGCATTTCCCTATAAGTAACATATCCCTATAAGTACCATATCCCTATAAGTAGCATATCCCTATAAGTAGCATATCCCTATAAGTAGCATTTCCCTATAAGTAACATATCCCTATAAGTACCATATCCCTATAAGTACCATATCCCTATAAGTAGCATATCCCTATAAGTAGCATATCCCTATAAGGCCTAGTTTACACGAGCGTGTGCGTTTTGCGCACGCAAAAAAGGCTGCGTTTTGCGTGCGCAAAAGGCACTTAACAGCTCTGTGTGTCATCAGCGTATGATGTGCGCAAAAATCACGCAGCCGCCATCATTATGACACTCCATTTGGATGTGTGTAAACAGAAAAGCACGTGGTGCTTTTCTGTTTACATTCATAGTTTTACAGCTGTTGCACGAATCACGCTCGCCCCATGGAAGTGCTTCCGTGGGGCATGCGTGATTTTCACGCACCCATTGACTTCAATGGGAGCACGATGCACGAGCAACGCATAAATATAGGACATGTCGTGAGTTTTACGCAACGGACTCACTCTGCGCAAAAATCACGGACTGTCTGCACTGCCCCATAGACTTACATAGGTGCGTTGCACGGACGTAAATCACGCTCGTGTAAATGAGGCCTAAGAAGCATATCCCTATAAGAAGTATATCCCTTTAAGTAGAATATCACTATAAGAAGCATTTCCCTATAAGTAGCATATCACTATAAGAAGTATATCCCTTTACGTAGAATATCACTATAAGAAGCATATCCCTATAAGAAGTATATCCTTATAAAAAGCATTTCCCTATAAGTAGCATATCCCTATAAGTAGCATATCCCTATAAGTAGTATATCCCTATAAGAAGCATTTCACTATAAGAAGCATTTCCCTATAAGTAACATATCCCTATAAGAAGCATTTCACTATAAGTAGCATATCCCTATAAGAAGCATATCCCTATAAGTAGCATATCCCTATAAGAAGCATTTCACTATAAGAAGCATTTCCCTATAAGTAACATATCCCTATAAGAAGCATTTCACTATAAGTAGCATATCACTATAAGTAGCATTTCACTATAAGTAGCATATCCCTATAAGAAGCATTTCACTATAAGTAGCATATCCCTATAAGAAGCATTTCCCTATAAGAAGCATTTCCCTATAAGTAGCATATCCCTATAAGAAGCATATCCCTATAAGTAGCATATCCCTATAAGTAACATATCCCTATAAGTAGCATATCCCTATAAGTAGCATTTCCCTATAAGTAACATATCCCTATAAGTAGCATATCCCTATAAGAAGCATTTCACTATAAGAAGCATTTCCCTATAAGTAACATATCCCTATAAGTAGCATATCCCTATAAGAAGCATTTCACTATAAGAAGCATTTCCCTATAAGTAACATATCCCTATAAGAAGCATTTCACTATAAGTAGCATATCCCTATAAGAAGCATTTCACTATAAGAAGCATATCCCTATAAGTAGCATATCCCTATAAGTAGCATATCCCTATAAGTAGTATATCCCTATAAGAAGCATTTCACTATAAGAAGCATTTCCCTATAAGTAACATATCCCTATAAGAAGCATTTCACTATAAGTAGCATATCCCTATAAGAAGCATATCCCTATAAGTAGCATATCCCTATAAGAAGCATTTCACTATAAGAAGCATTTCCCTATAAGTAACATATCCCTATAAGAAGCATTTCACTATAAGTAGCATATCACTATAAGTAGCATTTCACTATAAGTAGCATATCCCTATAAGAAGCATTTCACTATAAGTAGCATATCCCTATAAGAAGCATTTCCCTATAAGAAGCATTTCCCTATAAGTAGCATATCCCTATAAGAAGCATATCCCTATAAGTAGCATATCCCTATAAGTAACATATCCCTATAAGTAGCATATCCCTATAAGTAGCATTTCCCTATAAGTAACATATCCCTATAAGTAGCATATCCCTATAAGAAGCATTTCACTATAAGAAGCATTTCCCTATAAGTAACATATCCCTATAAGTAGCATATCCCTATAAGAAGCATTTCACTATAAGAAGCATTTCCCTATAAGTAACATATCCCTATAAGAAGCATTTCACTATAAGTAGCATATCACTATAAGAAGCATATCCCTATAAGTAGCATATCCCTATAAGTAACATATCCCTATAAGTAGCATATCCCTATAAGTAGCATATCCCTATAAGTAACATATCCCTATAAGTAGCATATCCCTATAAGTAGCATTTCCCTATAAGTAACATATCCCTATAAGTAACATATCCCTATAAGTAACATATCCCTATAAGAAGCATTTCACTATAAGTAGCATATCCCTATAAGAAGCATATCCCTATAAGTAGCATATCCCTATAAGAAGCATTTCACTATAAGAAGCATTTCCCTATAAGAAGCATTTTCCTATAAGAAGCATTTCCCTATAAGTAACATATCCCTATAAGTAGCATATCCCTATAAGAAGCATTTCACTATAAGAAGCATTTCCCTATAAGTAACATATCCCTATAAGTAGCATATCCCTATAAGAAGCATTTCACTATAAGAAGCATTTCCCTATAAGTAACATATCCCTATAAGAAGCATTTCACTATAAGTAGCATATCCCTATAAGAAGCATATCCCTATAAGTAGCATATCCCTATAAGTAACATATCCCTATAAGTAGCATATCCCTATAAGTAGCATTTCCCTATAAGTAACATATCCCTATAAGTAACATATCCCTATAAGTAACATATCCCTATAAGAAGCATTTCACTATAAGTAGCATATCCCTATAAGAAGCATATCCCTATAAGTAGCATATCCCTATAAGAAGCATTTCACTATAAGAAGCATTTCCCTATAAGAAGCATTTTCCTATAAGAAGCATTTCCCTATAAGTAGCATATCCCTATAAGTAACATATCCCTATAAGTAGCATATCCCTATAAGTAGCATTTCCCTATAAGTAGCATATCCCTATAAGTAGCATTTCCCTATAAGTAGCATATCCCTATAAGTAGCATATCCCTATAAGAAGCATTTCACTATAAGAAGCATTTCACTATAAGAAGCATTTCCCTATAAGTAGCATATCCCTATAAGAAGCATTTCCCTATAAGAAGCATTTCACTATAAGTAACATATCCCTATAAGTAACATATCCCTATAAGAAGCATTTCACTATAAGTAACATATCCCTATAAGTAACATATCCCTATAAGAAGCATTTCACTATAAGTAGCATTTCACTATAAGAAGCATATCCATATAAGTATCCGCACTTACTGTTTTCCATACAGTGCAGTCCCTTCTCTACGGTATTTCTCCTGCTTTCTGGCACCACATTCCCAGTTGCTCCAGTGGCGCAATCGGTTAGCGCGCGGTACTTATATGTCAGTAACTGGTGAGCGATGCCGAGGTTGTGAGTTCGAGCCTCACCTGGAGCACAGTATTTTATGCTACTGTCATATTACCGCTATCTTTTATATTGAATTATTCTGAGTCATCCAGTAATAACCGCTTCCTATATCTGAAATAAAATGTACTAACAATAAGAAGTGATTAACACATCCATAAAAAGTGTTTCTGCCCGGTTTCGAACCGGGGACCTTTCGCGTGTTAGGCGAACGTGATAACCACTACACTACAGAAACTGCCACACGCTCTTGTATCACCAATGACCACAAGACTAGTAGGACTGTGAATGGTCATGTGACTTTAAGATTGGTAATATTGTACCGATAGCTGGGCTGAAGGCTAGGCTAGTAAACATGGCTGTTTGGGGTTGTTGCCGCTGGTGGCGCAGTTTTTTATACTAGTCATATGTTCGCATGTATTTACGCTGGGGTAAACTTTAGTCCTCCAGTGGCGTCTACTGGCTAACCATCGGCTGTGTTTAGTGTGTGTAGACGCTCTGCTCAGCTGCGGAGTTGCCTCTATGGTCGTCGTTGACAGCCGTGAGGCGGAAGTGCGCCGTGTCCATGGAGATGATGAAGATGTCGGCCGCGGTGCATTATGGTGAGACCTCCAGCGGCGTTTCTGTGACACCGACCCTGTCGTGGCTGCCGGACTGTGTTCTCCTGGAGGTGCTGAGCTTCTTGTCGGTGCGGGATTTGATCCGTAGCTGCCGGTGAGAGGCTGGGGCGGGTGTACGGGTGAGGAGAGGGGGTTGTCAGGGTTTCCTATTGTTGCGACCCTCTTGAGCATGTGCAGTGATGAAAGTCTCAGCTGGAGGCAGACAGGGCATGCTGGGACTTGTAGTCCACATTACTAGACTGCTTCAGTAGCCCCAGCCACATTATAACGGCATTTACAGCCATTCTCATAAATAGCAATTTATTTAAAGGCAATGTCCATGTTCGGTATCAGGCGTCCTGCTTGTCGGTCTTATTTGTACCTATCACTTGCAGACTTGCTTATTGTTAAGAACAGCAAGATGTCCCACGTCCACAAGCGATGCCAGCAGGGTGTCACCAATCCACAAGCGATGCCAGCAGGGTGTCCCCAATCCACAAGCGTTGCCAGCAGGGTGTCCCCAATCCACAAGCGATGCCAGCAGGGTGTCCCCAATCCACAAGCGATGCCAGCAGGGTGTCCCCAATCCACAAGCGATGCCAGCAGGGTGTCCCCAATCCACAAGCGATGCCAGCAGGGTGTCCCCAATCCACAAGCGATGCCAGCAGGGTGTCCCCAATCCACAAGCGATGCCAGCAGGGTGTCCCCAGTCCACAAGCGATGCCAGCAGGGTGTCCCCAGTCCACAAGCGATGCCAGCAGGGTGTCCCCAGTCCACAAGCGATGCCAGCAGGGTGTCCCCAGTCCACAAGCGATGCCAGCAGGGTGTCCCCAGTCCACAAGCGATGCCAGCAGGGTGTCACCAGTCCACAAGCGAAGCCAGCAGGGTGTCACCTGCCCATAAACGATGCCAGAAGAGTGCCACCGTCCATGATCGCTGCCAGCAGTGTGCCTCCTACCCCCTGATTTTAAATGGGGCCAGCAATGTGCCAGCTGGTCGTGAATGGTGCCAGCAGTGTGCCTCCCCCCCCGGCCATGAACGGTGCCAGCAGTGTAGCCCCCCGGCCATGAATGGTGCCAGCAGTGTACCCCCCTCACGGCCATGAACGGTGCGAGCAGTGTGCCCCACCTGGCCATGAACAGTGCCAGCAGTGTGCCCCACCTGGCCATGAACGGTGCCAGCAGTGTGCCCCACCTGGCCATGAACGGTGCCAGCAGTGTGCCCCACCTGGCCATGAACGGTGCCAGCAGTGTGCCCCACCTGGCCATGAACGGTGCCAGCAGTGTGCCCCCCGGCCATGAATGGTGCCAACAGTGTGCCCCCCCGGCCATGAACGGTGCCAGCAGTGTGCCCCCCCCCCCGGCCATGAACGGTGCCAGCAGTGTGCCCCCCCCCCCGGCCATGAACGGTGCCAGCAGTGTGCCCCCTCCCCCTGGGCATGAACGGTGCCAGCAGAGTAGGAAATATGTTCCCAAAATAATGCTTTCCTCTGCTGGATCCATTCCTATATTTGGCGAGAAATATGGACTATAGCTACGCTTTCTTAAAGGGACAGCAATCTTCTAATGTGTCGGTCGTTTCTACACTGGCGTTGTGCTGCGGTGCAGTAAAGCGGTAACTAACAGCACATAGGAGGCTGGTCCTGTACGGAATAGTAAAGTCCATAGGTCCACGACTAATCCATTTTAATGTCCAGAAGGTAAGACCTCATTTACTTTTTTTTTTTTTCCCCCCCTTAAGAGTCTGCAAAAGGTGGAAGAGGCTGGTTCTGGACAAATCCTTATGGAGATACGTGGACTTGACACCATACAAGGTCAGGTATATCTTTCATTTATGGTCAATTATATTATTTATCCCACATTAAAGACTATGTACACCTATAAGAGTGTTTGTTTTTTTTTTGTCAGTCGTGTTTGGTGCAACTTTCACATTTTTGTTTTTATTAAAAATGTATTTTTACTTTTTGAGATGCAGCTGCTTTGTATCCTGTATACAGAGCAGCTGAATCCTGTACCCATTAGGTCCACGGGACGAACGGGTTCAGTGTCAGCGGGTCCTCTGTGTCTCTGACACGCGGGATCCACCAGTTATCCATCACATCTAAGTTCATAAGGTTAAAACAATGGCCGCATGTATTTCAATGGGGCCGTTCACACAGCCGTTGTTTCAACGGACCGCGTAAAGGATCCTTTGAAAAATAGAGCATGTCCTATTTTCTTCCAGATGGGACCTTCCAGTGTATTTAGTCCATAGCTGGTAACGGTTTTCTCTACCCAGCTGTGCGCAGGTCACAGGAAGCCGGTGGTTAGTGGAAAACCAGATGTCAGATGGTGATAATTTGTTCCATGAAGCGCAGATGGCGTCTGTCTACATGAGCTGATTGTACAATCGTCTTATTGCTGAACAGGGGTGACAAATCCTAGCCAAGACTAAAAGCCGGCAAGGACAATCTGTAGGGCCAAGTCTGCACCGCGATCGGAGGCGTGTAAGCCAAACCTTACTACACAAAACTTGAGGTTATGCCTCAAAGTCGTGAAAATAGTACGACCATTGGCAGTTACAACAGCGTGCCCCCATCTACTGGGAATGTAAAGGTGAAGAAAATTAAAAAGTTTTTGAAAATCAGTGATCCATCTGTGTCGTAGCTCAAGCATATTCACAAAGCTGGCCGTACACATTATATTAAGGTCAGCTGAGCCCGCCAATTCTGCAAGAATTGGCCGATCGTCCAATGTGACCCTCCTCCAACATCCGCGGGAAGAGGTATCGGGTTTGTTGAATTTCAGTATGCCCGATTATTTATTAGTTCCTTGAGCGCATAAAGGGGGGAGTCGGAAGAGAACTGGCCATAGAACAGCTGTGCAGTGACATCATATCCACAGCTGAGCAACAGTGAACATGATTGGTCAACAACCTGACACATAGTGTTAAAGGTCCGAGTAGGCGCATCTGTAAATGGGCCATTCCCCGTGTTTACAGGTGGCATAGTACCCGTCTTCCAGTGAAATCTTTGAGAAGAGTTGGCATTGACCTGTGTACACGGATGTGCTCCTCTGAGACTTCTCAAGTGCTTCAGGCCATTGTTCCAGCAGGTTATGAGATGTTTGCTTCCAAGTTGATCTAGATCATCTGCTAATCCACGTGACAAAGTGTTGCCACGTGTTTCTAGAGGACACATCAGATCCGGTCCTCACCTTTTTATTGTAGAAAATAGAAACATTAAGAAGTCACTGGTTTCCATGATGACGTTTGCCCAGTCTGGTTTTCCATTGTCTTTTCTGTATGGAAAGGATGCATTCAGTAGTTGGCAATGTACCACCGGTTCCCTGAGCTCTGACTTTCACGGCCTCTGTCATTCATTCTATGTTTATTGGTGTGTCCAGGTCTTGCCAAAACGTCATGGTTCTCAGGTGGGTTTTTGTACACCACTGTCGTGAAATCTTGACAGAAGTTGAGAACTTCCACAATTTTATGTGTTTTTGAAGTATTGCAAATTTGAACCACGCTGAGTCCAGACAAGGTGTAGGACTAATAAAATAGATTAAAAAAAAAGGTTTAATTATCTATGTTTGTTTAACAGTTGAATTCTAAGATCTTGTGGCATCTGGTGAGGCACTGGCTTGGAACCGGCCTGCAAACCCTGAAACTAAAGGGACTCCTAAATTCGGTGAAGAAACAGGAGTTCCTGACTCCAGCTGTTCTTCAGGTCCTGGAGAAGCGTTACCCCAGTCTTGAACACCTTGACCTACAGGAAATAAACCTCCGCTCCCTGAACTATGACTGTATACCGTCCACCTTGAAGACACTTGTGCTGTCAGAATGCGAGATCCCACTGACTTGGTTCAAGTCCTCCACCAACAAAACCAAAGGTGTCCTAAAACTGGAGAATCTCATTCTGAACAAAGTGTCCTCTTTCTCCAACCATCATTTGGAGACCATTTGCAGTCAGTCAAGCCTAAAGACCCTCTGCCTATCTGGCACCTACAGAGTCAATGACATTGGGATTCAGAAAGCTGTTCCTTACCTAAAAGGATTAGAACACTTAAAACTAAATGAGTGCAACATCACCGATATCACTCTGCACTTAATCGGCTGCCACTTGAAGAATCTCCGGACCTTGGCTCTTGTGGATTTCCACTATTTAACAGACGCAGGACTAGCCTGTCTATCTGGGGTTAAGACGATGGAGAAGTTGTGGTTGGAGTGCTGTTTCTGTTTCTCTTCCAGTTCCATCATTGCAGTGTGTGTCAGCCTCCCTGCCCTGAACTATCTTAACCTCAATGGGATCTTCTTTGAGGGCCAAGGCATAGATGAAGTACGGAAAAGCCTCCCACGTTGCACAGTTACGAATGCTTTCTCCGGTACGGATTCTGTACTCAAAAATAAATAGCTTTACCTAGTGAAGAACATATTGCAACTTTGCTCCTAGGACAATGCCCGGGTATACAACTTCTCTCCTCCAATTTCTATACCTTCAGTGTAAACATTGCTATATGAGATCCATACGGTAATTTATTCTGAACTGTGGCATAAGGTCTACTGGGAGTTTCGGATCTAAGCCTCTATTAACCTACCAATATAGTGTTTTTCTGAAACTTTCTAATTTCCTTACAAAAAGTGCCGTTCTGTATTCCCAAACACTGGACAAAGGATCTGCTATGTACTAGTTGTCCCTACTAGAGCTTCATCATGTAGCTAAGGGAGAAGTGAGAGTCCCGTCCATTGTCCTTTCATCTTATTTATCCCCAATGTAGGCCTGGACAAACTGTTAGAGCTGACTCCTAGACTTGGCTAACGGTAGTCAGCAATGACGTGCCGGACTCCATCTACACAACCCGGTAGAGAAGAGATTTATTCACATTTAATATGTAAGTCATACACATTCCCCTTGGTAGTTACAGTTGTGTTCCCCCATCTAGTAGTTTAAAGTCCCCAAGTCATCAGAGCAGAACCCTGACTTCCCCCAGTAGTCACAGCAGGTCCTCTCTACTTCCCAAGTAATCACATCAGTCCTTTCCTATTTCAGCAGTAGTCACAGCTGACCCTCCAATTTGCCAGTGTTTACAGCAGCCCCCTTTACTACCCCAGTAGTCACAGCAGGACTCTCCCCGTGTGCTCACACAAGGATGATTTTGTAGACACTATGGCGATTTTAGAAGCAAGATATAACCTGAGTATATTATACATATCAATCATAGGTGAATTTATTAAGACTGGCTTTTCATACTCCAGTATTACTAGAAAGAAAAGTTGGCATATGATGCGACACGTTTATTAAGGGGCGCACTCCTCTTAATAAATGTGTCACATTTTTTGGCCGGCCATGCATCATCCATTGATTTGGTCTGAGCAGAACGGTTCACAAAAATACCTCTGATTTTGTCAGCTGTTTAGATACCACGGGGTCAAAAGGGTTTTCCAGGACTTAACTATTGAAAGCCTATTCTTCGTATAGGCCATCAGTATTTGAATAGTGGGGGTCGGACTCCCGGGACTCCAGCAGATTGACGGCTTCCTCTTAGTTGGAAAATTCTCTCTTCCTCTTTGACTACATGGTAGTATATAGGGAAAAAATTAGTGTTTCTTTGTCTTCTCCGCTCTACTGGTATCTGTTCCCATTTTAATATGATGTAAAATGGATCAAAAGTATGACCTTTAGGCCTCATGCATACGACCTTACTACAGAGTCATAGTATGGTGCCATATAATCCTCCAAGATAGGATACCTTTGTAATATGCCACCCCATGGGTATGCCAAAAAAAAATGAAATTCTCCATAGGGAGGTACTGTAGGGTCACACAGACTTCCATGGATGTCGTGTGTATTAGGCCTAAAGAAAATGGATCATGTTTTTCTACTAGGTGACGGTTTATGCCAAATAATAACCTAGCACATTGTCCATCTGGTATTTCATACACCTCCAGGCACGGCCAATATGGAAACCGCTTGTTTTTGATTTGGGCGCGGTTTGGTTTATATTTATTGCATATCTATTCTAATAATGGCAATTGGCACATGCTAGAAACACTGCGTGTAGTACCATCTCTGTAACCCAGACAGTCTTGACTCCTGATAACATTTTTGAGAGTCCATTCAGGTGATTTCGTTTTCTAACCTGGCGCGGTGGGTTTTGTTTGGGGAAACAGAACTAATCACTTTCATGTGATCCCCCTTTACCCATTTTGGCTTTTACAAATTTATCAGTAGTGAATATATTTTTTTGATAAAATTGTGATCGTACGGCGGACTACCAATCACATAGTCCCTTTGAAGGATCTGAGCCATGTGACTTAGAGCCATCGTTTCCTCTACCTGAAATAGCAAAAAAGAAAAATGGCTGTCTACAAAATGTTAAATGGGGACCCACTTAAAATAATTTTTATAGAAGCCAGAAGTTGCCATCAGTGGGGCCGAGTTGGGCACTCCAATGATTTCCCAAACAAAGATGGTCATGGCACCGTACAGATTGATTTCAATAGGGCTCTATTGTGACCACTGTTGCGCTACAGTCCCCGGTAGGAGAAATTAGTAGGGCACCCCTTTCATAGACTGTCAGCAGAGGATTTTTAAATGGAATTCCCTCTAAATTTTATATGAAATATCTACATTTCTAAAAAGCTTTCCATATCTATATATGTTATGAATGGACTATATGTGTTTTTAAAGGGGTATTCCAGTTTCAGCCAAAAATACTTGATCGTTGTGTAATGAAGAGTTGAGGCCCTTTAAGGGCTCATTCAGACGAGCGCATATGTAGTCCATGTGGTGGTTGTTAAAGCAACGGCCGTCACACGGACTCGTGTACTTCAATGGGGCGGTTCACACGACCTTTGTTTCAACGGAGCGTGGGAAGGATACGAGGCTAGCTACGCTCATCTGAATGTTGCCTCACACAGGCCAATGATTGGGTGAATGAGCATCCTTGCGAACGCTTGTTCCCAATCAGTGCCCTGTGTAATGAGTGTTCATCGGCTAATCGCATCTTTAATGCGCCCAAAAAATAGTTGCTAGTTGCCAAACTATAAACAGAGAGATGTGATTTTTTTTTTTTTTTCATTCTCTTTCTGAATCGATTCCGTGTCATTTTTAACCCGTTAGTGACCGGCCCATCGGCTTTTTACGTCGGTCACTAACGGGCCTTATTCCGATGCCATAGACTTTTTATGTTGCGGCATCGGAATAAGTAAACAGAGCAGGGAGCTGTCAAATCTCCCTGCTCTCAGCTGCCAGAGGCAGCTGAGGGCTGGGGGCGTCCCTGCTCTGCCGGGTGAGATCGATATTAGTATCGATCTCACCCGTTTAACCCCTCAGATGCGGTGCTCAATAGCGTGCACCGCATCTGAGTGGTTTTGGAGAGAGGGAGGGAGCTCCCTCTCTCTCCCACCGACACACGGCGATGAGATCGCCGAGTGTCTGTGTCTCCAATGGCAGCCGGGGGCCTAATAAAGGCCCCCAGGTCTGCCTGTGGTGAATGCCTGCTAGATCATGCCGGAGGCCTAGAAGATGCCTGTCCGTTTTAAACGGACAGGCATAATACACTGCAATACAGAAGTATTGCAGTGTATTATAATAGCGATGGGAGGACCGCATATTAAAGTCCCCTAGTGGGACTAGTAAAAAAGTTTAATAAAGTTAATTTAAAAAAAAATTAAAAACCCACTTTTTCCCCTTACAAAATGCTTTACTATTAAAAAAACAAAAAAAAGTTACACATATTTGGTATCGCCGCGTCCGTAACGACCCCGACTATAAATCTATTACATTACTTAACCCGCACGGTGAACGCCGTAAAAAATGAAATAAAAAACGACGGAAAAATTGCTGTTTTCTGTGAATCCTGACTTTAAAAAAATGTGATTAAAAAGTGATCAAAAAGTCGCATCTACTCCAAAATGGTACCAATAAAAACTACAAGTCGTCCCGCAAAAAAAATAAAAACGTTACGGCTCTTCAAATATGGAGACACAAAAACAAATAATTTTGAAAAAAAAAGCGTTTTTACTGTGTAAAAGTAGTAAAACATACAAAAACGATACAAATTTGGTATCGTTGCAATCGTAACAACCCGCTGAATAAAGTTATTGTGTTATTTATACCACACGGTAAACGGCGTAGATTTAGGACGCAAAAAAAAGTGGCGAAATTTCAGGTTTGTTTTCTACCCCCCCCCCCCAAAAGTTAATAAATGTTAATCAATAAATAATATGTCCCCCAAAATGGTGCTATTAAAAAGTACAACTTGTCCCGCAAAAAACAAGACCTTATACAGCTATGTCGACGCAAAAATAAAAAGGTTATAGCTCTTGGAATGCGACGATTGAAAAATGTAAAAAATGGCTTGGTCATTAAGGTTTAAAATAGGCTGGTCATTAAGGGGTTAAGATCTGTTTGTTATTCAATAGAAACCTTGACTGTTTCCAATGGATGAAAATCTGTCCGGGTCATGTGATGATCACACCGGTGCACGGCTCGTTACAAGACACCGCTCTGATACCCATACTGTAACGAGCCGTGCACCTGTGTGTCCATCACATGACCTGGACAGATTTTTAGCCATTGGAAGTATGGAAGTAAACCGTCAAGGGTCCTATTGAATGACCGCAAGCAGAGATCTTGAAAACCATGACCAATTGATACAGAACGTATATGGGAAAAATTGCATAACTTTTCATGACACGGTTGCTGAAACGGGAATATCTCTTTTTAAAGTGTTTGTTCAACAACTTTCCATAAATCAATAGTACAGGCAAAAATAAACCTTTTTGTCATATATCTGATTACAGAAAAATTCCTCTTTCTCCACTGACTCCTTTCCTCCTACCACGGGCTTGGCTATTTTCGGCAGTCCCATAAAGAATGAATACAGTGGCAGCCCGCGTGATCGCCGCTCTATTTATACAGGGGACTCCGGACGCTGTTCTTTTGATCGTTGGGGTCCCAGCAGTTGGACCCCCAGCAATCAGACTTATTACCTGTCCTGTAAATTGGTAATCAGATGTTATGGTTGGAAAACCCCTTTAAGACGGAGGAGAGGAGACTGATAAATGGAGAATGGAATTTTTTTGTAATCCGGTATATTACAAAGTTTATTTTTGCGTGTACTATTGATTTTTGGGAATTTATTTATAGGTGGAGGTAAAGTTTAAGCTTTAGCGGTCCCTCCCTGAATGAAAAAAAATATTTACTTTGGAAAAATGTCAGGCCCCCATGCACACGACCATAAAAAAACTCCGTAAGTGCGGACCACAATACGGTCCGCAATTATGGACCCACCCGGTTCTATTGGCCGTGAACACCTTTCCGTACCGCTGATAGGTGTCCGTGCCGTAGAACCGTGCCGGAAATTATGGAGCATGTGCTACTTTTCGTTTTTTACGGGCCGTGCTCCCATACTTTGTATAAGAGCACGGCACGAAAATGCGGCCGGCCGTGCCCATGAGGCCTAAGTATGTGTTTTGCTTAAGAGCGTTATTTGCAGTATATTCATGTTTTTATTATTTGTTTTTAGAGCTGTACAATTTTAATTTCTTTTTTGAAATAAATGCGTTTCTATTTTTTTAGGAATATAATATATATATTTAAGGCGACCTCATTTCAGCTCCATTCTGGTCCCGATGTCATCATTTTACCATAGGATTAACTTCATGCACTTTCTTGTAAAATTTTACTCCACAGCCTGAACCACTTGGGGCAGCCATCTTGTTCAAAAGAGACACTAAGGCTGGGTTCACACGACCTATTTTCAGACGTAATGGAGGCGTATTATGCCTCGTTTTACGCCTGAAAATAGGGCTACAATACGTCGGCAAACATCTGCCCATTCATTTGAATGGGTTTGCCGACGTATTGTGCAGACGACCTGTCATTTACGCGTCGTCGTTTGACAGCTGTCAAACGACGACGCATAAAAATACAGCCTCGTCAAAAGAAGTGCAGGACACTTATATACATTATGTGCAGGACACTTCTTGGGACGTTTTTGGAGCCGTTTTCTCATAGACTCCAATGAAAACAGCTCCAAAAACGGACGTAAAAAACGGTGCGAAAAACGCGAGTTGCTCAAAAAAAGTCTGAAAATCAGGGGCTGTTTTCCCTTGAAAACAGCTCCGTATTTTCAGCCGTTTTTGGTCACTACGTGTGCACATACCCTTACTAGTGTATGGCCATAATACAAAATAGCTGCCTGGAGGGGGTATTTGCAGTGAGTAGGAATGAAGGATTTTGCAAGGTTTTTTTTATATCATGGGTCTATATGTTTTATCTTATTTGAATTGTTAATGTTAAAGGTCATAAGAAAAAAATGTACTTTGTAAATTTTGCTTCAATAAATCTGTTTTATATTATTTGGGATGTTTTTTTATTATTGAATCCTCTGCAGTCCCGCTTATTTTTGTTCATGGCCCTGGTTATGTAAATAGGAATTGAGACTCCATAAGGCTGAGTTCACACAGAGTTTGTTGCAGGAGGAAAATTCTGCCTCAAAATTCTATTTTTTGCTCGCGCCCATTGAGCGCTACGGGCAAAAACGCAGCGAAATACTCTATCTCTGCCTCCCATTGATGTCAATGGGAGGTCAGAGGCGTAAACGCCCGAAGATAGGGCATGACGCTTCTTTTTACCGCGAGGCGGTTTTTCCACTCGCGATAAAAAAACGCGCCCGCCTCCCATTGAAATCAATGGGAGGCTTTTTCGGTCGTTTTTTGGCGCGTTTTCCGATGCGGTTTCCGCGTCAAAAAAACGTGTCAAAAAAAACTCAGTGTGAACAGGGCCTAACTGTTTCCCACATTATTTAGAAGTAATCCCTAGGCAGGCACCTCATTTGCCCCCTTGTCACAGCCCACGAATAATACCGGGATAAGTATGTAGATGGCCGCTTGCTACATGAACCATTTGAATCAAATGTATAATTATCCAAAAAGAAACAAAACAATAGTGTAAAAAAATGTTACCGTCCACACGTGGCGGAATTGCTGTGGAATTCTCCTGCGGCCGTTTTTTACATTTGTTTCTATACATTTTTAGGACGTTGCGGAAAACTCTGCTGCGGACCATAGGCTGCGGTGCAGAATTTTCCCTCCGCAGCATGCACTGTCTGTTGCGGAGAAGAAGAGGAATTTCACTGCGGATTTCAGCCTTTGCAATGCAAAAACTGACATCTGTGGCTCGTCCGCTGTGTTTTCTGCAACGTCTGAATTACCTGTCAAATATGCAAATGTTGGTGCAGATTCGTTGCGTAATTGCCCCAAATCTGTACCAACATTTGCAGCGGAAAAACTCTGCCACGTGTGAACGTGCCCTTTAAGGGGATGTACCAGATTTGACAATTATCACCTATCCACAGGATCACCACTGATCACAAACCCCCGATCCTCGTTACTGCACTTCCTGCAGTGAGGAGGAGCTTGACGGGTGCATTGATTCAGCATGCGTTTGCCACTCTATTCAATGCCTATGGGACTGATGGAAACCGCAGAACATCGCACTTCGCTTTTTCCGTAATTCTCAGACATTAAATGGTGTGGCTTCTTGTATGCTCGACTCCCGCTCTATTTAATGTCCTCCTGTGCGGTTCTTGCAAGCGTCGGAAGTCCCAGCGATCGGGCAATTACCACCTATCCTGTGAATATGTGATAATTGTCATCCTGGTACTCACAAATAAAAATGAAGTGTATATAACAAAAAGAAAGGGATCAGGAATAATCAGTTGTGGTAGCGCCAAGCAGAGCAGGGTCTCCACTTACTTGCTGTTTCTCTGTTTCGGTAAACCCCGTTTACTTCCATACAGGTTTCATACTGATATCGTTGGTTTACTTTTGCTATTACTTAGAGATGTATTTCCAATCAAATGCCGCTAGCTGATTTAAAAATCATGTTGATAACCCACCTACATCTAGACCAGGGGTCTCAAACTCGGCAGGGTAATTGGGCCGCATATAGAAAAAATGGGAAGTTGATGGGCCGCATTACTTTAAAATTTGATACAAAATTATTGTTAACCCCTTCCCGACATTTTCCGTAAATGTACGTCATGGAAAGCATTGACTTCCCGCAAAATGCCGTACATTTACATCAAATGTTTGGCACCGGCTCAGAAGCTGAGTCGGTGCCATCATCGTCGGATCTCAGCTGTATCTTACAGCTGACATCCGACTGTAACGGCGGGGACCGAAATTAGCTTCGATCCCCGCCATTAACCCCTTAAGTGCAGCGCTCAAACGCGATCGCTGCACTTAAGGTGTTTGCAGCTCATCGGAACCCCAGTAATGAAATTGCCGGGGTTCCGGTGGCTGCAATGGCAACCGGAGGCCTAATACTGGCCTCCCGGTCTGCCTAGCACCGAAGCCGGTCAAGATCCGCCCGGCGGATCGGCTTGATCGGCTTCCGTAGCTGCCGGCAATATGGTGCCGGGTCAGGAGCTGATCCGGCGTCATCAGCGGTGGAAGTCAGCTGTACTGTACAGCTGACATCCACCTGTAACGGCAGGAACCGGAGCTAGCTCCGATCCCTGCCATTAACCCCTTCGATGCAGCAATCGAAAGCGATTGCTGCATCGTAGCGGTTACTAGCAGATCGCCAGCCCTGAGAGGCAATCGGGACTGGCGACTGCTGTTATGGCAACAGGAGACACAATGGTCTCCTGCTCTGCCATTACGGAAGCCGATTTAGGCCCCGCCGGGAGGCGAAGCCTAATCGGCTTGCTGTCAGTGAATGACTGACAGATCTAATACATTGCACTACATAGGTAGTGCAATGTATTAGAAAAAAAAACATCTGACCGTTGGACCTTCAAGTCCCCTAGTGGGACTTGAAGAAAAGTGTAAAAAAAAGTATAAAAAAGTGCAAAAAATAAAAGTTTGAAAACAATAAAAATTTCAAGTAATCAAATAAAACACAATCCCCCTTTTACTCTTATCAAGTCCTTTTTATTATTGAAAAATAATAATAAACCATATGTATTTGGTATCGCCACAACCGTAACGACCTGAGGTATCAAAATATTATATTATTTATTGCACGCGGTGAACAGCGTAAAAAAAAAACGTAAAAAACTTTACCAGAGTTTCTGTTTTTTGGTCACTTTGCCCTACAAATATTAGAATAAAAAGTGATCAAAAAGTTGCACGTATCCAAAAATGGTACCTATAAAAACTATAGCTCGACCCGCAAAAAACAAGCCCTCATACACCTCCGTCGACAAAAAAAATTAAAAAGTTATGGTTCTCACAACTCGGCGACAGAAAAAATACATTCTTTTTACAAAAGTAATTTTATTGTGCAAAAAGTTGTAAAACATGAAAAAGTGCTATAAATTAGGTATCGCCAGAATCGTACTGACCCGCAGAATAAAGTTAACATGTAATTTATAACGCATGGTGAACGCTGTATAAAAAAAACTAAAAAAGCTGTGCCAGAATTGCGTTTTTTTGTTTACCTGGCATCACAAAAAATAGGATAAAAGGTGATCAAAAAGTCACATGTACCCCAAAATGGTACCAATAATAACTACAGCTCGTCCCGCAACAAACCAGCCCTCATACCACCTACGTCTATGAAAAATAAAATTAGTTATGGCTCCAATAAGTCAGGAAATAAAAAAATATGCAGTTGTGTCGACCCGAGGGGAACATTTCAAGAGGCGATTTATCAAGGACCTAAAATTAGGCAACCAGGAAGGGGAGAGCCCAAACATATCCGCTGGAAGCGGCGGTGCCCGTATTATACCAGGACAACACTTTCCCAGCAAAATTCCCCAAACTACAAAAGGGGCGGAGTGTGGACCAAAAGGGGGATAAGAAATGACACCATTTATCAGTGCGACACCGGCCTGTGCGGAAAGGATTGCTTCACAGCGTAACACACATCTATGGATGAGGGGTGTAGTTTCCAAAATGGGGTCACTTCTGGGGGGTTTCCACTGTTTTGGGCCCACAGGCGCCCAGAAACCAATCCAGCAACATCTGCACTCCAAATGGCGGTCCTTCCCTTCTGAGCCCTGCCGTTTGCCCAAACAGCAGTTTATGACCACATATGGGGTATTGCCGTACTCGGGAGAAATTGCTTTACAAATGTTGGGTTCTTTTTTTCCTTTATTTGTTGAGAAAATGAAAAAATTTGCGCTAAAGCTACGTCTTATTGAAGAAAAAGGACTGTTTTTTATTTTCACTGCCCAATTCTAATAAATTCTATGAAACATCTGTGGGGTCAAAATGCTCACTACACCCCTAGATGAATTCCTCAAGAGGTGTAGTTTCCTAAATGGAGTCCCTTTTTGGACGTTTTCATTGTTTTGTCCCCTCAGGGGCTTTGCAAATGTGACATTGCCTCCGCAGACCATTCCTGCTCAATGTGATCTCAAAAAGCCAAATAGTGCTCTTTCCCTTCTAAGCCCTGCCGTGTGTCCAAACAGCCGTTTATTACCACATGTGGGGTATTGTTTTACTCGGGAGAAATTGCTTTACAAATTTTGCGGTGCTTTTTCTCCTTCAGTCCTTGTGGAAATTATAAAAAATTAGCTAAACCTACATTTTCTCTGAAATAATTTAGATTGTCATTTTCAGGGCCTACTTCCAATAATTTATGCAAAAACCTTTTGCGTCAAAACGCTCACTATACCCCTAGATAATTTCCTCAAGGGGTATAGTTTCCAAAATGGGGTCACTTGTGGGGGGTTTCCACTGTTTTGTCACCTCAGGGGCTTTGTAAATGCGACATGGCCTCCGCAAACCATTCCTGCTAAATGTGAACTCCAAAAGCCAAATAGCGCTCTTTCCCTTCTCAGCCACGCCGTGTCTCCAAACAACCGTTTATTACCACATGTGAGGTATTGTTTCTACTCGGGAGAAATTGCTTTACAAATTTTGCGGTGCTTTTTCTCCTTTAGTCCTTGTGGAAATGAGAAAAAAAAATCGCTAAACCTACATTTTCTTTGAAGAAATGTTGATTTTAATTTTCACGGCCTACTTCCAATAATTTCTGTAAAAAACCTGTGCGGTCAAAATGCTCACTACACCCCTAGATAATTTCCTTGAGGTGTGTAGTTTCCCAGATAGGGTCACTTTTGGGGGATTTTTACTGTTTTGTCACTGCAAGAGCCCTTCAAACCTGACATGGTGCCTAAAATATATTCTAACAAAAATAAGGCCCCAAAATCCACTAGGTGCTCCTTTGCTTCTGAGGCCGGTGCTTCAGTCCAGTAGCACGCTACGACCACATGTGGGCTATTTCCTAAAACTGCAGAAACTGGGCAACAAATATTGAGTTGCATTTCTCTGGTAAAACCTTCTGTGTTATAAAAAAAATTGTATTCAAAATTTATTTCTGCAGAAAAATATGAAATTTGTAAATTTCACCTCTACTTTGCTTTAATTCCTGTGAAATGTGTAAAGGGTTAAGACCTTTTCTAAATGCTGTTTTGAATACTTTGAGGGGTGAAGTTTTTAAAATGGGGTGACTTTTTGGGGGTTTTTAATATATAAGGCCCTCAAAACCACTTCACAACTGAATTGCCCCTGTAAAAATAGCCTTTTGAAATTTTCTTGAAAATGTGAGAAATTGCTGCTAAAGTTCTAAGCCTTGTGAGGTCATAGAAAAATAAAAGGATGTTCAAAAAACGATGCCAATCTAAAGTAGACATATGGGTGATGTTAATTAGCAACAATTTTGTGTGGTATAACTGCCTGTCTTACAAGTAGATACATTTAAATTGAGAAAAATGCTAATTGAACATATCGAGCAAATTTTGCCAGTAACATAAAGTCCAATGTGTCACGAGAAAACAATCTCAGAATCGTTTGGATAGGTGAAAGCATTCCGGAGTTATTACCACATAAAGTGACACATGTCAGATTTGAAAAATGAGGCTCTGTCAGGAAGGTCAAAAGTGGCTAAAGAGGGAAGGGGTTAATCAATTAGTTATTTGAACTACTATAACACTATATTACTATAATAATAATACAAATAATAATAACACTACATTACTATAAGAATACCGCTAGGTTTAAAATTTGAGATATTTCTCCACGTGCTTATTTCAACAATCCAGCTTTCCAGCTTAAGTGTCGCTAAATGCAGTCCGGCGGCTCAGTTAGCACACATGTCAAGATTGAGCAGCCCCTTTTTAGATAGTGCCGCAGTGCCCTCTGTGGATGCTGCCGCAGTGCCCTCTGTGGATGCTGCCGCAGTGCCCTCTGTGGATAATGCAACACACCCCTAGAGAAGGCCACAGTGCCCTCTGTAGATAAGGCCACAGTGCCCTAGGTAGATAATGCAACACACCCCTAGATAATGCCAGTGTCCTCTTCAGATACTGTCACACACCCACTTGTAGATAACGCCACAGTGCCCTCTGTAGAGGCTGCCCCAGTGCCCTCTGTAGAGGCTGCCCCAGTGCCCTCTGTAGAGGCTGCCCCAGTGCCCTCTGTAGAGGCTGCCCCAGTGATGTCAGAAGAGAGAGAGCAAAAAACACGGCGCCACCTTGTGCAGGTCAATATGTAAGGTGGGTGAGGAGAGGGGGCATTACCATGCTCACCTAGCTCGGATGTATATAGCGCAAAGGTAGATCCACATATGCTGCTGCCAGATCCGAATCAGTTCCCAGAAGGGACCGCTTGATTAGCGAAGAAAGGAGGACAAAATGGATCGTCTGGAGTCGCTGCTTGTGTTTTATCAGGTTTTATACTCCAGTCACATCCAGAGCTGCATTTACAATTCTGCTGGTGCCCTGTTAGCTCTCAGGCTCTTATATGTCGCTGCTCGCAGGGCACCAGCAAAATTGTAAATGCAGCTCTGGATGTGACTGGAGTATAAAACCTGATAAAACACAAGCAGCGCCTCCAGACAATCCATTTTTTTCCTCCTTTCTCCAGTGATGTCAGGGGCTTGCCCAGAGCTGGAGTCCCAGGCAGAGCGCTAGTAGGCTCTTCCCGGGACTCCAGCTGTGCTCCTGACATCACTGGAACTCCTGCTCTGGGGAAGCCCCTGACATCATTGTCGATGTATGGACAGCGATGTCAGAGGCTTCCCCAGAGTCCCGGAGCAGAGCCGATAATAGCGCTCTGCCCGGGACTCCGATCTGGGGAAGACCCTGACACACCAGATCCACATCTGTAGTCACAGTAATGGCTGATTCAGACGACCGTGAATTGCGTCCGTGCAGGTCGCGTGGTTTTCACGCGGCACGCATGGACCAATAGAAGTCTATGGGCCAGTACAGACAGTCCGTGCTTTTTGCGCAGCGTTTGTCCGCTGCGTAAAAAGCGCGGCACGATCAATATCTCCGCGTATTTTGCGCATCACGCACCCATTGAAGTCAATGGGTGCGTGAAAACCACGCAGGTCGCACGGAAGCACTTCCGTGCGAACTGCCTGTTTTGCGTAACAGCTGTCAAAAGGATGAATGTAAACAGATAAGCACCACGTGCTTTTTCTGTTTACAAACATCCAAATGGAGTGTCATAATGATGGCGGCTGCGCGAAAAGCACGCAGCCGTGTATCATATGATGCTGCCTCACGGAGCAGGTAAGTGGCTTTTGCGCAGGCAAAACGCCGCGTGTCTTGCGTGTGCAAAAACGCCACGGTCGTCTGAATCAGCCCTTAGGCTGGGTTCACACGAGCATGTTACGTCCGTAATGGATGGAACGTATTTCGGCCGCATGTCCCGGACCGAACACACTGCAGGGAGCCGGGCTCCTAGCATCATAGTGATGTACGACGCTAGGAGTCCCTGCCTCGCCGTCCTAGAAAAATAAAAGAATGTTCAAAAAACGATGCAAATATAAAGTAGACATATGGAAAATATAAACTAGTAAGTATTTTGTGTGGTATTACTATCTGTTTTACAAGTAGATGCATTTAAATTTAGAAAAATGCAAATTTTTGCTAATTTTCTCTAAATCTTGGTGTTTTTTACAAATAAATATTGAATTTATCGACCAAATTTTTTCACTAACATAAAGTACAATATGTCACGAGAAAACAAACTCAGAATCACTTGGATAGGCAAAAGCATTCTGGAGTTATTACCACATAAAGTGACACATGTCCGATTTTGAAAAATCGGCTTCGTCCTGAAGGCCAAAACAGGCTCAGTCCTGAAGGGGTTAATCAAGTGTCCTGATAATGAATACACATGATCATCCAGCCTCGACGTCATGTGTATTCAGAATCCTGACACTTCTGACTCTTTTCTTTGAGATTTCTAGCACAGGAAACGAAATCTCGCGGGATTTCGGAGATAAACGAGATTTCGTTTCCCTTGCTGCAAATCTCAAAGAAAAGATTCAGAAGTGTCAGGATTCTGAATACACATGACGCCCAGGCTGGATTTCATGTGTATTCATTATCAGGACACTGGATTAACGTTAATCTCTGTTTATGTGGCTGCACATCGCTGCTGTGTAAATTAATGGAGAGGAGTGTATGACGCTGACTGGTCACTGATTGGTCAGCGTCATAAACATAAAAACGCCCAGTTAAAAACACAATACACGCCCAGTTGTCCATTTCAAAGCTCATTTGCATATATATAAAATAGCTCATAACTTGGCCAAAAATGAACGTGTTTAAAAAAACAAAAAAAAAACGTTACTGTTATCTACATTGCAGCGCCGATCACATGCAATAGGAGATAGGGATTTCAGAATCTGGTAACAGAGCCTCTTTAAAGAAAAAAAAGGGTCTGCGTTTTATTTTATTTTTTTCCAAGAAACAGCGCCACTATTGACTATAGGCTGTGTCTGGTATTGCAGCTCAGACCCATTCAAGTGCATAAGGCAGAGCTGCAATACCAGACACAACTAAGGACAAGACTAGCACATTTTATGCAAAAAACACAAAAGACCCTTTTTTTTTTGTCTAATCCAGGACAACTGCTTAAAGATGGCCATACACGGTCCAGAGGAAGACGAAAAAGAGATACTGGCGAGCAAGTTTAAAATGATAGAACAGCCTATAATAAATATAAAAAAAAACAGCAATCTAGGGAGAATAGGGATGAAATGAAAAAAACCCAGGAGATCAACAATATATGGCTACAAAATATCCAGACACTATAGCAATCAAAAAGGTGAGATTTTTTAGATATGGGAATAAATCTGGCAAGATTCTTGCAAATCTGTCAAAAAAATCCAATGAAAATAGAAATACAGTGAAGGAAATAAGTATTTGATCCCTTGCTGATTTTGTAAGTTTGCCCACTGTCAAAGTCATGAACAGTCTAGAATTTTTAGGCTAGGTTAATTTTACCAGTGAGAGATAGATTATATATATATAAAAAAAAAAGAACTACTGTCCCGTACTGAAAACATGATTACAGTACGGGACAGTTGTCCTGCAGCGAGGCAGGGACTCCTAGCGTCGTACATAACTATGATGCTCCCTGCAGTGTGTTCAGTCCGGGACTTGCTGCCGAAATATGTTCCATCCTTTACGGATCGAACATGCTCATGTGAATCCAGCCAAAGAACTAACCTAGCCCAACTCCCTTCTAGTAGTCGCTTCAGGACACGCTGCAGCCCACCTCCCCTCATCGTAACAGGAAGGACGCCCACTTGATCATATAGTAATACACGCCCAGTTGTCCATTAAGAAAGTCATTAGCATAAAGCTAATATAGGGCATAACTCCGTAAAAAAATGATCGTTTTTCGAAATAAAAAAAACTGCTATTCACATTACAGCGCCGATCACATCATGTACAAGATAGGCCACTTCTAATCTGGTGACAGAGACTCTTTAAGGAAAGAGTGGATGAGCTGGAGGTGGTAAGCTTTTTTATGTGTGGTCTGGAGGACAGGGCGGAATCAAAGTTTTTTCCGAGGCAGCGGACTTGTGAAACTGGGGATAGTGCGCAGCCATTAGCCTTCATTGATGGTTCCGGTTTGGGGTTTGAATGAGATGGAGGGAAAGATTAGTTGGATGGGTTGCGGCATATATTCATAGGTGCTGCGAGGAATATACCGGGTCGGACCCATCGCTTGATCATGGATTGCATTTTATTTATTTTTTTGCCATTTCCAGTTTCCATGTTTCACCAATAATCAATACCAGTGAGTCACCTGGCCCCGTATCTTCAGCTACCTAGAAGAGTTGTATGTTCTGGATACTCGTCAGTAGTTGTATAGACTCTGCTGCCCCCTGAGTCTGGGAGGTTTAGCACTTCTACACGGCGATCTTTCAGAAAATTGTTGAGAGATTTTGCAAATCATTCTCACACGGTGCCTCACCGACTTCTACCAACACAAACGAAAACTCAAAGATACGGCGGTCGTCCTGCATATGGCGTTCAGTATAATAAACTTCCCACAGTGTTTTCTAAAATTGTTATTACCCTTACTGAGTAAGCCGACTTATATTATCTCATTAAATCAACACCACAAATATGTACAACAAGTCGGACCGGTTTGTGGGATTTCTCCACGTTGACACAAATTTATGAAGTTCTATGAGACGTTTTGCGCAGATCTCATAGATACAACCGCTTTTGGTAGCATTACAGAAGAAGCGAAGCTGTAAGCAGTCTTTCCTATGTACTCTGTCATACAGATGATTGAAAGAAAGATAGAAAGCTCCAGGGCTTAGGTTTTCAGCACCACCAAAGTGAAGTGCCTGTTTTGAAGAAACCTGAGCCTTCAGACCATCGTTGGCCTTCGTCGAGCTAAATTTACATAGTTATGTATCATTAAACAATTCATATGCAATATATTACACATGATGGATAACCCAGAAGTGTATGTAACAAGGTCAGCACAAAGCAGATCACATTTCTTAAAGGTACAGAGCACCAAAAAACAATATATATATATATATATTTATAAACTTCTAAAAAGGGACTGAAATAGCTTTCATGACAATTTCAGAAGGAATGATATTATATGAAGGGATTAGTAATAATGTTTTAAAATAAAAAACTAACGCCCGAACAGGGACTTGAACCCTGGACCCTCAGATTAAAAGTCTGATGCTCTACCGACTGAGCTATCCGGGCTTCTGTAGCACAGTTGTTGTGCCATGACTTTTGGCTGAGATAGCAGTTTCATACTGTGTTTAGGTCTTATAATATTTTACTGTATATTTCTATAAAGTATTTCATATCATTGCTACAGTCACATTATTGAATGGAATTTATGCAAAATCTCACAAAAAGTCCATGGATCATCACAGATGTGTCTTACAGCAGGTCTCAGAGTCTTGTTTCCATGTGTAAACAAAGAAAGATTTCTGGAGGTCCCATAAAATGCTAAGCATGTTGTTAGTCAAGAGGTGGCACATCATTGTTCCTTTGCATATTGTATGGGAGGAAGCACAAATAGATCATCAAAAGGTATTTTGATCATGCAGGTGAGACTGGGTGTCTCCAAGCTGGGGGAGGGAAGACAGCTGTAGCCACAACGTGTGTATAAAAGACCCAAGCAATGCTCCGGAGACTTTTGAGAAGATGACTTAAGGAAAAAAAAAGGGTCTGCGTTTTATATTATTTTTTTCCAAGAAACAGCGCCACTATTGACTATAGGCTGTGTCTGGTATTGCAGCTCAGACCCATTCAAGTGCATAAGGCTGAGCTGCAATACCAGACACAACTAAGGACAAGACTAGCACTTTTTATGGGAAAAACACAAAAGACCCTTTTTTTTTGGTCTAATCCAGGACAACTGCTTAAAGATGGCCATACACGGTCCAGAGGAAGACGAAAAAGAGATACTGGCGAGCAAGTTTAAAATAATAGAACAGCCTATAATAAATATAAAAAAACAGCAATCTAGCGAGAATAGAGATGAAATGATAACCCAGGAGATCAACAATATATGGCTACAAAATATCCAGACACTATAGCAATCAAAAAGGTGAGATTTTTTAGATATGGGAATAAATCTGGCAAGATGCTTGCAAATCTGTCAAAAAAATCCAATGAAAATAGAAACATACGCTATAAAAGATGACCAGGGAAAAATACAGAGTGAAACGAAACAGATTAATAAAATATTCTTTGAGTTCTACTGGAGTCTATATAAGCAGGAAAACTGTGATATCGATTTGAACGATAAATATCTTACAGAATGTGAACTCCCTAGGGTAACCGAAGACCAGACAATCATCCAAGAATGAAAAAAAATGAATCCATCCAGGTTATGCCCTTCGTTTGAGTCTTTGTTTATATCTGGCAACTCCATGTCACCGGCTAAGGTTCTAAATAGGGGGTAAAATAAAATGAGATGTCTTATTATGTCTTGATTGTAACTTGTTACTTTGTTTCGAATAAAATAAAACTAAGAGATGTCCATACATGTAAGTCCTTGTACAGAAACTGGAATTCACCACGGATTTGATGGGAGACCTGCGTCAGAAATACACGCATTACTCAGGGATTATTTAGGCGGATTTCCAATCTGATGTGCCGTTAATCTGACTGCGGCTACCCGCCGTGGAATCTGCATCAAGAGGTGGCATATCACCTCTATTTTTTACGTAACACGGATTTCAGGTGGATTATGACATTGAATCCATGTGAAAAATCTGCCATGTGTTCAGCTGCGCATCCAGGGGCGTAACTAGGTAAGACTGGGCCCCATAGCAAACTCTTGACCGGAGCCATCCCCCCCCCCCCCCTGGTGCCACAAGCAGCCCCCTTATAAATAGTGCCCCCTGTAGAATGTGCCATACAGGCCCCCCTGTAGACAGTGCTATATAGCCCCACCTATAGACAGTGTCACACCCCATTTGTAGATAGCGCCCCCGCCTCCACCTTGTATAGTGCCATACAGTTCCCCCTTGTGTATAGTGCCACACAGCTTCCCCTTGTGTATAGTGCCACACAGCTCCCCCTTGTGTATAGTGCCACACAGCCCCCCCTTGTGTATAGTGCCACACAGCCCCCCCTTGTGTATAGTGCCACAAGGAAATGGCGCATCAAAGAATGTTGTATCAGCCAGGGAGATGTCACTCAAACATGTAGAGTTCCACTGGCATAGCTATAAGGGTCGCAGCGGTCTTACTTATGGTTTTGTAGCCCATTCCAGCCTTGTGCAGGTCTATGATCTTGTCCCTGACATCCTTAGAACGCTCTTTGGTCTTGCCCATGTTGTAAAGGTTAGAGTCAGACTGATTAATTGAGTCTGTGGACAGGAGTCTTTTATACAGGTGACCATGTAAGAGCTGTCTTTATTGCAGGCGCCAAGTTGATTTGGAGCGTGCAACTGGTCTGGAGGAGGCTGAACTCTTAGGCTGGGTTCACACGACCTATTTTCAGACGTAAACGAGGCGTATTATGCCTGGTTTTACGTCTGAAAATAGGGCTACAATACGTCGGCAAACATCTGCCCATTCATTTGAATGGGTTTGCCGACGTACTGTGCAGACGACCTGTCATTTACGCGTCGTCGTTTGACAGCTGTCAAACGACGACGCGTAAAAATACAGCCTCGTCAAAAGAAGTGCAGGACACTTATATACATTATATGCAGGACACTTATATACATTATATGCAGGACACTTCTATACATTATACGCAGGACACTTATATACATTATGTGCAGGACACTTATATACATTATGTGCAGGACACTTATATACATTATATGCAGGACACTTATATACATTATGTGCAGGACACTTATATACATTATATGCAGGACACTTATATACATTATATGCAGGACACTTATATACATTATGTGCAGGACACTTCTTTCAGACGTAATTTGAGCCGTTCTTCATTGAACTCAATGAAGAGCAGCTCAAGATTTACGGCTGTCAGAGAAGCCTCGCAAAATGCGAGGAGGAGCAATTACGACTGAAACGAGGCCGTTGTTTTCTCCTGAAAACAGTCTGTCTTTTCAGACGTAAATGCCTGCTACCATGTGCACATACCCTTAGGGTATGACGTTTGTCTGTTCACACGAGGACGCTGCCGTGTGAACATACCCTAAAGGCATGTGCAGGCGTCTTTCGCTGCGTCCATTACGGAAAACGGCTCCATTTACGTCTGAAGAAGTGACAGGCACTTCTTTGACGCGGGCGTCTTTTTTATACGCCGCCTTTTGACAGCGGCGCGTAAAAAAAATGACCGTCGGCACAGAACATCGTAAAGCCCATTCAAATGAATGGGCAGATTTTTGCCGACGCTTTTGAGCCGCATTTTCGGACGTAATTCGGGGCTAAAACGCCCGAATTACGTCCGTACATAGGGTGTGTGAACCCAGCCTTAGTGACGCCCCTGGCTGTTAGTGCTGCATTGTTGGTTCACTTAGGAGACCCAGCGATGCAGCTGAAAGCTGCGGACCATCGGCCATGAGAAGTTTGCGGGGGGGGGGGGGCGCCCAATAAGAACTTTTGCATCGGGGCCCATGAGCCTTTAGCTACGCCCCTGTAAAGTTCGGTTTGGTGACTGCACTATGTGACTCTTCAGGATAGCGCCACCTCCCCTTGACCCTCTAATGAGTAATTAGCATATATTGTGTGTCGTTTTAAAAGTGGATTTTAAAGATTTTGCTGCATCTGAAAAAAACATACAAGGGAGATATTGTCAGGTCATGTATTACCGCATGGTGCTGGTTCAATGAATTGAGAACAATTCCATCTGCCCTGCAATTTTGTTATTATAAATATATCCTATATAATTACATATCCAAAACCAAGCTCTGACATATATACAGTACCACAACCAAGCTCAGTACATTTATACAGCACCAGAACAAAGCTCAGAACATATATACAGCACGAGAATCAAGCTCAGTACATAAATACAGCTCCAGAACCAAGCTCAGTACATATATACAGCGTCAGAACCAAGCTCAGTACATATATACAATACCAGAACCAACGTCAGTACATAAATACATTCCCAGAACCAAGCTCAGTACATATATACAGCACCAAAACCAATCTCATATGTATATACAGCACCAGAACAAAGCTCAGTATATAAATACAGCATTAGAACCAGGATCAGTACATATATACAACACCAGAAGATATACAGCTCAAGCTCGTGCAACCCCTAAAATACAGCTCCCAGCATGGCCCGAACAATAGTAAGAATATGCTGGGAGATGCTGTTTCACAAAAAAATCATACCACCATCATCTCGCTGGAGATCATACAGTGACTACAGTACTGACTAGAGGCAGAATAAGCATTTACATTAAGTGACCCACCGGTAACGTCTCAGATTCTAGTTCTTTTCTTCTCCCTCCGGTCCAGACCTCTATGATGGATTTCTCCTGGCCACAGACCATTTCTGCAGTTTTCCGCTCAGATGTCTTCGGCTTCTCACTTTTAAAACATTTCTGCACCTATAAACGAAGTTAAAATTCTCAACACCTCTAAATATAATAAAGCGCCATACACTGCACCTCTAACTTTAATAGCCCACTGTGTGCCTGATTATAATAGTAACATACACTGTCACACACACACACACACACACACACACACACACACACACACACACACACACACACACACACCGTGCCCCCATAGCCCACTGTAGAGAGTGCCCTACATACAAGCCCCTGTAGATAGTGCCCACATATGGACTCCAGAGCTGCAAGGCAATAGTGATAACCACTGAGCCACCGTGCTGCCCTACATATGGCTTCCCCTATAGATAGTGCTCCACGCACGTATAGCCCACCTCTGTAAATAGTGTCTCACATATAGCTCCCCTGTATATAGTGTCCCACATATAGCCCACCCCTGTAGACAGTGCCCTACATATAGCCCCTTTGTAGCTAGTGCCCCACAGGTAACCCACCCCTGTATATAGCATCCCACATATAGCCCACCCCTATAGATAGTGCTTTATATATAGCCCACCCCTGTATATAGTGTCCCACATATAGCTTCCCCTGTATATAGTGCCCCACATATAGACCCCCTGTAGATAGTGACCCACATCCCCACATATAGACCCCCCCCTGTAGATAGTGGCCCACTTCCCCACATATAGACCCCCCTGTAGATAGTGGCCTACATCCCCACATATAGACCCCCCTGTATATAGTGGCCCACATATAGACCCCCCTCTATACAGTGTCCCACATGCCCACATATAGACCCCCCTGTATATAGTGGCCCTCATATAAACCCCTATATACAGTGGCCCACAACCCCACATATAGATGACCGCCCTCCTGTAGGTAGAGCCCCCACTATACATAATGCCACTCACAGTTTTATTACAAAAAAAACAAACTTTACAAGCTAACATGATCCCGTTCCCGCGTAGTCCGATGGCAATGCAGATCTGCTCTCTTCTGAGCAGGTCTGCTGGAGCTGAACGACGCGTCGTTCAATGACGCTGATTGGCGGGGCAGAATGACTTGCCCTGTCAATCAGCACCTTTCAAGCACGGAAGCGGCGCGATGACGTCATTGCGCCGCTAGCGTAGTTGGAAGGCGCTGATTGGCGGGGCAAGTCATTTTGCCCCGCCAATCAGCGTCATTGAACGACGCGTCGTTCAGCTCCAGCAGACCTGCTCAGAAGAGAGCAGATCTGCATTGCCATCGGACTGCGCGAGAACGGGATCATGTTAGCTTGTAAAGTCATTTTGCCCCGCCAATCAGCGTCATTGTAAAGTGTTGAATGGTCAGACAGGGAACATGCCCGGCTATTCAGCGCTAATGCGTGTATTTGGCTGTCGCTAGCACCGGGGCCCCTTCCGGTGCTAGCGACGCCTACGGGCATGAGAGGGCCTGTGTTGCCCGGCCCATACTTGTTGGAGGGTCGGCGGCGCGGACCCCGTAGTAGCGGTGCTACAGCTGTAGCAGCCATAACGGCTGCTAGGGGCGCCACCGGGCATATGGGGGGGGGGGGGGGGGGCGTGTCAGCACAGGCCGCCTCAAGTCACGGGCCCCGTAGCAGCCGCTACGGCTGCTACCACGGTAGTTACGGCACTGCTCTTTAAGTCAGTTTAGTGGAGAAACAAAGGGCAGTGGGTAAACTCTACTCTTGGTGACAGGACTGCAGGCACTGATGGAAATAGAGGAGGATAAGGCTTGTGGGGTCAGCGGCGGTAGTGGGGGAGTTAGCTAGGTGTAGTCAATTTTAAGGGGTTGTAAAAATTTTGCAAGGATTTTTATTCTCTGAAATATTGGTAAGTATTAAAAGGGAAAGAACAAATTTAAAAAAAAACTTTGCCCCATGTGAGGATCGAACTCACGACCATAGCCCACCCCTGTATATAGTGTCCCACATATAGCTCCCCCTGTATATAGTGCCCCACATATAGACCCCCTGTAGATAGTGACCCACATCCCCACATATGGGCCCCCCTGTAGATCGTGGCCCACTTCCCCACATATAGACCCCCCTGTAGATCGTGGCCCACTTCCCCACATATAGACCCCCCTGTATATAGTGGCCCACATATAGACCCCTATATACAGTGGCCCACAACCCCACATATAGACGACCCCCCCCTGTAGATAGAGTCCCCACTATACATAATGCCACTCACAGTTTTATTACAAAAAAAAAAAACTTTACATACTCACATTATCCCGTTCCCGCGCAGTCCAATGGCAATGCAGACCTGCTCTCTTCTGAGCAGGTCTGCTGGTGCTGAACGACGCGTCATTCAATGACGCTGATTGGCGGGGCAGAATGACTTGCCCCGTCAATCAGCATCTTTCAAGCACGGAAGATAGTGGCCCACATCCCCACATATAGACCCCCCTGTATATAGTGGCCCACATATAGACCACCCCTCTATATAGTGGCCCACATATAGACCACCCCTCTATATAGTGGCCCACATATAGACCCCCCCTGTATATAGTGTCCCACATCCCCACATATAGACCCCCCTGTATATAGTGGCCCACATATAGACCCCCTATATACAGTGGCCCACATCCCCACAAAAAAATAAAACTTTACATACTAACATGATCCCATTCCCGCGCTGTCCGATGGCAATGCAGACCTTCTCTCTTCTGAGCAGGTCTGCTGGAGCTGAAAGACGCATCATTCAATGACGCTGATTGGCGGGGCAGAATGACTTGCCCCGTCAATCAGCGTCTTTCAAGCATGGAAGCGGCGCGATGACGTCATCACGCCGCTAGCGTCGTTGAAAGGCGCTGATTGGCGGGGCAAGTCATTCTGCCCCGCCAATCAGCGTCATTGTAAGACGTTGAATGGTCAGACACGGAACATGCCCGGCCATTCAGCGCTAATGCGTGTATTTGGCTGTCGCTAGTACCGGGGCCCCTTCCGGTGCTAGCGACGCCTACCGGCACGAGAGGGCCTGTGTCGCACGGCCCATACTTGTTGGAGGGTATTCGGCGCGGGCCCCGTAGTAGCGGCGCTACCGATGTAGCAGCCATAACGGCTGCTAGCAGTCACCATCGGGCATATGGGGGGGCATGTCGGCTGTCGGAACAGGCCGCCTCAAGCCACGGGCCCTGTAGCGGCCGCCAAGGCTGCTAATGCGGTAGTTACGCCACTGCTCTTTAAAGAGGCTCTGTCACCACATTATAAGTGCCCTATCTCCTAGATAAGGAGATCGGCGCTATAATGTAGGTGACAGTAATGCTTTTTATTTAAAAAAACGATCTATTTTTACCACTTTATTAGCGGTTTTAGATTTATGCTAATGAGTTGCTTAATGCCCAAGTGGGCGTATTTTCACTTTAGACCAAGTGGGCGTTGTACAGGGGAGTGTATGACGCTGACCAATCAGCATCATGCACTCCTCTCCATTCATTTAGGCAGTGCATAGGGATCCTGTTAGATCCTTATTTGCTGTCTTAGGGTATGTGCACACGATAACTTCATTTTACGGATGAAATTACGGAGCTGTTGTCTATTCACAATCTCTGCACTTCGTTACTCTGTCTGTGGTAGTTACAGCAGAGGGCGCGTAATCTCGCGAGTTTACGCGGTAAATGACAAGTTACAACGAGATCACGCTTCCTCTGCTGTAACTACCATATAAACAGTAACGAAGTGCAGAGATTGTGAATAGACTCCCCGTGGAATGTCTATTCACTGTCTAAACACTTCAGTATTATTAACCCCTTCCCGACATCCGCCATATATATACGGCGCACGCCGGGTGGGGGAATATGGAGCGGGCTCACGGGCTGAGTCCGCTCCATAGAGCTAGTGTGTCGGCTGTGTGTTACAGCCGACACTTCCGGGTTACGAGCGGGATCGCGCTTTAGCGCGATCCCGCTTGTTTAAGCCGTTAAATGCCGCGTTCAATAGAGATCGCAGCATTTAAATGACTAAAAACAGGGGGGCGACCTCCTGTAACGTCTCAACGGCCCCCCCGCGGCAAGATCGGGGGGAGCCGTTGGTTCACACGGCTGCCTGGGGGTCTGACGAAGTCCCCCAGGTCCGCCATCTTGGTACTCCTATGAAGCTCTGCCTCCAGCAGGGCTTCATAGGAGACTGTCAGAATCACGATATACTGCAATACATTAGTATTGCAGTATATCGTGCAAGCGATCTGACGATCGCTGGTTGAAGTCCCCTAGGGGGGAGACTAATAAAAAATGTAAAAATCCGTTAAATAAAGTTGTTTTTTTTGTGTAAAAAAAATAAAAATATTAAAAGTTAAAAAAAAAAAACCTTTTCCCATTTTCCCCCTAGAGCATAGTAAAAAATTAAATAAATAAACATAATTGGTATAGCCGCGTCCGTAAAAGTCTGAACTATCACAATATATCATTATGTAACCCGCACGGTGAACGCCGTAAAAAAAAAAAAAAAATTGTAAACGCCAGAATCTCTATTTTTTGTTCACCTAATCTCCCACAAAAAATTAAATAAAAAGTGATCAAACCGTCACATTTACACCAAATTGTATTATTAAAAACTACAGCTTATCCCGCAAAAACTAAGCCTTATACCACTTAATCGACGGAAAAATAAAGACGTTACGGCTCTCGGAATTTGGCGAAACAAAATAAATTTTCTTTTTTACACTTATATATAAAAACCTACACATATTTGGTATCGGCGTAATCGTATTGACCCATAGAATAAAATGAATATGTTGTTTTAATTGCACAGTGAATTCCGTAAAAATGGCGCGCAAAAAAACATGGAGGAATCGCTGTTTTTTACATTTTCTACCCCACAAATAATTTTTTTCCCGTTTCCTAGTACATTATACGGCAAAATAAATGGTGCTACGAAAAACTACAACTTGTCCCGCAAAAATCAAGCCCTCATAGTACTATATCGACGGAAAAATTAAGACGTTATTGCCTTTGGAATGTGGACCTGTGCGGTTTTCACGCACCCATTGTCTTCAATTGGTGCGTGATGCGCAAACAGCGCACAAAGAAAGGACATGTCGTGAGTTTTACGCAGCGCACTCGCGCTGCGCAAAATTCACGCACTGTCTGCACTGCCCCATAGCCCATATAGGTGCGTACGACACGTGTGAAAAGCACACGCGTCGCACGCACGTATATTACGCTCGTGTAAATGATGCCTAAGACAGCACATACTGATCTAAAAGGATCCCTATGCGCTGTGTAAATGAATGGAGAGGAGTGCATGACGCTGATTGGTCAGCGTCATACACTCCCCCTTACAACGCCCACTTGGTCTAAAGTGAAAACACGCCCACTTGGGCATTAAGCAACTCATTAGCATAAATCTAAAAACGCTAATAAAGTGGTAAAAATAGATAGTTTTTTAAAATAAAAAGCACTGCAGTCACCTACATTATAGCGCCGATCTCCTTATATAGGAGATACGACACTTATAATGTGGTGACAGAGCCTCTTTAAAGAGGCTCTGTCACCAGATTTTGCAACCCCTATCTGCTATTGCAGCAGATCGGCGCTGCAATGTAGATTACAGTAACGTTTTTATTTTTAAAAAACAAGCATTTTTGGCCAAGTTATGACCATTTTTGTAGTTATGCAAATGAGGCTTGCAAAAGTCCAAGTGGGCGTGTTTAAAGTAAAAGTCCAAGTGGGCGTGTATTATGTGTGTACATCGGGGCGTTTTTACTACTTTTACTAGCTGGGCGTTCTGACGAGAAGTATCATCCACTTCTCTTCAGAACGCCCAGCTTCTGGCAGGTCACGCTGTGACGTCACTCACAGGTCCTGCATCGTGTCAGACGAGCGAGGACACATCGGCACCAGAGGCTTCAGTTGATTCTGCAGCAGCATCAGCGTTTACAGGTAAGTAGCTACATCGACTTACCTGCTAACGCCGAGGCTGCTGCAGAATCAACTGTAGCCTCTGGTGCCGATGTGTCCGACACGATGCAGGACCTGTGAGTGACGTCATAGATCTGGACTGCCAGAAGCTGGGCGTTCTGAAGAGAAGTGGATGTTACTTCTCATCAGAACGCCCAGCTAGTAAAAGTATTAAAAACGCCCCGATGTACGCACATAATACACGCCCACTTGGACTTTTACTTTTAAACACGCCCACTTGGACTTTTGCAAGCCTCATTTGCATAACTACAAAAATGGTCATAACTTGGCCAAAAATGCTCGTTTTTTAAAAATAAAAACGTTACTGTAATCTACATTGCAGCGCCTATCTGCTGCAATAGCAGATAGGGGTTGCAAAATCTGGTGACAGAGACTCTTTAAGTCAGTTTAGTGGAGAAACAAAGGGCAGTAGGTAAACTCTACGCTTGGTGACAGGACTGCATTCACTGCTGGAAATAGAGGATAAGGCTGGTGGGGTCAGTGGCGGTAGTGGGGGAGTTAGCTAGGTGTAGTCAATTTTAAAGGGTTGTACAAATTTTGCAAGGATTTTTATTCTCTGAAATATTTATAAGTATTAAAAGGGAACGAACGTATAAAAAAAAAAAAACCTTGCCCCATGTGAGGATCGAACTCACGACCTTCAGATTATGAGACTGACGCGCTACCTACTGCGCTAACGAGGCACATGAGTTATCTTGATTGGCCATCCATACATGATTGGTGGGGTTCTGACCTCCCTACCAACCATGAGAGTGATGGGACCCCAACACTGATTTAACGCTGCGTCCCTTCTAAATGATGATATAAAATTATGAAATATCTAAACTTATAAGGTTTTCCTTATAATATGACCTTAAATAAAGAAAAGTGGTGTACCCAACAATAGGGACTTGGACGGTTTGACCATGTGTACCGCCATCTTTAGTAACTTTCCCTCAATATCTTCTGTCGAGCCGCCATTTTATTTTTCAGTGTTACCGCCATTTTATTTTTCAGTTGTACCGCCATTTTATTTGCGTCACAACTGCTAGTCGAAAGTTTGACAGGACTCTTGAGTCCTAACGTCCCTAAAATAGCAAGGCGGGAAAATACCTACAACCAACACACGATGTCGCTGCAGCCATTGGTACGTATCTAACTCATAGAAGTAAATGTCTCCATAGTAGTCGCCGGTTATAAAGCAAAATCTGACGAGACGAATGTGAATTACAAAGATTTGCTAAATGATGTCATTATTCCCCGATGATGGCATTCACCTTTCTCACAATGCGCTATGAATGAGTACTACGCTGGTCTATTGTAGGCAATGACGGTGACTAGTGAAGGAGTATTTGTAGTTCATGTGTAATTGAATGATACATTAATGCAATGGTTATTCCTAACTCATATACTAAACGCATATAAATAACTAAATTATCGTAAAAAGAAATATATAGAGGTTATATAATAATTATAACTTAAAAAAAAAAAACTAGCAGAGGATGTTTTCGATCCATCGACCTCTGGGTTATGGGCCCAGCACGCTTCCACTGCGCCACTCTGCTGACAGGTAGCTGTCTTGTAAGATTGTCCTGTAGTGCTTTGTATGATGTCATTATATCTCCACCTGCTAACATTTCTGCATTGCTTCATATATATCATCCCTCAGGACACGCACATGAAGTTGTGATTTATATTTACATTAAGGAATATTGAGAAACATTCAATTTAAAGTTGGCTGTGTGAAAGAAAAGTCTTTTGATTGGTGGAGATCCCTGTGGTCTGACGCCTGGCAATCTCAGGGTCTTAGGTGTGCCATCAGTGTTAAGTCAGACAACAGATTCTGTTTCTCCTTCAATAATTAACCCCTTAATGACCGGGCCATTTTGCGCGTTAATGACCAAGGATTATTTTTTGTTTTTTCACGGTCGCATTCCAAGAGTCGTAACTTTTTTTTTATTCCGTCGACATAGCCGTATAAGGGCTTGTTTTTTGCGGGACGAGTTGTATTTTGTAATTGTACCATTTTTAGATGCTTATAATATATTGATTAACTTTTATTAACTTTATTTTAGGAGAGAATTGAAAATAAGCAGCTATTCCAGCATTAATTTTCACGTTATAAATTTACGCCGTTTACTATGCAGCGTAAATAACATGTTAACTTTATTCTATGGGTCGGCACGATTACGGGGATACCAAATATGTAAAGGTTTTATATGTTTTCCTACGTTTGCACAATAAAAACCCTTTTAGAAAAAAATTACTAGTTTTTGCATCGCCGCATTCCAAGAGCCGTAATTTTTTTTATTTTTCCGTCGATGTGGCCGTATGTGGGCTTGATTTTTGCGGGACAATGTGTAGTTTTCATTAGTACTATTTTGGGGTACATAGGACTTATAGATTAACTTTTATTTAATTTTTTTATGGGGGGAATGCGAGAAAAGAGAGAATTTTGCCGTTGTTTTTTGCGTTTTCTTTGGACGCCATTTATCCGGCGGTTTAATTAATGTGTTCATTTTATTGGTCAAGTTGTTACGATCGCTGGGATACCATATATGTGTATGTGTAATTTGTTTTGACAGTTTTACTAAATAAAACCACTTTTTGGGCCAAAAAAGTAATTTTATTTGACTTTGACTGTAATTTATTTTATTTTTTTTCACAAACTTTATTTAACTGATTGACATTTTTTTTTAAGTCCCACCAGGACACTTCACTATGCGATCTGTTGATCGCATATATAATGCTTTGGTATACTTAGTATACCGAAGCATTATTGCCTATCAGTGTAAAACTGACAGGCAACCTATTAGGTCATGCCTCTGGCATCGCCTAACAGGCAGATGCAGAAGACAGACCTGGGGGTTAGACCCCCGGCTGTCATGGAAACCCGACGGCGACCTGCGATTTCTTTGCGGGGGCGCCGATCGGGTGACAGAGGGAGCTCCCTCCCTCTGTCAAACACATTAAATGCCGCTGTCACTATTGACAGCGGCATTTAATGGGTTAAACTGCCAAAATCGGAGCGCGCTTCGATTCCGGCAGTTGCAGCAGGAGCCAGGCTGTGTATAACAGCCGTGCTCCTGCCGCTGATCGCGTGGGTACAGTGTCAGTACCCGCGCCATCACAGGACGGATATATCCGTCCTCCTGCGCGAACTAGCAGCTGCTGAGGACGGATATATCCGTCCTTCGGCGTTAAGGAGTTAAAGAAAAAAATGTATGTGTTGTGTGGTCTAAAAAGATTAAAAAAAAACTGTTTCTGCCCGGTTTCGAACCGGGGACCTTTCGCGTGTTAGGCGAACGTGATAACCACTACACTACAGAAACTGTGCTGTGTGTTGCTCAGTTTGCCATCTTATAGTTTCACCCTCATCTGGATTCCCCTCTGCAGTGCAAGTTAAAGGAACAGTGTCATCACAAATAATTTTTTTATATGTTAAAGATGTTAGTGCTTTAATAAAAACGTTTATATTCATTTGTGTGTTTGTGTTTTACTGTTTCTTATTTTTACACTTTTTCTTCCCTATGGGGGCTGCCATTTTTTGTTCCATTTCTGTGTGTGTCGATTAACGACACACACAGACATGGAATACGGCAGCCACAGTCCCATAGGGACTGTGAACGGCTCCCGTCCCATTGACTGCCGTGTACGGCGTCTGTGTGGGAACTGCGCATGCGCCGCTCCCACACAGTCCTATTCGAAATTGGCGCCGTCCGGCGCCATTTTCCTGTGGACCGGAAGTCGCGGCCGGACAGTAATATTACTACTTCCGGTCGCGGCTTCCGGACTTGTGCACATGGAACAGCGGCAGCAAAGGGAGCGGACGGGCCGGAGGGAGCCGCGGCGGCAGGAGCAGGTAAGAGATTTCAATGTATGTTAGTGTTTGTGTGTGTTTACTACTGTATGTAAACCTACTACACTGTGGGTTACCTAAAAAAATGGCGACACACAGTGTAGGAGGTTAAACCTTTCAAACCCCTCGTTTATCCCGGCACTTGCCAGGATAAAGGAGGGGGGGATGCTGAGAGCTCACTAGAGCGAGGGCTTTTAACCCAATGTTGCAATGCTGCAATTTTGGGAACTAGCTCCATCTAGTGACCAAAAATGGGTAGTATTATAAATTAGAAAAAATTTATAATATTTCCTGTCTCTTGAAAAAAATAAAAAAAATTTGAACAATGTTTAATCACCCACACACTAAATGTTTAATTTTTAAAAAAAAAACATGTTTTTCTGGCAACACATTCCCTTTAAGATGGTTGCTTTCGGAGCTGTTTTTTTTAGCGGTACCGATGGTTTCAGTGTCAGCGGGTCTCTGACACGCAGGATCCACCTGTTATCAACCATCTAAGTAATGAACTTAACAGCAAGATCCTGGGTGTCAGAGCCACGCAGGACCTGTTGTCACTGAACCCGTCAGTCCCACTGACGTGACGGATACAGGTGTTAGGAAAACGCCTGTTCCCTTAAGATTACTGTCATGGTTCTAGCTTCTGGGTGGTTCTGGTTTTACCTTGAGCCTATCTCTTCTTTCTGCCTATCAGGTGTAGGGTTAGTATTTATATCTGGCTTCCTCCACCTGTTCTTTGTTTGTGAATTTACTGTCTGCATGTGTTTTGATCAAGCTACTTACCTACACCATTTACCGCTGACTTCTGGACTTCTTGGAAATTGACCTCGGCATGTATTTAGATAACCATTTGTTCACCGATTGGATAACCATTTGTTCACCGATTGTTGGAGTACCAAGCTCAGTACATATATACAACACTAGAATCAAGCTCAGTACATAAATACAGCTCCAGAACCAAGCTCAGGTCATATCTACAATACCAGAACCAACATCAGTAGATAAATACAGCACCAGAACAAAGCTCAGTACATATCTACAATACCAGAACCAAAGTCAGTACATAAGTACAGCACCAGAACCAAACTCAGTACATATATACAATACCAGAACCAAGCTCAGTACATAAATACATCCCCAGAACCAAACTCAGTACATATATACAGCACCAAAACCAATCTCATGTATATACAGCACCAGAACAAAGCTCAGTACATAAATACAGCATCAGAACCAAGATCAGTACATATATACAACACCAGAATAAATACAGCTCAAGTTCGTGCAACCCCTAAACTACAGCTCCCAGCATGGCCCGAACAATAGTAGGGATATGCTGGGAGATGCTTTTTCACAAAAAAAATCATACCACCATCATCTCGCTGCAGATCATACAGTGACTACAGTACTGACTAGAGGCAGAATAAACATTTACATTAAGTGACTCACCGGTGAAGTCTCAGATTCTAGTTATTTTCTTCTCCCTCCGGTCCAGACCTCTATGATGGATTTCTAACCCACCCCTGTATATAGTGTCCCACATATAGCCCACCCCTATAGATAGTGCTCTACATATAGCCAACCCCTGTATATAGTGTCCCACATATAGCTCCCCCTGTATATAGTGCCCCACATATAGACCCCCCTGTAGATAGTGACCCACATCCCCACATATAGACCCCCCAGTAGATAGTGGCCCACATCCCCACATATAGACCCCCCTGTAGATAGTGGCCCACATCCCCACATATAGACCCCCCTGTATATAGTGGCCCACATATAGACCACCCCTCTATATAGTGGCCCACATATAGACCCCCCCTGTATATAGTGTCCCACATCCCCACATATAGACCCCCCTGTATATAGTGGCCCACATATAGACCCCCTATATACAGTGGCCCACATCCCCACAAAAAAATAAAACTTTACATACTAACATGATCCCATTCCCGCGCTGTCCGATGGCAATGCAGACCTTCTCTCTTCTGAGCAGGTCTGCTGGAGCTGAAAGACGCATCATTCAATGACGCTGAATGGCGGGGCAGAATGACTTGCCCCGTCAATCAGCATCTTTCAAGCATGGAAGCGGCGCGATGACGTCATCGCGCCGTTAGCGTCGTTGAAAGGCGCTGATTGGCGGGGCAAGTCATTTTGCCCCGCCAATCAGCATCATTGTAAGGCACTGAATGGTCAGACACGGAACATGCCCGGCCATTCAGCGCCAATGCGTGTATTTGGCAGTCGCTAGCACCGGGGTCCCCTCCGGTGCTAGCGACGCCTACGGGCATGAGAGGTTCTGTGTCGCCCGGCCAATACTTGTTGGAGGGTGGGCGGCACAGGCCCCGTAGTAGCAGCGCTACCGCTGTAGCAGCCGTAACGGCTGCTAGCGGCGCCACCGGGCATATGGAGGGGGCGTGTCGGCTGTCGGCACGGGCCGCCTCAAGCTGCGGGCTCAGTAGCAGCCGCTACGGTTGCTACCGCGGTAGTTACGCCACTGCTCTTTAAAGGGAAGGTGTCACGAAAAAAACAATTTTTTATATAATATTGCTTTTAGTTTGATATTAAAATAAATGTTCACTATAGCGTACGCCGTAGGTCTTTGGCAGAGCGAAATCCGGTGCCATTTTCATGTGGACTGGAAGCCGCGGCCGGACAGGAAGATGACGACTTCCGGTCGTGGCTTCCGGCCATATGTCCAAGGCAGCGAAGACGCAAGGAATAGGAGCGGAAGCGGCAGCGGCGGCAGGAGCAGGTAAGTTATGTTTGTGTATGTGATGTGTGTTTTACGTTCGTGTATGTTTGTGTTATACTGTCTGATTACCACTGTATCTAATCCTCCTACACTGTGCATTCGCTCAGAAAATGGCGGCACACAGTGTAGGAGGTTTGAAGGTTCAACCCCCTCCTTCTCCTGGCACTAGCCAGGATAAGGGAGGGGGGATTGTGTGAGGACACTAGAGCGAGTGTGTCTACCCCAAATTTGCAGCATAAAGCAATGAGGTTGCTTTACCACATTGCCAATGCTGCAATTTTGGGAATTGCTCCCTCTAGTGACCAGCACATGGAAATGTTATAAATTAGAATCTAATTTATAATATTTCCTTACTTGTGAAAAAATGAAAAAAATAAATTAAAACAAAGTGTAATCACTTATACAATAACTGTTTAACTGAAAAAAAAGAAAAAGAAAAACATTTCTAGTGACACATTCCCTTTAAGTCAGTTTAGTGGAGAAACAAAGGGTAGTGGGTAAACTCTACTCTTGGTGACAGGACTGCAGACACTGCTGGAAATAGATGAGGATAAGGCTGGTGGGGTCAGCGGCGGTAGTGGGGGAGTCAGCTAGGTGTCCTCAATTTTAAGGGGTTGTACAAATTTTGCAAGGATTTTTATTCCTTGAAATATTTGTAAGTGTACGTTTTTAAAGGGGAAGAACAAATAAAAAAAAACCTTGCCTCATGTGAGGATCGAACTCACGACCTTCAGATTATGAGACTGACGCGCTACCTACTGCGCTAACGAGGCACCTGGCATATCTTCTGGTGGCCCTTTTCTTTTTTAAAACATCTCGCCGCTCCATGGGATGCTCCACTACAGCCCGAACAGGAGGGCTGAAATTTGTACCCCGCTCCAAACTTACACTGCCCCTCATTAAATTGCCAACACAGGCCTGACTTTCCACCTGCGTTATTCCCAGATTGGCCCCCAGCCCCCTGCTGACTAAACTGGCCGGACACCCCGGCTACCCCTGGAAAGGACTCCCTCCCAAAACGCACAGGCGCCATAACCCTCAACCATAACCCGATATCCTTCTGGTTCCACCGTATAGTCGGGCGGTCCCCCTTCCGTTGCCGGAACTGCTCATCATACCGAAGCCACATCATACCCCCATACACCCCGTAAGCTTCCCCAATGGCGTCCATATAACAAAAAAGGCCAGAGCAATTATCCGGCGCCTTCTCCCCAATCACACTCGCCAAAATGGCAAACGCCTGCAACCAATTAGGCAACGTCTGCGGTATCAGCCTATACCTGGTTTGACTCGGCTCGTTCACTACTCTTGTTGCTCACTGTGTTGCCGTGGGCAACTGCCCCATTTCCCTTAGCTTCTGTGTACCCTTGTCTGTTTGTTTGTCGTGCACTTATTGAGCGTAGGGACCGTCGCCCAGTTGTACGCCGTCGCCTAGGACGGGCCGTTGCAAGTAGGCAGGGACTGAGTGGCGGGTAGATTAGGGCTCACCTGTCTGTCTCCCTACTCCGTCATTACATAATCACAGGCCCATATACCTTTTCTACCCTGGTCCCTGACACAACTATGGACCCCCTTGAGACCCTGGCTCAGCAAATGCAGGGCCTCTCCCTACAGGTCCAAGCCCTGGCTCAGAAGGGCAACCAGAATGATGCTACCCTGGTAGTGCCCCCCACCTCACCTCTTGAACCCCACCTCAAGTTGCCTGACCGGTTCTCAGGGGACCGGAAGACTTTTTTCTCCTTTCGGGAGAGTTGTAGGCTTTATTTCCATTTAAAGCCACACTCCTCAGGTTCTGAGAGCCAGCAAGTGGGTATAATTATGTCCCGGCTCCAAGACGGGCCCCAAGAATGGGCCTTCTCCTTGGCTCCTGACGCCCCTGAACTTTCCTCTGTTGATCTTTTTTTTTCCGCTCTCGGGCTCATATATGACGAGACTGAGAAGACTGCCTTTGCCGAGAGTCAGCTGGTGACCTTACGTCAGGGTAAGAGACCCGTTGAGGAGTACTGTTCTGACTTTAGGAAGTGGTGTGTAGCTTCTCGGTGGAATGACCCTGCCTTGAGGTGCCAGTTTAGATTGGGTCTGTCGAACGCCCTGAAAGACCTGTTAGTTAGCTATCCCTCTTCTGACTCCCTAGATCAGGTTATGGCTTTAGCGGTACGTCTTGACCGACGTCTCAGGGAACGACGACTGGAACGTTTTTGTGCCTTCCCCTCTGACCCCCCCATGATGGCTCCCGACGTTCCGTTGCTTCATTCTTCCACGGAAAACTCGGATGAACCTATGCAACTCGGGGCCTCCGTCTTTCCCCAACAACAAAGAGAGTTCCGCAGGAAGAATGATCTCTGCTTCTACTATGGGGATGACAAGCATCAAGTGAACAACTGTCTTAGGCGTAAGAATAAGCAGCCGGAAGAACATCCGCGCCCAAGTGACCATCGGGGAGGTCATTTGGGCGCACAGGTATTTCTCGTATATATGAAACCTAATAAGATCTTGCTTCCATTTCAGGTCTCTTTTGAGGGTAGGTCTGCCACCGGCAGTGCCTTCGTGGATTCAGGGTCTTCTGCTAATATTATGTCTGTGGAATTTGCTATGTCACTAGCTATGCCATTGATTGACTTGCCTAAACCTGTCCCGGTAGTGGGTTTCGACTCCACTCCTCTTGCTAATGGTTATTTTACACAGCATACCCCTGTTTTTGAACTCCTTGTTGGCTCCAAGCATTTGGAGCAGTGCTCTGTACTGGTGATGCAGGGATTATCGTCCGATTTGATTTTAGGCCTTCCCTGGTTGCAGATGCATAATCCCACGTTTAACTGGAATACTGGGGATCTTACCAAATGGGGTAATGAATGCATGACGTCATGTTTTTCTGTTAATTTTATCTCTCTCCCTGAGGAGGTGAACACTCTACCTGAGTTTGTTCAGGACTTCGCTGATGTTTTTTCTAAAAAGGCCTCCGAAGTGTTACCTCCTCATAGAGAATTCGATTGCGCAATCGATTTGGTACCAGGAGCTAAGCTAAGCTCCCTAAGGGTAGGATATTTAATCTCTCTTGTCCCGAACGTGAAGCCATGAGAGAGTATATTCGCCCCTCTACTTCTCCGGTAGGTGCTGGCTTCTTCTTCTAGGGAAGAAGGATGGTGGTCTTAGGCTGTGCATTGACTACCTGAAACTTGAATAAGGTCACTGTAAGGAACCAGTATCCCCTTCCTTTGATTCCTGATCTCTTCAATCAGGTTCAGGGGGCCCAATGGTTCTCTAAGTTTGATCTACAGGGGGCTTATAACCTTATCCGCATCAAAGAGGGGGATGAGTGGAAGACTGCGTTTAACACGCCCGAAGGTCATTTCGAATACTTCGTCATGCCCTTTGGGTTGTGTAATGCTCCCGCGGTCTTCCAGAATTTCATAAATGAGATTTTAAGAGACTACCTGGGGGTATTTCTTGTAGTGTACCTTGATGACATACTTGTGTTTTCCAAGGACTGATCCTCCCTCATTGAGCATGTCAGGAAGGTGCTCCAGGCCCTTCGGGAAAACAAACTGTTTGCTAAAACCGAAAAATGTGTGTTTGAGGTGCAGGAGATACCATTTTTGGGTCAAATCCTCACTCCTCATGAATTCCGCATGGACCCTGCCAAGGTTCAGGCTGTGGCTTCATGGGTCCAACCTGCCTCCCTGAAGGCGTTACAGTGCTTCCTGGGGTTTGCTAATTATTACAGGAGATTTATTGCTAACTTCTCGGTCATCGCTAAGCCTCTTACGGATCTTACTCGCAAAGGTGCTGACCTCCTCCACTGGCCTCCAGAGGTGGTCCAGGCTTTTGAGGTCCTTAAGAAGTGCTTTATCTCGGCCCCTGTGCTGATTCAGCCTAACCAAATGGAGCCATTCATCGTGGAGGTTGACGCCTCCGAGGTGGGAGTGGGTGCTGTCTTGTCCCAGGGTACCAGGTCCCTCACCCATCTCCGTCCCTGTGCCTACTTCTCCATGAAGTTCTCGCCCACTGAGAGTAACTTTGATATTGGCAATCGCAAACTCTTAGCCATTAAATGGGCATTTGAAGAGTGGCGCCACTTCCTGGAGGGGGCTAGGCACCAGGTAACGGTCCTTACCGACCACAAGAATCTGTTTTTCTTAGAATCTGCCCGGAGGCTAAACCCGAGACAAGCTCGATGGGCGTTATTTTTTACTAGATTCAACTTTTTGGTCACCTATAGGGCTGGGTCTAAAAATATTAAGGCTGATGCACTGTTTGTGCTAGGTCCAAGACTCCCAGGTCCTGACCAGCCGGCTTACTATGTTCTTTGCCCATTCCCCAGAGACATGGACCCATATCTCCATGGATTTTATCACCGATTTGCCTCCATCTCAAGGCAAGTCGGTGGTGTGGGTTGTAGTAGACCCTTTCAGTAAGATGTGCCACTTTGTGCCCCTCAAGAAACTACCCAATGCTAAGACGTTCGCTACCTTGTTTGTCAAACACATCCTGCGTCTCCATGGGGTTCCTGTCAATATTGTTTCTGACAGAGGGGTACAATTTGTTTCTTTGTTTTGGAGAGCTTTCTGTAAAAAGTTGGAGATTGAGACAACCTAACCAAAAACCTCACACCAACTGAATGGCATGTAATGGGGTCCCCTATAACAGTTAAACCTAAAAACGAACCAATTGGGACATATCCCTGAAAGAAATATTGTACTCAATATAAAAAGTACAAAAAATATCTTTATTAAATATAATGACAAAATAACACAATGATAGGAAAAAGAGGAATGATACAACAAATGCGGAGACATAAACAGCAGGGTCAGATGTGCAAGACCATGACCGACAGAATCAACCGTCCACTAATGACCTACAACACGCTCAGATGATAATGAGTAACACACAAGCCCAGGGGTGTATGATGTGACATATGGCACAATATTGCTGGCAAAAAATTCCCGTGTACAGAGATAGTAACCTATACACCGACGAAAACTACACAGTATATGATAAAATATAGAAAAAGCAATGTGCATATGGCAATCTACATGTAATAATGCATAAAGGCCAGTACGATAAGTAAAGGGAGCATCAAAATAGGTATGCATCCAATAGAACGTACAATGCTGGCACAAGAAATAATGCAGATACCAATGTATATCAAAAAGGTGTAATAGGACGTGCAGTACTAGCACAGAAGGCAATGTATATCGGAAGGTGTAGCAGCTCAGGTAGTAAAAAAAGAAAAAACTGCCATAGCAAGACCGAATGAACACATACCCTGAGACATGTTGAGGAGCGTGAGGGGTCAGAAGAGCTGGATGGGTGAACAGACGCCTCGACGCGCGTTTCGCCCGATAGACCGGCTTCGTCAGGAGGCTAGTTTGATATGATTCTCAGGGGGTTTATAAATGAGTAAAACAAAGTTGAAATCACCTGTGATGAGTGCAAATCGGCGCTCGGCACCCACGCCCAGTGACGCCCACAACACGGGACGCGCCGCGCGTCAGATGCATGGCGAAACATCACCATGACAACGTAAGACGCCGAGCGGCACTCCCGGATGCGAGCCACACTGCGCATGCGCAGCCGAGCGTCTGTGTAGACGCCACAGGGGAGACAACATAGAACATAGCAGTGAGTGGGAAATGGAGAAATGAAAAATGAATGAATGAATGAAACGGATCGGACAGGACCTAATCGCAAAAGATTAATAGATGGAACAACATATTAGAAAATAATAAAAAATAATAATTAAAAATAAAAATAAATATAAATAAAAATGAAAATATATTAGAAAATAATAAAAACATAAAAATAAATATAAAAAAGTGCACTATTGAAAGTGAAAAAACCCGTGCACAATAAAAGATCAAGTGAAACATATTGTGCAGTAATAGATGAATAAATAGTGCAAAAAATATATATATAACAGGATAAATATATAATAATATAAACATGTGAAAACAAACACCCATACTGAAAGTAATAAATATATATAATATACAACCATGTGTGTACAGTGAATACATATAAATGTATAAGCTTATGTAAAACTTACAAACATAGAATGTGCAATACATATATATATAATAAAAAATATATATAAAAAATATGTGAAATATAAAATATATATATCGTCCATCAGATTATATACAAAAATATACAGAAGCAGATAATATAAGATCCAATACATAATAATAAATAAAATCCATAATGCTAAATATCTCAGAAGTACAAATATACCCATAAATGCATTAATAAATGTACAGAGTACTGCAGCAAAAATTATATATACACAAAAATAATAATAATAATAGTAATAATAATAATAATAATAATAAATATAGTGATAGAAAGATAATAAATATATCAAAGATATATAATATAATAGCAGCACTCACAGCACATATATAAGAAGCACATGTATAGGCAACAATAGTACTACAAAAAATACTAAAAATACACAATACATCAAGAACATATTCAATATACATATATATATGGATCTTCTCCGCCTCTTGATGTGCAATAGCAACCATGTACGATCCTCATTGATGTAGAGAAATTTGACCCACTCACAGGATAGGATAAACTGAAACAGACAAAAAAGATATAAAAAACAAGAAAAAGACCCTAGAGAGAATAAAATTCACGCATGGTTAAAAAAATTACAAAAAAGGCCTGAAACTAGTGGCTTCATTTAGACCAAATGGGGCCACAGTATTAAGTAACGTGATCCATTTCATCTCTTTTCTCAGTAGTGCTGTGCGTACATCCCCACCTCTACAACCCAGGGAGATTCTGTCTATTCCACGTACCTCAAAGCCCTTGGGGTTACAAGAATGGTGCTCACGAAAATGTCGAGCAACAGGCTGGAGTTTATCCATGTCCAAAACATTAGAAGCCAACTTAATTTTGCTGACATGCTCCAGTACTCGCACCTTCAATTGCCTGGTAGTCATACCAACATAGATAAGCCCACATGGGCAGGTGGCAAAATACACCACAGCTACGGTGTTACACGTAATGTGGTAGACAATTTTATAATCTTTCTTTCTGTTTGAACTGTGGAAGTTAAAGGTCCGTAGGACGTATTTACAAGCAGAACAGTTGCCGCAGTTATATGAGCCCCAGGGTGGGCCTTTACTCCCAAATGGATGGATAAGATCCATCAATCTCTTAGCACAGAGGAGCTCGGTATTTTTGATAAAGCATTGGAGGAGGAGCTGAAAAAGTGGGAGAGAGAGATACAAGATCTTAAAACTAGAAAATTTCAGCGAGATTTGAGTGACTTTCAGTCCAACAAAATTTATCGGTGGCATACTAAAAGGGATAGAGCTCGGTCCCTGTCTCGCTCTGTCTCCTCCACTTCCCTTGCATCTGCAGAAGAATGTGGCGGTTTTTTAGACAAACCTCTGGCCACGGAAGATGGAGACCCCCTATTCAACTCCAGAACACCGGCAGTCAAAAGAAAGACCAGAGGGGTGTTCAACAGGGACAAGAGAAACAGGAGGCTTTGAAGGTAATCAACCTCTCTTCCTACACTCTGTCGTCCTCTCAAATTAGCGTTCTGCAAAAGGGTCTGTCCTTTTCCCCTACGGGTAAATTTGATCTTTTCACTACTATCAAAGATTTGGCTCTCTTCTCCAGAAAATTACTCTTCAAAAAACATTTCTGTAGAAGTGACTATAGTGTTTCTATGGGTTCCTCGGCAGAGATACAGGCACTCGATGCCCTTCTGTCATTACTAGAGGAACAAGAGGGTAATACCGATCCCAGACTTCCCATGCATCTGTGCCGCCGTTCTCAACATTTCCCCCCCTTCACGTTATGTCCCTCAGTTGATATTTTTTTTAAACTGGTCAAGAAAGATCTTGAAAATATCTCCGATTCTAGTACATCATATAATCTTAACTATAAGGAGAGGCAGGCTATTTTGGAACTTAGAAAACTGAGGGATGTTATTATTAAACCAGCTGATAAGGGGGGGAATGTTGTATTATGGCCGGCACTGATGTATGAATGTGAGGCCTTTCGTCAACTTGGAATGAGCAATTGTTATCGCAGGTTACCATCGGATCCCACGCTAGTTTTTAAAGCAGAACTTGATAGCCTATTACAACGAGGTGTTGATTCAAACATTATCACCTCCAAATTAAGAGAGGGCCTTTCTGTGGATTTTCCCATTAAGCCCACGTTCTATTTACTGCCCAAAGTGCACAAAAATGTTACCTGCCCCCCCGGTCGTCCAATAGTATCAGGGATCGGTGGCTTGTGCGAGAATATCTGCAGATTTGTGGATTTTTATCTACAGAAATGTGTGGAAACACTGCCGTCCTATATCAGGGACACTACGGATATGCTACAACGCCTCGACGGTTTGCATCTTGAGGATGACATGTTCCTTGTTACATGTGACGTGGAGTCCCTGTACACGTCTATATGCCATGACCACGGGATCCGAGCATCTAGATATTTTTTACAGATGACTAATCATGACCCGGATCTTATTGAATTTATTTTATGTCTTCTTGATTTTGCACTAACACATAATTTTTTTGTGTTTAAGGATCGCCTCTTCCTACAGCTCCAGGGCACAGCAATGGGGGCTACTTGTGCGCCCTCATATGCTAATTTGTTCCTGGGGCTGTGGGAGTGGGAAACTGTGCAACAGACTCCGGGTCATGACTCAGTGCTCCTGTGGTCAAGGTATATAGACGATATTCTATTTATCTGGCAGGGCTCCACGTCTAATTTGGAATCCTTCCTCGGTTCCCTGAATAGGAATGATGTTAATATAAAACTCACATGGCAGTTCAGTTCAGCTCGCGTTGACTTCTTGGATATTTGTATCTGTAGAAATGATAGCGGCTTTATTTCTACCGATATTTTTAGGAAAAAAACCTCCACTAATGCCCTCCTCCATGCTACGTCTGCCCACTATCCGAAGGTTACAACATCTATACCCGTGGGCCAATTTTTGAGGGCTAGGCGTATCTGCTCCAGTGACAGCAACTTTGAGCGTCAAGCATTGGATTTGACGGCAAGATTTAAGAACCGTGGGTACAGCCAGAGGGTTATAAAGAAAGGCTATTTCAGAGCTAAAAATTCGACTCGCGACGGACTTCTGGTGAGTAGACCTAAGAGACATAAAATAGATCAGAATGTCAGATTTATCACCACTTTTAACCCCCATTGGACCGAGATCCGTGATATCTTGCAAAAGCACTGGCAGGTCCTTCTCACTGATCGGGATTTGTCAGGGGTCCTATCTAATTATCCCTCCATTACTTGGAGACGTTCTAAAAATCTCAAGGACCTCCTGACAGCTAGCCATTATATCCCCAGTGCTCCCCCCAATCCATTTGGGAGTAAAGGCCCACCCTGGGGCTCATATAACTGCGGCAACTGTTCTGCTTGTAAATACGTCCTACGGACCTTTAACTTCCACAGTTCAAACAGAAAGAAAGATTATAAAATTGTCTACCACATTACGTGTAACACCGTAGCTGTGGTGTATTTTGCCACCTGCCCATGTGGGCTTATCTATGTTGGTATGACTACCAGGCAATTGAAGGTGCGAGTACTGGAGCATGTCAGCAAAATTAAGTTGGCTTCTAATGTTTTGGACATGGATAAACTCCAGCCTGTTGCTCGACATTTTCGTGAGCACCATTCTTGTAACCCCAAGGGCTTTGAGGTACGTGGAATAGACAGAATCTCCCTGGGTTGTAGAGGTGGGGATGTACGCACAGCACTACTGAGAAAAGAGATGAAATGGATCACGTTACCTAATACTGTGGCCCCATTTGGTCTAAATGAAGCCACTAGTTTCAGGCCTTTTTTGTAATTTTTTTAACCATGCGTGAATTTTATTCTCTCTAGGGTCTTTTTCTTGTTTTTTATATCTTTTTTGTCTGTTTCAGTTTATCCTATCCTGTGAGTGGGTCAAATTTCTCTACATCAATGAGGATCGTACATGGTTGCTATTGCACATCAAGAGGCGGAGAAGATCCATATATATATGTATATTGAATATGTTCTTGATGTATTGTGTATTTTTAGTATTTTTTGTAGTACTATTGTTGCCTATACATGTGCTTCTTATATATGTGCTGTGAGTGCTGCTATTATATTATATATCTTTGATATATTTATTATCTTTCTATCACTATATTTATTATTATTATTATTATTATTATTATTATTATTATTACTATTATTATTATTATTTTTGTGTATATATAATTTTTGCTGCAGTACTCTGTACATTTATTAATGCATTTATGGGTATATTTGTACTTCTGAGATATTTAGCATTATGGATTTTATTTATTATTATGTATTGGATCTTATATTATCTGCTTCTGTATATTTTTGTATATAATCTGATGGACGATATATATATTTTATATTTCACATATTTTTTATATATATTTTTTATTATATATATATGTATTGCACATTCTATGTTTGTAAGTTTTACATAAGCTTATACATTTATATGTATTCACTGTACACACATGGTTGTATATTATATATATTTATTACTTTCAGTATGGGTGTTTGTTTTCACATGTTTATATTATTATATATTTATCCTGTTATATATATATTTTTTGCACTATTTATTCATCTATTACGGCACAATATGTTTCACTTGATCTTTTATTGTGCACGGGTTTTTTCACTTTCAATAGTGCACTTTTTTATATTTATTTTTATGTTTTTATTATTTTCTAATATATTTTCATTTTTATTTATATTTATTTTTATTTTTAATTATTATTTTTTATTATTTTCTAATATGTTGTTCCATCTATTAATCTTTTGCGATTAGGTCCTGTCCGATCCGTTTCATTCATTCATTCATTTTTCATTTCTCCATTTCCCACTCACTGCTATGTTCTATGTTGTCTCCCCTGTGGCGTCTACACAGACGCTCGGCTGCGCATGCGCAGTGTGGCTCGCATCCGGGAGTGCCGCTCGGCGTCTTACGTTGTCATGGTGATGTTTCGCCATGCATCTGACGCGCGGCGCGTCCCGTGTTGTGGGCGTCACTGGGCGTGGGTGCCGAGCGCCGATTTGCACTCATCACAGGTGATTTCAACTTTGTTTTACTCATTTATAAACCCCCTGAGAATCATATCAAACTAGCCTCCTGACGAAGCCGGTCTATCGGGCGAAACGCGCGTCGAGGCGTCTGTTCACCCATCCAGCTCTTCTGACCCCTCACGCTCCTCAACATGTCTCAGGGTATGTGTTCATTCGGTCTTGCTATGGCAGTTTTTTCTTTTTTTACTACCTGAGCTGCTACACCTTCCGATATACATTGCCTTCTGTGCTAGTACTGCACGTCCTATTACACCTTTTTGATATACATTGGTATCTGCATTATTTCTTGTGCCAGCATTGTACGTTCTATTGGATGCATACCTATTTTGATGCTCCCTTTACTTATCGTACTGGCCTTTATGCATTATTACATGTAGATTGCCATATGCACATTGCTTTTTCTATATTTTATCATATACTGTGTAGTTTTCGTCGGTGTATAGGTTACTATCTCTGTACACGGGAATTTTTTGCCAGCAATATTGTGCCATATGTCACATCATACACCCCTGGGCTTGTGTGTTACTCATTATCATCTGAGCGTGTTGTAGGTCATTAGTGGACGGTTGATTCTGTCGGTCATGGTCTTGCACATCTGACCCTGCTGTTTATGTCTCCGCATTTGTTGTATCATTCCTCTTTTTCCTATCATTGTGTTATTTTGTCATTATATTTAATAAAGATATTTTTTGTACTTTTTATATTGAGTACAATATTTCTTTCAGGGATATGTCCCAATTGGTTCGTTTTTAGGTTTAACTGTTATAGGGGACCCCATTACATGCCATTCAGTTGGTGTGAGGTTTTTGGTTAGGTTGTCTTGACTATTTTTGTCTGTGTTTACAGAAAATACCTCAGGATTTATGGATTTCAGGAAAAGAGATAAGGATTGGATTACACAACTTGGTACCATATTCGGAGAGAATTCAGTAGTGACTACAGAAAGTAGTAACATTAAGGGCCTGAAACTTAAAATACGTGATCTTCTCAAAAAACGCACTAAGGTTTGGTGGAACAAGGCAGCTTTAGAAAATTATTTACAGAAGGATATTATACCTCGCGGCCTACGCCTGCAGGTGTTCCCCACTTTGGATACGGAAGATCCTTCCTTTGTTGCCAAATGGGAAGATTCCCTCACGAAATGTTCGCGTACGCTCATTGAGTTGCTGATTGGGGCAGATCGCAGAGCCCTCGATTCCCTGGAAAAGGAAATTGATTCCCTTAAGGATAAGATCCATCAATCTCTTAGCACAGAGGAGCTCGGTATTTTTGATAAAGCATTGGAGGAGGAGCTGAAAAAGTGGGAGAGAGAGATACAAGATCTTAAAACTAGAAAATTTCAGCGAGATTTGAGTGACTTTCAGTCCAACAAAATTTATCGGTGGCATACTAAAAGGGATAGAGCTCGGTCCCTGTCTCGCTCTGTCTCCTCCACTTCCCTTGCATCTGCAGAAGAATGTGGCGGTTTTTTAGACAAACCTCTGGCCACGGAAGATGGAGACCCCCTATTCAACTCCAGAACACCGGCAGTCAAAAGAAAGACCAGAGGGGTGTTCAACAGGGACAAGAGAAACAGGAGGCTTTGAAGGTAATCAACCTCTCTTCCTACACTCTGTCGTCCTCTCAAATTAGCGTTCTGCAAAAGGGTCTGTCCTTTTCCCCTACGGGTAAATTTGATCTTTTCACTACTATCAAAGATTTGGCTCTCTTCTCCAGAAAATTACTCTTCAAAAAACATTTCTGTAGAAGTGACTATAGTGTTTCTATGGGTTCCTCGGCAGAGATACAGGCACTCGATGCCCTTCTGTCATTACTAGAGGAACAAGAGGGTAATACCGATCCCAGACTTCCCATGCATCTGTGCCGCCGTTCTCAACATTTCCCCCCCTTCACGTTATGTCCCTCAGTTGATATTTTTTTTAAACTGGTCAAGAAAGATCTTGAAAATATCTCCGATTCTAGTACATCATATAATCTTAACTATAAGGAGAGGCAGGCTATTTTGGAACTTAGAAAACTGAGGGATGTTATTATTAAACCAGCTGATAAGGGGGGGAATGTTGTATTATGGCCGGCACTGATGTATGAATGTGAGGCCTTTCGTCAACTTGGAATGAGCAATTGTTATCGCAGGTTACCATCGGATCCCACGCTAGTTTTTAAAGCAGAACTTGATAGCCTATTACAACGAGGTGTTGATTCAAACATTATCACCTCCAAATTAAGAGAGGGCCTTTCTGTGGATTTTCCCATTAAGCCCACGTTCTATTTACTGCCCAAAGTGCACAAAAATGTTACCTGCCCCCCCGGTCGTCCAATAGTATCAGGGATCGGTGGCTTGTGCGAGAATATCTGCAGATTTGTGGATTTTTATCTACAGAAATGTGTGGAAACACTGCCGTCCTATATCAGGGACACTACGGATATGCTACAACGCCTCGACGGTTTGCATCTTGAGGATGACATGTTCCTTGTTACATGTGACGTGGAGTCCCTGTACACGTCTATATGCCATGACCACGGGATCCGAGCATCTAGATATTTTTTACAGATGACTAATCATGACCCGGATCTTATTGAATTTATTTTATGTCTTCTTGATTTTGCACTAACACATAATTTTTTTGTGTTTAAGGATCGCCTCTTCCTACAGCTCCAGGGCACAGCAATGGGGGCTACTTGTGCGCCCTCATATGCTAATTTGTTCCTGGGGCTGTGGGAGTGGGAAACTGTGCAACAGACTCCGGGTCATGACTCAGTGCTCCTGTGGTCAAGGTATATAGACGATATTCTATTTATCTGGCAGGGCTCCACGTCTAATTTGGAATCCTTCCTCGGTTCCCTGAATAGGAATGATGTTAATATAAAACTCACATGGCAGTTCAGTTCAGCTCGCGTTGACTTCTTGGATATTTGTATCTGTAGAAATGATAGCGGCTTTATTTCTACCGATATTTTTAGGAAAAAAACCTCCACTAATGCCCTCCTCCATGCTACGTCTGCCCACTATCCGAAGGTTACAACATCTATACCCGTGGGCCAATTTTTGAGGGCTAGGCGTATCTGCTCCAGTGACAGCAACTTTGAGCGTCAAGCATTGGATTTGACGGCAAGATTTAAGAACCGTGGGTACAGCCAGAGGGTTATAAAGAAAGGCTATTTCAGAGCTAAAAATTCGACTCGCGACGGACTTCTGGTGAGTAGACCTAAGAGACATAAAATAGATCAGAATGTCAGATTTATCACCACTTTTAACCCCCATTGGACCGAGATCCGTGATATCTTGCAAAAGCACTGGCAGGTCCTTCTCACTGATCGGGATTTGTCAGGGGTCCTATCTAATTATCCCTCCATTACTTGGAGACGTTCTAAAAATCTCAAGGACCTCCTGACAGCTAGCCATTATATCCCCAGTGCTCCCCCCAATCCATTTGGGAGTAAAGGCCCACCCTGGGGCTCATATAACTGCGGCAACTGTTCTGCTTGTAAATACGTCCTACGGACCTTTAACTTCCACAGTTCAAACAGAAAGAAAGATTATAAAATTGTCTACCACATTACGTGTAACACCGTAGCTGTGGTGTATTTTGCCACCTGCCCATGTGGGCTTATCTATGTTGGTATGACTACCAGGCAATTGAAGGTGCGAGTACTGGAGCATGTCAGCAAAATTAAGTTGGCTTCTAATGTTTTGGACATGGATAAACTCCAGCCTGTTGCTCGACATTTTCGTGAGCACCATTCTTGTAACCCCAAGGGCTTTGAGGTACGTGGAATAGACAGAATCTCCCTGGGTTGTAGAGGTGGGGATGTACGCACAGCACTACTGAGAAAAGAGATGAAATGGATCACGTTACTTAATACTGTGGCCCCATTTGGTCTAAATGAAGCCACTAGTTTCAGGCCTTTTTTGTAATTTTTTTAACCATGCGTGAATTTTATTCTCTCTAGGGTCTTTTTCTTGTTTTTTATATCTTTTTTGTCTGTTTCAGTTTATCCTATCCTGTGAGTGGGTCAAATTTCTCTACATCAATGAGGATCGTACATGGTTGCTATTGCACATCAAGAGGCGGAGAAGATCCATATATATATGTATATTGAATATGTTCTTGATGTATTGTGTATTTTTAGTATTTTTTGTAGTACTATTGTTGCCTATACATGTGCTTCTTATATATGTGCTGTGAGTGCTGCTATTATATTATATATCTTTGATATATTTATTATCTTTCTATCACTATATTTATTATTATTATTATTATTATTATTATTATTATTATTATTATTATTATTACTATTATTATTATTATTTTTGTGTATATATAATTTTTGCTGCAGTACTCTGTACATTTATTAATGCATTTATGGGTATATTTGTACTTCTGAGATATTTAGCATTATGGATTTTATTTATTATTATGTATTGGATCTTATATTATCTGCTTCTGTATATTTTTGTATATAATCTGATGGACGATATATATATTTTATATTTCACATATTTTTTATATATATTTTTTATTATATATATATGTATTGCACATTCTATGTTTGTAAGTTTTACATAAGCTTATACATTTATATGTATTCACTGTACACACATGGTTGTATATTATATATATTTATTACTTTCAGTATGGGTGTTTGTTTTCACATGTTTATATTATTATATATTTATCCTGTTATATATATATTTTTTGCACTATTTATTCATCTATTACTGCACAATATGTTTCACTTGATCTTTTATTGTGCACGGGTTTTTTCACTTTCAATAGTGCACTTTTTTATATTTATTTTTATGTTTTTATTATTTTCTAATATATTTTCATTTTTATTTATATTTATTTTTATTTTTAATTATTATTTTTTATTATTTTCTAATATGTTGTTCCATCTATTAATCTTTTGCGATTAGGTCCTGTCCGATCCGTTTCATTCATTCATTCATTTTTCATTTCTCCATTTCCCACTCACTGCTATGTTCTATGTTGTCTCCCCTGTGGCGTCTACACAGACGCTCGGCTGCGCATGCGCAGTGTGGCTCGCATCCGGGAGTGCCGCTCGGCGTCTTACGTTGTCATGGTGATGTTTCGCCATGCATCTGACGCGCGGCGCGTCCCGTGTTGTGGGCGTCACTGGGCGTGGGTGCCGAGCGCCGATTTGCACTCATCACAGGTGATTTCAACTTTGTTTTACTCATTTATAAACCCCCTGAGAATCATATCAAACTAGCCTCCTGACGAAGCCGGTCTATCGGGCGAAACGCGCGTCGAGGCGTCTGTTCACCCATCCAGCTCTTCTGACCCCTCACGCTCCTCAACATGTCTCAGGGTATGTGTTCATTCGGTCTTGCTATGGCAGTTTTTTCTTTTTTTACTACCTGAGCTGCTACACCTTCCGATATACATTGCCTTCTGTGCTAGTACTGCACGTCCTATTACACCTTTTTGATATACATTGGTATCTGCATTATTTCTTGTGCCAGCATTGTACGTTCTATTGGATGCATACCTATTTTGATGCTCCCTTTACTTATCGTACTGGCCTTTATGCATTATTACATGTAGATTGCCATATGCACATTGCTTTTTCTATATTTTATCATATACTGTGTAGTTTTCGTCGGTGTATAGGTTACTATCTCTGTACACGGGAATTTTTTGCCAGCAATATTGTGCCATATGTCACATCATACACCCCTGGGCTTGTGTGTTACTCATTATCATCTGAGCGTGTTGTAGGTCATTAGTGGACGGTTGATTCTGTCGGTCATGGTCTTGCACATCTGACCCTGCTGTTTATGTCTCCGCATTTGTTGTATCATTCCTCTTTTTCCTATCATTGTGTTATTTTGTCATTATATTTAATAAAGATATTTTTTGTACTTTTTATATTGAGTACAATATTTCTTTCAGGGATATGTCCCAATTGGTTCGTTTTTAGGTTTAACTGTTATAGGGGACCCCATTACATGCCATTCAGTTGGTGTGAGGTTTTTGGTTAGGTTGTCTTGACTATTTTTGTCTGTGTTTACAGAAAATACCTCAGGATTTATGGATTTCAGGAAAAGAGATAAGGATTGGATTACACAACTTGGTACCATATTCGGAGAGAATTCAGTAGTGACTACAGAAAGTAGTAACATTAAGGGCCTGAAACTTAAAATACGTGATCTTCTCAAAAAACGCACTAAGGTTTGGTGGAACAAGGCAGCTTTAGAAAATTATTTACAGAAGGATATTATACCTCGCGGCCTACGCCTGCAGGTGTTCCCCACTTTGGATACGGAAGATCCTTCCTTTGTTGCCAAATGGGAAGATTCCCTCACGAAATGTTCGCGTACGCTCATTGAGTTGCTGATTGGGGCAGATCGCAGAGCCCTCGATTCCCTGGAAAAGGAAATTGATTCCCTTAAGGATAAGATCCATCAATCTCTTAGCACAGAGGAGCTCGGTATTTTTGATAAAGCATTGGAGGAGGAGCTGAAAAAGTGGGAGAGAGAGATACAAGATCTTAAAACTAGAAAATTTCAGCGAGATTTGAGTGACTTTCAGTCCAACAAAATTTATCGGTGGCATACTAAAAGGGATAGAGCTCGGTCCCTGTCTCGCTCTGTCTCCTCCACTTCCCTTGCATCTGCAGAAGAATGTGGCGGTTTTTTAGACAAACCTCTGGCCACGGAAGATGGAGACCCCCTATTCAACTCCAGAACACCGGCAGTCAAAAGAAAGACCAGAGGGGTGTTCAACAGGGACAAGAGAAACAGGAGGCTTTGAAGGTAATCAACCTCTCTTCCTACACTCTGTCGTCCTCTCAAATTAGCGTTCTGCAAAAGGGTCTGTCCTTTTCCCCTACGGGTAAATTTGATCTTTTCACTACTATCAAAGATTTGGCTCTCTTCTCCAGAAAATTACTCTTCAAAAAACATTTCTGTAGAAGTGACTATAGTGTTTCTATGGGTTCCTCGGCAGAGATACAGGCACTCGATGCCCTTCTGTCATTACTAGAGGAACAAGAGGGTAATACCGATCCCAGACTTCCCATGCATCTGTGCCGCCGTTCTCAACATTTCCCCCCCTTCACGTTATGTCCCTCAGTTGATATTTTTTTTAAACTGGTCAAGAAAGATCTTGAAAATATCTCCGATTCTAGTACATCATATAATCTTAACTATAAGGAGAGGCAGGCTATTTTGGAACTTAGAAAACTGAGGGATGTTATTATTAAACCAGCTGATAAGGGGGGGAATGTTGTATTATGGCCGGCACTGATGTATGAATGTGAGGCCTTTCGTCAACTTGGAATGAGCAATTGTTATCGCAGGTTACCATCGGATCCCACGCTAGTTTTTAAAGCAGAACTTGATAGCCTATTACAACGAGGTGTTGATTCAAACATTATCACCTCCAAATTAAGAGAGGGCCTTTCTGTGGATTTTCCCATTAAGCCCACGTTCTATTTACTGCCCAAAGTGCACAAAAATGTTACCTGCCCCCCCGGTCGTCCAATAGTATCAGGGATCGGTGGCTTGTGCGAGAATATCTGCAGATTTGTGGATTTTTATCTACAGAAATGTGTGGAAACACTGCCGTCCTATATCAGGGACACTACGGATATGCTACAACGCCTCGACGGTTTGCATCTTGAGGATGACATGTTCCTTGTTACATGTGACGTGGAGTCCCTGTACACGTCTATATGCCATGACCACGGGATCCGAGCATCTAGATATTTTTTACAGATGACTAATCATGACCCGGATCTTATTGAATTTATTTTATGTCTTCTTGATTTTGCACTAACACATAATTTTTTTGTGTTTAAGGATCGCCTCTTCCTACAGCTCCAGGGCACAGCAATGGGGGCTACTTGTGCGCCCTCATATGCTAATTTGTTCCTGGGGCTGTGGGAGTGGGAAACTGTGCAACAGACTCCGGGTCATGACTCAGTGCTCCTGTGGTCAAGGTATATAGACGATATTCTATTTATCTGGCAGGGCTCCACGTCTAATTTGGAATCCTTCCTCGGTTCCCTGAATAGGAATGATGTTAATATAAAACTCACATGGCAGTTCAGTTCAGCTCGCGTTGACTTCTTGGATATTTGTATCTGTAGAAATGATAGCGGCTTTATTTCTACCGATATTTTTAGGAAAAAAACCTCCACTAATGCCCTCCTCCATGCTACGTCTGCCCACTATCCGAAGGTTACAACATCTATACCCGTGGGCCAATTTTTGAGGGCTAGGCGTATCTGCTCCAGTGACAGCAACTTTGAGCGTCAAGCATTGGATTTGACGGCAAGATTTAAGAACCGTGGGTACAGCCAGAGGGTTATAAAGAAAGGCTATTTCAGAGCTAAAAATTCGACTCGCGACGGACTTCTGGTGAGTAGACCTAAGAGACATAAAATAGATCAGAATGTCAGATTTATCACCACTTTTAACCCCCATTGGACCGAGATCCGTGATATCTTGCAAAAGCACTGGCAGGTCCTTCTCACTGATCGGGATTTGTCAGGGGTCCTATCTAATTATCCCTCCATTACTTGGAGACGTTCTAAAAATCTCAAGGACCTCCTGACAGCTAGCCATTATATCCCCAGTGCTCCCCCCAATCCATTTGGGAGTAAAGGCCCACCCTGGGGCTCATATAACTGCGGCAACTGTTCTGCTTGTAAATACGTCCTACGGACCTTTAACTTCCACAGTTCAAACAGAAAGAAAGATTATAAAATTGTCTACCACATTACGTGTAACACCGTAGCTGTGGTGTATTTTGCCACCTGCCCATGTGGGCTTATCTATGTTGGTATGACTACCAGGCAATTGAAGGTGCGAGTACTGGAGCATGTCAGCAAAATTAAGTTGGCTTCTAATGTTTTGGACATGGATAAACTCCAGCCTGTTGCTCGACATTTTCGTGAGCACCATTCTTGTAACCCCAAGGGCTTTGAGGTACGTGGAATAGACAGAATCTCCCTGGGTTGTAGAGGTGGGGATGTACGCACAGCACTACTGAGAAAAGAGATGAAATGGATCACGTTACCTAATACTGTGGCCCCATTTGGTCTAAATGAAGCCACTAGTTTCAGGCCTTTTTTGTAATTTTTTTAACCATGCGTGAATTTTATTCTCTCTAGGGTCTTTTTCTTGTTTTTTATATCTTTTTTGTCTGTTTCAGTTTATCCTATCCTGTGAGTGGGTCAAATTTCTCTACATCAATGAGGATCGTACATGGTTGCTATTGCACATCAAGAGGCGGAGAAGATCCATATATATATGTATATTGAATATGTTCTTGATGTATTGTGTATTTTTAGTATTTTTTGTAGTACTATTGTTGCCTATACATGTGCTTCTTATATATGTGCTGTGAGTGCTGCTATTATATTATATATCTTTGATATATTTATTATCTTTCTATCACTATATTTATTATTATTATTATTATTATTATTATTATTATTATTATTACTATTATTATTATTATTTTTGTGTATATATAATTTTTGCTGCAGTACTCTGTACATTTATTAATGCATTTATGGGTATATTTGTACTTCTGAGATATTTAGCATTATGGATTTTATTTATTATTATGTATTGGATCTTATATTATCTGCTTCTGTATATTTTTGTATATAATCTGATGGACGATATATAGATTTTATATTTCACATATTTTTTATATATATTTTTTATTATATATATATGTATTGCACATTCTATGTTTGTAAGTTTTACATAAGCTTATACATTTATATGTATTCACTGTACACACATGGTTGTATATTATATATATTTATTACTTTCAGTATGGGTGTTTGTTTTCACATGTTTATATTATTATATATTTATCCTGTTATATATATATTTTTTGCACTATTTATTCATCTATTACTGCACAATATGTTTCACTTGATCTTTTATTGTGCACGGGTTTTTTCACTTTCAATAGTGCACTTTTTTATATTTATTTTTATGTTTTTATTATTTTCTAATATATTTTCATTTTTATTTATATTTATTTTTATTTTTAATTATTATTTTTTATTATTTTCTAATATGTTGTTCCATCTATTAATCTTTTGCGATTAGGTCCTGTCCGATCCGTTTCATTCATTCATTCATTTTTCATTTCTCCATTTCCCACTCACTGCTATGTTCTATGTTGTCTCCCCTGTGGCGTCTACACAGACGCTCGGCTGCGCATGCGCAGTGTGGCTCGCATCCGGGAGTGCCGCTCGGCGTCTTACGTTGTCATGGTGATGTTTCGCCATGCATCTGACGCGCGGCGCGTCCCGTGTTGTGGGCGTCACTGGGCGTGGGTGCCGAGCGCCGATTTGCACTCATCACAGGTGATTTCAACTTTGTTTTACTCATTTATAAACCCCCTGAGAATCATATCAAACTAGCCTCCTGACGAAGCCGGTCTATCGGGCGAAACGCGCGTCGAGGCGTCTGTTCACCCATCCAGCTCTTCTGACCCCTCACGCTCCTCAACATGTCTCAGGGTATGTGTTCATTCGGTCTTGCTATGGCAGTTTTTTCTTTTTTTACTACCTGAGCTGCTACACCTTCCGATATACATTGCCTTCTGTGCTAGTACTGCACGTCCTATTACACCTTTTTGATATACATTGGTATCTGCATTATTTCTTGTGCCAGCATTGTACGTTCTATTGGATGCATACCTATTTTGATGCTCCCTTTACTTATCGTACTGGCCTTTATGCATTATTACATGTAGATTGCCATATGCACATTGCTTTTTCTATATTTTATCATATACTGTGTAGTTTTCGTCGGTGTATAGGTTACTATCTCTGTACACGGGAATTTTTTGCCAGCAATATTGTGCCATATGTCACATCATACACCCCTGGGCTTGTGTGTTACTCATTATCATCTGAGCGTGTTGTAGGTCATTAGTGGACGGTTGATTCTGTCGGTCATGGTCTTGCACATCTGACCCTGCTGTTTATGTCTCCGCATTTGTTGTATCATTCCTCTTTTTCCTATCATTGTGTTATTTTGTCATTATATTTAATAAAGATATTTTTTGTACTTTTTATATTGAGTACAATATTTCTTTCAGGGATATGTCCCAATTGGTTCGTTTTTAGGTTTAAAAGTTGGAGATTGATCTGTCCTTCTCCTCGGCCTTCCATCTTTAAACTAATGGCCAAACTGAGAGGACTAATCAGTCTCTAGAACAATATTTAAGGTGTTTTATCTCTGACTGTCAATATGATTGGATCTCCTTCATTCCCCTCGCCGAATTTTCCCTTAATAACCGGGTCAGTAACTCGTCAGGGGTCTCCCCCTTTTTCTGTAATATTGAGTTTAATCCACGGTTCTCCTCCGTTTCACCTGGTAGTTCCAACAATCCCGAGGTAGATGTCGTTCATCAGGAACTGTGCACAGTCTGGGCCCAGGTTCAGAAGAACCTAGAGGCGTCCCAGAGCATACAAAAGACTCAGGCTGATAGAAGACGTTCTGCTAACCCCTTGTTTGTGGTCGGGGATCTGGTGTGGCTATCTTCTAAAAATGTGCGCCTTGAAGTCCCGTCCCAAAAATTTGCTCCCCGATATATAGGGCCGTACAAGGTCATTGAAGTCCTTAACCCTGTCTCCTTCCGACTGGAGTTACCCCTGTCTTTTCGAGTACACGACGTGTTTCATGCCTCCCTTCTTAAACGCTGCTCCCCGTCCTTGGCTCCCTCGAGGAAACCTCTGGTCCCTGTTTTCACTCCTGAAGGGGTAGAATTCGAGGTGGCCAAGATTGTGGACAGCAGGATGGTCCAAGGCTCCCTCCAGTACCTGGTCCATTGGAGAGGATATGGGCCTGAGGAGAGGACTTGGGTACCCGCCCGGGATGTTCACGCTGGGGTATTGCTCAGGAGGTTCCATCTTCGCTTCCCTAATAAGCCAGGTCCACCTAGAAAGGGTCCAGTGGCCCCTCTTAAAAGGGGGGTACTGTAAAGGATCTGTCAGACACAGCTTCTGTGTCGACGCCCGTGGGTAATCAGTCTGCACCTGCTCCTAAGTCTGAGAGAGTGACACGATCTTCTACCAGTCAGGCTGGGAGGCTGAGGAGTGGGAGAGCCTATCACAGCCTGGCCAGACGGAGCTAGCTCCCGCCCTCTGTCTGTTTATACCTGCATTTCCTGCTCCTCCTTTGCCTGTGATTTTTTTTCTGTTTCCTGGCTCTGCTGCTCCTGCTATGATTATCGACCTTGCTTCTTTTTTGACCCTGACTTTACTGACTATGCTCCTGCTCTGCGATTTGTACCTCGTGCACTCCTGGTTTGACTCGGCTCGTTCACTACTCTTGTTGCTCACTGTGTTGCCGTGGGCAACTGCCCCATTTCCCTTAGCTTCTGTGTACCCTTGTCTGTTTGTCTGTCGTGCACTTATTGAGCGTAGGGACCGTCGCCCAGTTGTACGCCGTCGCCTAGGACGGGCCGTTGCAAGTAGGCAGGGACTGAGTGGCGGGTAGATTAGGGCTCACATGTCTGTCTCCCTACCCCGTCATTACACCTCCCCCTTGGCCCTATCATCCAACCGTACCCGATCCACCTCCCATCCTTTTCCGTCTGAACTGACACAGCCACACCCGCTTCACGAACCACCTGCGCCACCGGTACCGCTGGTACACCCCCCAAACCCTGCAGAATCTCCCCGCTCCAAGCAGCCACCAGGGACGGCAGCCCCAACAACACTACCTGTTCGCACCGTGACAGCAATTCCTGCAAACTACCCGATAACCCCCGCACCACCGATCCATCCCCTGATCCTACCCCGCTACTACCCAACTTAACTACCCCGTCCCCCACAGATACATCCCCTGACCCCGGGGACCTAAAAATGGCAGGGATAGGATAAGATAAAGACATAGACTCAGCGGGCTGCATCGGTGCTGTGATCCCACCAACCCGGAAGACCCGGATCATTCAGCTCTCCCGCACGATGGCCTCCATCTTCCTCCCGACTCCTTGATGACGAACCTGGAGGGCAACTCCTGTCACCCCCCGCTGCAGGCACGCTGTCCACCGGCGCCACAGCCCCGGCAGGCCATCAACCATCCGACCCGTAGCCAGCGGGACGCCCCCACCGCCATTACCTTGCACGACCACCAACCGTGGCCGCCTCGCAGTACTGCGACCTCCATCTTGTCCACCGATGAGCGGCCCGACTGGAACATCGCCAGACCGGCCCACCGCCGATCCAGGAGAGACTGACCTTCTCATGGGGACCGAGCCACCCGCTGCCATTGGATCCGGTCAGGAAGCGGGATTCCTGCCAGACCGGGGCCTGTGGCCTGCAGGTGAGGACCCAGCCCCCCCGGTCTCCAGGGTCCCTGTAGGGGCTCCCAACCCTGCGCCGGACCCTGGCAGTGACATCTGGGCTGAACCGGGACGGCGGCCGCGCCCTCCATGACCGACGCTGCCGTCTGTCCTGGGGACCGCATTTGTCATGTCCCTCGACTTAGGTTTCTATTCACTGTCATGTTATGTTATATGCTCCTATTGCAGTTGCTTTGCTTTATTTAGTTTGTCCCTGCTATCTCCCTGTAGCTAGGCTCTGAGGTAATAGCTCCTCCCTTCTTTCTGTGCCTAGTTGTCTTTCCTCATGGTTCCCATACTGTGTAGTCATCTCCTGCTCAACTCTGGCAAAATATCATCTTTTCACCTGCTGGTTTGTGTACATTACAAGTATTTCAGCCTGAAAATAAACTTCTCTGGAAACTTCCCACGTGCCTCTTCAGCTGAGTTGACGCTATCTGACAGTGTCTTGGTGTGAGTACCGGTTCAATACAGACATATACAGTGAGATTGTCTCAAGGGCCCTACAACTTACAGCCTGGTCATGGAGTCAGAATAGCATTCCTGTCATCCCCCCGCAAGCTCCTCCTCCCCACCTCCGAAACTCGATCAGGCCCACCCCCAGTACCGGGTGACCCTGGGCCGGCCATCGACTAGGTCCTAAGCCAATCCGACCCACGCTCGCCGGCCATAGAACGCAGCTGTTCCAGGATTACCTGGCTGTCCATGGAGGCGCAGAAATGCGGGGATCCCGGAAGATGAAGCGAGCAGAGGAGACACAACGGCTCCTTCCTCTGTTTCCAGACAGACTGGCGCTCAAACCAACGCCCGCCTGTCCACCTCGTCTCCTAGCTCCTCCCCTTCCTGTTTTCCCCGGTCATGTGGCCTCCTCTTATGCCCGGGACTCAGCTCCGGCCGTTCTTGTCCTATATTTTTTGCAATCCGGGCTCCAGGCAATACACGGACCGTGAAAACCACGGTCGTGTGCATGACACCTTAGATGGTTGGCAGAACGTAGAGCACAGGTAGGGTGGTAAAAAGAGATGAGGGAGGACATGTAAGGAGGTGCAGCACTGTGGAGAGCTTAGTGGGTGAGAGTAATAAGTTTACATTTTATTCTAAAGGGAATGGGCAACTGGTATGGGGTAGAGGCGTTGGTGCAGCGGTCCGATGCAGTGACTGGCACAGGGTAGAGGCGTTGGTGCAGCGATTGGTCAGAAAGATGAGCCTGGCTGCTGCATTCAGGATAGATTACAGAGTCGAGTGTTTAGTAAGGGGAATACCGATTAGTAATGATTTACAGTAATCAAGACGAGAGTGAATCGGGGGCCTCAAAAAAAGTTTGGGCTGTTCCCTGTTCCCACAGTAAGAAAAGATGTTTTTGAGTTGCAAGTGACATAAGATCTATATAAGAGACAATTAAAACTAAATAAAAATGTAAATGTTTAATAAATATAACCATAAACAGTATAACTAGATTTGCTATCTCCTTAATTAACAACCACTACAGTAACACTCTCTTAGGCCTTATTTACACGAACGTAGTTCACGTCCGTGATACGAGCGTGAAAATCACGCGCGTCGCACGGACCTATGTAAGTCAATGGGGCCATTCAGACATTCCGTGTTTTTCACGCAGCGTTTATTCGCTGCGTGAATTCACTGCATGTTCTCTACTTTAGCGTTTTTTGCGCATCACGCACACATTGAAGTCAATGGGTGCGTGAAAATCACGCGCAGCACACAGACGCACTTCCGTGTGCTGCACGTGATTCGCGCAACTGTTGTTCAAGAAATGAAGGGAAAAGTAAAACCACCTCCTTCATTTCATTTTCTAAACATCAAAACCGCGTGTCATAAAGATGCCATATGCGCGAAAATCACGCAGACAGGCACCAAACACTGATGACACACGGAACTGCAACGCACAGTTCGTGTAAATAAGGCCTTAATGGGATCAGTGAATGGTTTTATTAATTAAGGGCTTAATACTGCAACATCCATGTAAAGATAAAAAAAAAATGACTGTGAAGAGTCAAAAGCAAAAAACAAAAAAAGAGTTGCAGTTCTAAAAACAGCCAATAGATGATGCTGAAGTAACACGATGCAAAGTGTTTATACTATAACAAAAAGTTGCAGAGGCTTCTTTGAAGCAGGCCGCTCCAGCAATCAACTGGTCGCCACAGATCCTGCAGCTGAAGCTCTGGTCACCTGCACATTGTTTGCAGGGGAAATATAGCATTAGGCAAAATTCACACGAACGTGTGCGTTTTGCGCGCGCAAAAAATGCAGCGTTTTGCGCGCGTTGCAGTTCCGTGTGTCATTAGTGAATGGTGCGTGGCTGCATGATTTTCACGCATATGGCATCCGTATGACACGCGGTTTCGATGCTTAGAAACTGCAATGAATGAGGTGCTTTTTTTTTTTACTTCATTTATTTAACAACTATAGTGTGAATCACGCGCGACACACGGAAGTATAGGACATGTCGTGAGCTTTACGCAGCGGACACACGCTGCGTGAAAATCACGGAATGTCTGAACAGCCCCATTGGCTTACATAGGTACGCTTGTGTGAATAAGGCCTTACACTGTGCTTTTTTGCAGTGGCTAACAGCAATGGCAATCTGATCCTAGCCTTATCAAATAACACAAAAGGATGATACTGTAGTATTCAATGTCACCCATGCTGGATAATGCACCTTGTATCACTGATCAAGAGGAGTGGGGGCAGGGAAGTGACAATTTCTGAGAGCTCATTTCTGGCTGTAGAAAGTCCTTGATCCTTTTTTGGCATTTTCGATCGGTGGTCGGATCCCCATGAACTATATAAAATCCTGGAATATCCCTAAAAGTTGTTCTTTATACACTAACACTATATCTAACTTGCTTTGATCAGTTCCATGTAACATTAAAAAAAATTTTTTATTTTTTTAAACACTGTTTTTGAAGCAAAAGCTCGGTGTGGATCATAAGGGGACAAAAAGTATAAAGGACAGATACTACTTCTCCTTTTGAATCCCCTCCTGGGTTTGGCTTCAAAAACTGCATTAAAAAAACCTGACCAAAACCTGCACGTGTGAATAAACCCCATAAAGACCTTACCTCTTTGCCAATATCTGGGAATAGTCTCACCTTCAATTTTATCAACCAGTGTTCTCTTTAGATCGTCCTGGATCCTGAAGACTCCAAACGCAGCTATGAGACTCAAACATGTGAAGCTATGGATCTTTGCTAAAAACTATATATTGTGGATTATTACGTGAAAATAAGGCGGAAGCCCCCTTAGATAGGGCATGTCGCTTCTTTTTCCCGTGAGGCAGTTTTACTGCTCGCGGGAAAAAGACGCCGACGCCTCCCATTGAAATCAATGGGAGGCGTTCTCGGGCCGTTTCTGCCGAGTTTTGCGACGCGGTTTCCGCGTCAAAAAACTCGGCAATAGACCCCGTGTGAACATAGCCTTACACTGACAGGCAATAATGCTTTAGTATATTAAGTATACCAAAGCATTATAGCAGCGATCTGAAGATCGCACAGTAAAGTCCCCTAGTGGGACTAGTGAAATAAATAATAAATGTGAAATAAAGGTTAATAATAAAAATTACAGTAAAAAAAAATAATAAAACCATTTTTTTTCCATAAAAAGTGATTTTATTTAGTAAAAGTGTAAAAAATAAATAAAAGTACACATATATGGTATCGCCGCGACCGTAATGACTCAATTAATAAAGTTAATATGTAATTTAAACCGCAAGGTGAACACCGTAAAAAAAAAACGCAAAAAGCAAAGGCGAAATTGCAATTTTTTTCCATCGCCCCCCAAAAAAGTCATAATAAAAATGAATCAATAAGTGCCATGCACCCCAAAACAGTACCAATCAAAACTACATCTTGTCCCGCAGAAAACAAGCCCAAAAAATCACTACATTGATGGAAAAATAAAAAAGTTACGGCTCTTGGAAAGCAACGATGCAAAAACAAATAATTTTCGTTCAAAAGTGTTTTTATTGTGCAAAAGTCGTAAAACATAAAAAAACCTCTACATATGTGGTATCGCCGTAATCGTACCGACCCATAGAATAAAGGTAACATGTTATTTACGTCGCATAGTGAACGGCGTCAATTTAAAAACGCATAGAACAATGGCGGAATTTCAGTTTTTTTTTATAATCCCCCCCAAAAAAGTTAATAAAAGTTAATAAAAAAATGTATATGTACCCAAAAATGATGCTATTAAAAAGTACAACTAATCCCGCAAAAAACAAGTCCTCATACAGCTAAGTAGACGAAAAAATAAAAACGTTATAGCTCTATGCGACTATAGAAAAACGAATAAAATAGCTTGGTCATTAGGGCCTAAAATGGGCTGGTCACTAAGGGGTTAAGAAGCTCATTTGCATAAGGGGGGATTTACACGAGCGTGTGCGTTATTGCAAAAGGCACTTAACAGCTCCGTGTGTCATCACGTAGGATGTGCGGCTGCGTGATTATGAGGGTATGTTCACACGGCAGCGTCCGTAACGGCTGAAATTACGGGGCTGTTTTCAGGAGAATGGCATGTTGAGGCGCTTTTTGCTGCGTCGATTACGGACGTTAAATGGAGCTGGTTTTCCATGGAGTCCATGGAAAACGGCTCCATTTACGTCTGAAGAAGTGACCGTGTGCACAGAACATCGTAAGACCCATTCAAATGAATGGGCAGATGTTTGCCAACGCTATCGAGCCGCATTTTCGGACGTAAATCGAGGCGTAAAACGCCAGATTTACGTCTGTAAATAAGCCGTGTGAACATACCCTGACACTCCGTTTGCATGTTTGTAAACAGAAAAGCACGTGGTGCTTTTCTGTTTGCAAACATACTTTTTACTGCTGTTGCGCGAATCACGCACGTCCCACTGAAGTGCTTCCGTGTGGTGCGCGTGATTTTCACGCACCCATTGACTTCAATGGGTGCGTGATGCGCGAAAATCGCAGAAATATAGGACCTGTCGTGAGTTTTACGCAGCGGACTCACGCTGCGCAAAAATCACTGACAGTCTGCACTGCCCCATAGACTAACATAGGTCCGTGCGAGGCACGGGAAAAACACGCGGGTGGCACGGACATATATCGCGTTCGTGTAAATCCGCCCTAAAGCTAGTATAGGTCATAACACCGTCAAAAATGATAGTTTTTCTAAATAAAAAACACTGCTGTAATCTACATTACGGGGCCGATCCCATCATGTACAATATAGGCCACTTATAATGTGGTGACAGAGACTCTTTAAGTTTATGTCAATGCGCATAATAATTCCATGTGTAAAAAGCTATAAGGTGGCACAAATGGGGGGGGGGGATTTTTTTAACCAAAACCGGCGTCAAAAAGTCGTAAATGGGCCCACAAGACGCAATTTATGACCTTTGGCCTTTTTACGCCGCCCTCGCCCCTTTTGTGGAGAGGGGGCGTGGCTTGGCAAAAGTGGGCTCGACAAATTTATTATAAATTACGCCTGCAAACTGGCGTGAATTATAGTGGAAATCAATGCTAGATCAATGCATAGATTTCTGTTTGTGGGACATAGCAAGCCTGTGTTGGGCCTTGTATCTTGCCCCCCCCCTCTCCCCAATAAGACTACCCCCATTTCCCCTTTGGACAATTAATTAAAAATAATAATTATGCTCACCTCATTGCTTATCTTCTCTTCTCCCCTCTCATACAACATACTAATGGCACACAGCTATGGTCGTTGCGCCACGATTATGGCATATGGCAACGGGAAGATGCAACAGATTTAAAGAGGCATGCGCCTCTTAATAAATCTGTTGCATCTTACTGCAGTGGATTAGTTGGCTAAGACTGGCGTATGAAATGCCTTTCTTAGTAAATCTGCCCCATAGTGCCTGTAGGACCATATTACAGACCCGTAGGCAGGGCCGCCAGCAGGAATTTCAGGGCCCCATACAGCCAAATTGGCTGGGCCGCCCTCTTGCGGCACCGCCCATTAGCGGTACTCCGTCCAGTATCATATCACGCTCTTTGAGTGATACATAAAATTAAAAAAAACAATTACAAATTCTACTGAACTAACTGCCTATTTAGAGACAGGCAGCAGCTCCACGAGCGACATCATAAGGGTAGCAACACACGGATACGCTGCATAAAACTACACAGCTTATCCGCCCTGGTAGCCACAGGGAACTCCGCCAGCAAAACCGCACCAAATAGTGGTGACGTTTTTCGGGCATCGTGTCCGCTGCGGAAATCCTGCAGAGAAAAAGAAAGTTTAGACTTACCCCGGCCGTAGTCTAGGCGACGCGTCTCTCTCTTTTGAGCGTAGCCCCGCCTCCTGTGATGACGCCTTTAGTCCATGTGACGGCTACAGCCTTTGATTTGCTGAAGCAGTCACTTGGGTTGAAACGTCAGGACAGGAGGCCGCGCTCAGAATAGATGATCGTGTCGCCTAGACTACGTCCGTTGTAAGTATAAACTTTCTTTTTCTCTGCAGGATTTCCGCAGCGGACACGATGCCCGAAAAACGTCACCACTATTTGGTGCGGTTTTGCTGGCGGAGTTCCCTGTGGCTACCAGGGCGGATAAGCTGTGTAGTTTTATGCAGCGTATCCGTGTGTTGCTACCCTTATGATGTCGCTCGATTCCGCAGCAAAAGTTGACGTGCTGCGGCTTAAAAAAAAAAAACAGACAGCAGGTCGATTAATTAAGATTTTTGTTTTTTTGGGGCAGCTTTTCCTGCAGCATATGGATGAGATTTGTTCAAATCTCATCCACTCTGCTGCTACTGCAAATCGCTGCGGATTTTCCACAATGAATTTTGTTGCATAAAATCCACAGCGTTCACGGCTAGTGTGTTCCTACCCTAATAAGGCCCAGTTCACACAGAAATCAATGGGAGGCAAAAATAGCGCAGTCCTCAATGGCCACGGGCGAAAAACGGAGCAAGAAAGTGTAGGCAGGTCAAAATCTGCCTCCTTCAGGTCAGAGGCGGAATCGCAGCAAGAAAGAACATGCCGCTTTTTTTCCCCCACGAATGGCTCCCATTGATTTCAAATAAAATCAATGGGAGGCAGTTTCGGCTGTTTTTTCAGATTTTTTCTGCCTGCAAAATGCTCTGTGTGAACAGGGCCAGACTTAATAAGCACTTTCAGACATTTTACTTACTGTGTCAGAAGAGCTGCTGGCTCCCACTCCGGTCCTCGTTGTCCCATGTCTTCAAGGTCCAGTTCTCCACCTCCAGGTTTCAGAAAATAGTGGGGATCGGAAAACGATCCATGACGAGGGGAGCAGAGCAGCATCACAAAATCAGGTATGGTGGGACCCTTTTTTTCTGCCAAAGGCAAGCGGCGGCAGTCGGCGGGCCCCCTTTCTGTTAGGTTTGGTCCGGGCCCCCTACAGCAGTACCTCTAGTACTGATGGCATATGGTGCCTTCATGAGGCGCTGCACTTTGTCATAGAGGATTTGGTATCTGTTACGTGTATAAACAGACTTGACCTGCCTAGGTAGAGTCGTGTGTTAACCTTAAACCATACTATCCCCCACCCCCATTTAGTAACGACACATGACACCGAGGTTGGATGTGAAATGGCCACAGCAGCCGTTTATTAATTTCACAGTTTTATAAAAACAATTTAAATCCGAAACATTCGGATAACTAGTTAGGAATCCACCAGAGAATTCCTCCTAATAATTCACATGACCCAACATGGGTCAGAATCATAAATAACCATTAAACGTTAACATTAACCCGAGCAGAGGAAGTCCTTGAAGCCCCTTCAGATGTTCCTTTCAAGAACACACCGAATTAGCCATCTGCAAACCACTAATTACCTCCAGCCGTAAACCAGCTCGGAAGCACCGTTCACCTCTGCAGATGGCTCCACCCACTAGAAGTCCACTTCAAGGGGATAACACCCGTTGAAGCCCTCAAGTGATATACCGACCACTAGAAGTCCACTTCAAAGGGATAACACCCGATGAAGCCTTCAAGTGACATACCTTCTACCAGAAGACCACTTCAAAGGGATAACACCCGATGAAGTCTTCAACCATGTACCTTTTTTGGGGGACGCATACCCCCGATGCGACCCCCCCACCATTTTGTACTGACTGGCCTCAAGGACTCCCCCCGCCAGCTGCCATGACAACAGAACCTACTCCGGAAAAAAGAAAAACATGTTAAATAAACACACAAAATAAAACACAACGCTCATATACGGACGTACAGAAGACCTAAGGAGTAACAAAACAAGGGTGGGAGGGTGGGAGCTTTGCTTCTTGTGTACTACTCCTCCCGCTGCTTCCGGCTCAATGCCGAGAAACAGCGGGAAGCGCAGTAACGGCCCCCCCGTCCCCCCTAGCTCCTCCCCGTCCCTCCTTCAGCTTCTTCACCTTTCCCTCACCTCTTAACATTAACCCTTTCCCTACCAGGACGGTCATGTCGGCTTCCCTCAAGCCTGCAGCTGCGTCCAGCCTCTTCTTGACCTGCCTAGGTAGAGTCGTGTGTTAACCTTAAACCATACTATCCCCCACCCCCATTTAGTAACGACACATGACACCGAGGTTGGATGTGAAATGGCCACAGCAGCCGTTTATTAATTTCACAGTTTTATAAAAACAATTTAAATCCGAAACATTCGGATAACTAGTTAGGAATCCACCAGAGAATTCCTCCTAATAATTCACATGACCCAACATGGGTCAGAATCATAAATAACCATTAAACGTTAACATTAACCCGAGCAGAGGAAGTCCTTGAAGCCCCTTCAGATGTTCCTTTCAAGAACACACCGAATTAGCCATCTGCAAACCACTAATTACCTCCAGCCGTAAACCAGCTCGGAAGCACCGTTCACCTCTGCAGATGGCTCCACCCACTAGAAGTCCACTTCAAGGGGATAACACCCGTTGAAGCCCTCAAGTGATATACCGACCACTAGAAGTCCACTTCAAAGGGATAACACCCGATGAAGCCTTCAAGTGACATACCTTCTACCAGAAGACCACTTCAAAGGGATAACACCCGATGAAGTCTTCAACCATGTACCTTTTTTGGGGGACGCATACCCCCGATGCGACCCCCCCACCATTTTGTACTGACTGGCCTCAAGGACTCCCCCCGCCACCGCGAAACAGGCCTTGACCACCTTAAGCCTGTGAGTTCCTCCACACCACCACCGCCCTTTCTATGCCTTCTGCTATAGCCAAGCTCCAAATATCAATGCCAACCTCGGTCAGATGAACCCCGTCACTCCTCCAGAAATTCCCCAATCCTGACTCCAAATCCCTATGCCTCACGCAAATGCCCCCGTTCTTTGCCACAAAACGGGACACCGCCCGGTTAACTTTTATCCGAGCCTTATTGACTCTCTCCACCGATCTAGCTAACCGCCAATGCTTCCTTGGGACTATGTCCGACCACACTACCACCAACTTGGGATAAGATACCCACAAACACAACAAATCATGTTTGATATCCCGCACCAACTCACGAAAAGGGCGGACTCCTAAGTCATTCCCACCCACGTGCAACACTAAAACCTCCGGAACCCTATCAAGCCGCACATATGTCTGGAATTCCGCCAACACCCTGTTCCACGACATACCTCTAAACCCCAGCCAATGCACAACCGCATCCTGTCGCGGAATGCGCAACTGGCGACCATCCGGGCGGACGTCCGCCCTCAAAGCCCCCCAGTGCACGTACGAATGACCCATCAACCACACCAGACAAGGAGGCGAATCTGAAACGGAAAACACAGTTAGGCACCACCATATACATTTGCAAGCATAAACAACAAAATTACAACATATGGGGGCGGACATAGGACTTAAACCTTTTAGACTCCCAACGACCAATACGCCTCACCCCCTCATCATCCAACCCCCAGCGCCCTGCTTCCGTTGCTGCGCCAATCCGGAAGGAATGAGATGAATATGAGCCTGCCGCAACCCCAACCGCCGTCAAACATTTTTTAAAAACAGCTCCAAACTGAAACCTGGACAAGAACGACCCGTCCACATGACATAACAAAGGCAAATCTGGAGACCCCCTGTTTTTTGTAAAACCACGCATGCACTCTACTGGGCACATGACCGACCCCGGGAGAGCGAACAAAACTATCAGTTTTCCCTTCCCTAATTGGTCAGTTTTTGATCTACGCAACCATACCTCCAACCGATCTGCAAAAAGGCTCACCTCCCCAGATCTCAGCCCCCCTGCCTGTTTAGTACTTGGCGACACCAACTCACCTATTCTAAATGCTCCGAAGAACGCCAACGAGAAAGCCAACCGAAACAAATCCATTTCATCTGAAGAACGACATACCGATGCCAATGAACCACCCAACAAGCCCAGCAAAGCAAACGACACCGGCCTTCTACTATCCGCCTCCACCCTACCTCTGCGCAACCCCTTCAAAGCCTGCGATACCAGAAATTCCTTCGATACATCCCGCAAGCCCCGCAACTTAAGCCCAAACGCCACCGCGGATATAAACCGGTTCACCTTCGCTACTGAAAACCCCGCCTCCCAGGCATCCCCTAACCAATACAAAAGTGCCACCAACCTGTCTCTATCCGTATTGACATCACCCAACTCTCTTACCCACTCCTCCCACTGCCTCCAACAAGCAGCATAAGCCCTCCACGTCGTGCCCGCCAAAGACCTTTGTAACAGCTGCTCTACGGGACCGATACCAGATCCCATAGATGATCCGGACACGCCAAACCAATACGTTCCGCTCCCGGAGCCAATTGCCGAAACCGGTCCCACTGCGAGCGAGAAAGAGCATCAGCAACACAATTCCGTACACCCGGGACATGCACCGCCACCACCCACGCGTTCAGCGACAAACACACCAACACTAAATGTCGCAACAATTGAACTACCGGAGGAGAGGACGCCGTGATGTTATTAATGGCAAGCACCACACCCATGTTGTCGCAGTAAAAACGGACCTTCTTATCCCTGAGCCTGTCCCCCCAAATGGTAGCCGCCACCACGATGGGAAACAGCTCGAGCAGGGCCAGATTCCGCGTCAATCCACTGGACACCCAGCTAGCCGGCCATTGACCTGCGCACCACGGACCTCCCCCGTAAGCTCCAAAGCCACCCGCCCCAGCCGCATCCGTGAAAATATTCAGATCACTCGTATCCTGCGCTGGGGCCATCCATAGCGAACGACCATTGTACTGGCCCAAGAAGTCATCCCAAACCTGAAGATCAGCTCGGTGCTCCTCCTTGAGCCTCACAAAATGATGCGGCGCCCGCACTCCCGCCGTTGCCGCCGCCAACCTTCTACCAAACACCCTCCCCATCGGCATAATCCGGCAGGCGAAATTCAACTTCCCCAGCAGCGACTGAAGCTCCCTCAACGACATTTTCTTCCTTCTACAAGCCCGTCGCACCTCCAGCCTCAAAGCACCCAGCTTATCCGCCGGGAGCCGACACTCCATTGCCACCGAGTCAATTTCGATTCCCAAGAAACAAATCGTCGCTACCGGGCCCTCCGTTTTTTCCGGCGCCAAAGGGATCCCAAAATCCCTCGCCACCTTCTGCAGGGCATGAAGCAAGTTACCGCAAACCGGCGAACCCCCCGGGCCAACGCACAAAAAATCATCTAAGTAATGGATCAACGAATCGACCCCGGATACTCCCCTCGTTACCCACTCCACGAAGCTACTAAACGCCTCGAAGTATGCACAAGAAAGAGAACACCCCATCGGAAGGCACCGATCCACGTAAAAGGCCCCATTCCAAAAACAGCCCAACAGCCGTTGGCTTTCTGGATGCACCGGCAACAACCTGAACGCCGCCTCGATGTCGGTTTTTGCTAGCAGCGCCCCCGGACCCGCAGCCCGCACTAACCCCACCGCCTTATCGAATGAGGTATAAACTACGGAACACAACTCGTGATCAATCCCGTCGTTTACCGACGAACCTTTGGGATACGATAAATGTTGAATCAAACGAAACTTTCCGGGCTCGCGTTTAGGGACAATACCCAAAGGGGACACAACTAAATCTTTCACCGGCGACTCCACAAATGGCCCCGACATGCGCCCCAACGAAACTTCTTTTAACAACTTTTCCGACACGACTTCCGCATGCACGTAAGCCGATTTTAAATTTCTCCGCGTAACCGGAACCTCATAAGGAGGCGGAGGAATAACAAAACCAACACTAAACCCTTCATAAAGCAACTTAGCCGCCGCCCTATCCGGATACTCATTTAGATAAGGGGCCATCCTTTCCACCCTCACCGGCGACACCCCCTTGACCAGCCCCGTGCTGGTTCCCGGACCTCTTTTTACGCAGACATTTTGCCGCCCCGTGTGATGCACCATTACACTCGGAGCACACGTGCTTGAACTTGCACGTGGCCCCGAACTTACACTGGCCTTCATTGAATTGCCAGCAAAACCCCGCCTTTCCCCCGCCGCTTGGTCCACTCTGACTAGTCTGGCCTCCCTGGCCACCGCTCCCGGGAAAGGGCTGCCTAACCGGAACCGTAACCCGTAACCAGAGAGCAATATCCTTCTGGTCCCACCGAATCGCCGGCCGAACCGCCTTCCGCTGACGGAATTGCTCATCATATCGCAGCCACGCCTGACCCCCATACGCCCTATGAGCCTCCCCAATAGCATCAAAATAACAAAATAACGCCGAACAATTTTCCGGCGCCTTTTCCCCTATCACACTAGCCAATATGGCGAACGCCTGCGACCAATTAACGAACGTCTGCGGGATAAGCCTATACCGCCGCCGTTCCTCCTCGTCCTTTTTACTCTCATCCCGCTTGCTCTTATCCAAATTGAATTTAGCCAGCGGCAAGAGAGAAAAAATTTCAACATATTCATCTTTCCAGATCCGATCACGCACCTCCTGCTTTAAATGCGCCCCCAACGGACCCTCAAAACAAACATACACCTCCCCCCGAGCACGATCGTCCATGCGCACTCGATCGCCGTCCTTCTGTGCCTCAGTCTGCACCGACACCGCGACCGCCTCTCTAACCGCCACCACAGGACGCGCCTGCAACGATCCCACTTCCCTGGAGCCTTCCCAAACTACCGCAGGGGACACTTCCGTTACTACCGGCGCCGCGGCCCTATCCAGGCGCCCCACCAGCTCCCGTAAGCAACCCACTAAATCTGCCAAACCCGCTCCGTCGCGTCCGCCCGCGCCACTACCGGCCCCCGATGCTATGCTAGCAGCCCCCCCGCCGACACCCGACATAAAAATCGCTGGATAAGACAATAAAGGAGTTATACACTCACCGGGCTGCACAGGCGCTGTGTTCCCGTCAGCCGGACCATCCTGACCTCGACGATAGACGTCCAGTTCACCTTCCTCCAGTTCTTCTCTCGCCGACGACTGTCCCTCCCAACGACCTCTTCGGAAAGGGGATGAGGACGCGCTGACCGATGGGCCGGCAACCTGCCGCCCGACCGCCGGGACCCAGACTTCCGACCGGACCTGTTGCCTCGACGTCGCTGCAGATCTAGTCGTCCGTCTAGACGATCCTGACGAAGCCTGCCCCCTGGCCGGAACATCACCATGCGGGGCGGCCGTACCTTGCTCTTGACATCTTCCATCTGATGGGGGAGGGGTGACAGGGAGCCCGGCCTGCGACTCCCTGCTTACCGCCGGACCCCGTCGCGGCCTGGGATTCCTGCCAGGACGCAGGGCCTGGGAAGGGGCGGTCCTCCCAGCTGCCTGGCCTGCAGCGTCCGGGATCGGGCTCCCTCTGCGACGCCGTGTCCGCGGGACTACCTCCGGACTCAGGCGCTCTGGAGGTCGGGACCGCCGAGAGGGACGGGTCGACACAGCCTGCATCGCCGTCACCCCTGCTACCGCTCTCTGCCTGCCCAGCGCAGGAGCGGTTGTTGCCGACTCCCCCCCCGCCGCCATAGCCATGCTCGTAGGGGGGCCGGGGGAGGGGAGCCTGTCCCTTACAACAGACCCCGAACGCCGTGCCCGACGTGGCGAAACGGCGTCCGGGATCCGCGTTAATGCAGCCACGGTCTCCTCCAGCCATCCGGGACCGTGGTGCACAGCAGCGGCACGCAGCCGCTCTAAAATCAGGGCCTCTGCCATACTAAAAAGCCGGGCAACGGGGAGCTTTGCTTCTTGTGTACTACTCCTCCCGCTGCTTCCGGCTCAATGCCGAGAAACAGCGGGAAGCGCAGTAACGGCCCCCCCGTCCCCCCTAGCTCCTCCCCGTCCCTCCTTCAGCTTCTTCACCTTTCCCTCACCTCTTAACATTAACCCTTTCCCTACCAGGACGGTCATGTCGGCTTCCCTCAAGCCTGCAGCTGCGTCCAGCCTCTTCTGGTCAGTGATACAGATGGGGATCTTAGAGGAAAACACACAGCAACATGAAGCAAGGTTTTTTTTATTGTCATTCGATATTTAAAAAAGTGATTTTGCATATGGAAGGGCATATGGCTGTTATTGTATACGTTTGCGACTGGCACTGTATTTAGGAATCTTTTGGCTGTCATTTTCTATGTGGCATGATGCGGTGCTGTGGTTGGCACTCTATTTACACATTGCAGCTGCCATTATCAATGGGCTCTGAAAGCTGGACACAAACATTTGCTATTGTCCCTCTTTCGTCTGTCTGATATTTGTGAGGTAAAGTCTTTCCAATAGAGCGACAGCTCACAAAAAAACATTTACCACTTATATTGAAAGTTTTTCAGGAAAGAAATACTCCGAAGTTCGAAAGTTTTTACTTACTTAAAAAATGAAAAGGTAGCGCCCGAACAGGGACTTGAACCCTGGACCCTCAGATTAAAAGTCTGATGCTCTACCGACTGAGCTATCCGGGCCTCTTTGTGATCGGCATGTTATAGAGCAGGAGGAGCTGAGCAGGTTGATACATGTGTTTTTTTTTTATAGCTTACGTCAGTCAAAGGGTCCTAGACTTATTTAAGCAGATGCTGCAGAGCGTTCAACCAATTGCTTGGCTAGCTCAGTCGGTAGAGCATCTGAGGCTTGTGGATTTTAACCCCATGTTGGACATCTGTTTTGACACTTTATTAAAGAGTATTTTACCAAAACTTTTGATATGTCATAGAGACATAGCAGAGGTTTTGATTGGTGGGGGTCCAGGTGCTGTGACCCCCACTGTCGCTGAAACGAGGTGCAGGAGCGCTTAGCTGGGTGCCCTGCAGCTACAGCTGTGATCGGCGCTCCTCGCTAGTCATCTTTAGCTTGCGGTTACTCAACACCAGCTATGGGGAGGGGGATGCACATAGGAGAGACCGCGGCTACTGAACACCAGCTTCGGTGGGGGCGGGTGAATATAGGGAAATAGGGGTGACGCAAAATGTAAATAGTCATTGTTCAGTACAATGGTCCAGCCCTCTTTTATAATAATAAAAAAATAGGGTTGTACACATAAAGCTGCATGAACCTGTCACCGAGACAGTTTTAGGGTGCAGGGAGTGTGGGAGGATACTGCTGAATGAAGGGGTCACGTTCTGATGGCTACTGTATTAGGATAGGGTACGAGTAAAATAAAGGAGTCAGATTAGGGAATATTATAGGCCTGTCTAAAAAGATGTGTTTTCAGGAAAACACTTAAAACTGAATGTTGGGAACTAATCTGATTGTAGCGCATTCAAGAGAACTGGTGCAGCACGAGAAAAGTCTTGGAGACTGGAAAGACAGTGTCAGATTATAGAGGATGTAAGTTTTAGGCCTCCTGCACATGGCCGTAGCATTGTGCATAAACGCAGATCAAACGGAAACCATAGCTTACGTTTGCATTATCATTGATTTCAATGGTAATGTTTCCGTTGCAAATGGTTTCCGTTTGGCTTCGTTCCGTAAGGTTTCAGTTTTTTTGGTCGAAACAATAGCGCAGTCGACTAAACTTTATCCATATACATATACAGTTATTAAATAATACCACTATAACAGATGAAATAATACCTTCCATACTGTTACTGAATAATACCACACACCATAACCACATAGTGACTGACTAATACCCCCATACTGTTACTGAATAATACCGCCACACCATAACCACATAGTGACTGAATAATACCACCATACTGTTACTGAATAATACCACACACCATAACCACATAGTGACTGAATAATACCACCATACTGTTACTGAATAATACCACACACCATAACCACATAGTGACTGAATAATACCCTCATACTGTTACTGAATAATACCGCCACACCATAACCACATAGTGACTGAATAATACCCCCATACTGTTACTGAATAATACCCCCACACCATAACCACATAATGACTGAATAATACCCTCATACTGTTACTGAATAATACCACCACACCATAACCACATAGTGACTGAATAATACCCCCATACTGTTACTGAATAATACCACACACCATAACCACATAGTGACTGAATAATACCCTCATACTGTTACTGAATAATACCGCCACACCATAACCACATAGTGACTGAATAATACCCCCATACTGTTACTGAATAATACCCCCACACCATAACCACATAGTGACTGAATAATACCCTCATACTGTTACTGAATAATACCACCACACCATAACTACATAGTGACTGAATAATACCCTCATACTGTTACTGAATAATACTTCCACACCATAACCACATAGTGACTGAATAATACCCCATACTGTTACTGAGTAATAACAACACACCATAACCACATAGTGAGTGAATAATACCCTCATACTGTTACTGAATAATACCTCCACACCATAACCACATAGTGACTGAATAATACCCCATACTGTTACTGAGTAATAACACCACACTACAACCACATAGTGACTTAATAATACCCTCATACTGTTACTGAATAATACCTCCACACCATAACCACATAGTGACTGAATAATACCCCAATACTGTTACTGGATAATACAGCCACACCATAACCACATAGTGACTGAATAATACCCCCATACTGTTACTGAATAATACCACCACACCATAACCACATAGTGACTGAATAATACACCATACTGTTACTGAATAATACTGCCACACCATAACCACATAGTGACTGAATAATACCCCATACTGTTACTGAGTAATAACAACACACCATAACCACATAGTGACTGAATAATACCCCCATACTGTCACTGAATAATACCACCACACTACAACCACATAGTGACTTAATAATACCCCCATACTGTTACTGAATAATACCACCACATCATAACCACATAGTGACTGAATAATACCCCCATACTGTTACTGAATAATACCACCACACCATAACCACATAGTGACTGAATAATACCCCCATACTGTTACTGAATAATACCCCACATCATAGCCACGTAGTGACTGAATAATACCCCCATACTGTTACTGATTAATACCACCACACCATAACCACATAGTGACTGAATAATACCCTCATACTGTTACTGAATAATACCTCCACACCATAACCACATAGTGACTGAATAATACCCCCATACTGTTACTGAATAATAGCTCCGCACCATAACCACATAGTGACTGAATAATTCCCCCCGTACTGTTACTGAATAATACTGCCACACCATAACCACATAGTGACTGAATAATACCCCCATACTGTTACTGAATAATACCTCCACATCATAACCACATAGTGACTCAATAATACCCCCATACTGTTACTGAATAATACCTCCACACCATAACCATATAGTGACTGAATAATTCCCCCATACTGTTACTGAATAATACCACCACACCATAACCACATAGTGACTGAATAATACCCCCATACTGTTACTGATTAATACCACCACACCATAACCATATAGTGACTGAATAATACCCTCATACTGTTACTGAATAATACCACCACACCATAACCATATAGTGACTGAATAATACCCCCATACTGTTACTGAATAATACCACCACACCATAACCACATAGTGACTGAATAATGCCCCCATACCGTTACTGAATAATACCTCCACACCATAACCACATAGTGACTGAATAATTCCCCCATACTGTTACTGAATAATACCACCACACCATAACCACATAGTGACTGAATAATACCCCCATACTGTTACTGATTAATACCACCACACCATAACCACATAGTGACTGAATAATACCCTCATACTGTTACTGAATAATACGTTCACACCATAACCACATAGTGACTGAATGTCACGAAGGGCCTGCGGACCCACTGGGCCGTACCGCCTTGGTGGTAAGGCAGCTGGCCAACAGGGTGCAGGTGAATGTCTATAGTTCATATATGTACCTGTGGCAGCTCAGACAGCAGCAGGACAGGCTCGGCTAGGACTAGACAGAAGGTAGACGTCAGGCGAGATGAAGCAGGTCAGACGTGGATACAGCAAGACACGACTTTGGCACAGCAGAGTGCTCGACCAGGATGGTATGGAATGCTAGGAACAGGAACAGGCACTGGTTCAAGTACAGGAACTGGGACAGGTACAGGAAACACACTAGGAGGCCATCACATAGACAAACTATAGGGAACACAACAACGCTCAGGCATAGAAGCAGGGGGCTGGACCCCTCTTATAGTCCAGAGTACGCATGGGTCAAAGTTTATCAGAATGTCAGGTGCGTGCTGCCCCTTTAAGAGCAGGCACTAGCGTGCACGTGCACCCTATGGTATCCGTCTGAGGTGAGTGGACGCGAGCGCTGGTGTCTCCTGAGGAGGAGGAGGCTGTGGCCAGCGCTTGCCGACTCGAACGTTACGGCTGGGGGAGGTTGGAGCTGATGGCCCGCAGCTGCGGACATTACACTGAATAATAGCCCCATACTGTTACTGAATAATACCTCCACACCATAACTACATAGTGACTGAATAATACCCCATACTGTTACGGAATAATGCCACCACACCATAACCACATAGTGACTGAATAATATCACCATACTGTTACTGAATAATACCACCACACCATAACCACATAGTGACTGAATAATATCCCCATACTGTTACTGAATAATACTGCCACACCATAACCACATAGTGACTAAATAATATCCCCATACTGTTACTGAATAATGCCACCACATCATAACCACATAGTGACTGAATAATACCCCCATACTGTTACTGAATAATACCGTCACACCATAACCACATAGTGACTGAATAATACCACCATACTGTTACTGCATAATACCACCACACCATAACCACATAGTGACTGAATAATAACCCCATACTGTTACTGAATAATGCCACCACACCATAACCACATAGTGACTGAATAATACCACCATACTGTTACTGCATAATACCACCACACCATAACCACATAGTGACTGAATAATACCACCATACAGTTACTGAATAATACTGCCACACCATAACCACATAGTGACTGAATAATACCCCCAAACAGTTACTGAATAATACCGCCACACCATAACAATAATAGTGACTGAATAATACCACAATACTGTTACTGAATAATACAGCCACAACATAACCACATAGTGACTAAATAATATCCCCATACTGTTACTTAATAATACCACCACACCATAACCACATAGTGACTGAATAATACCCCCATACTGTTACTGAATAATACCACCACACCATAACAATAATAGTGACTGAATAATACCACCATACTGTTACTGAATAATACCACGACATCATAACCACATTGTGACTGAAAGTCACAAAGGGCCTGTGGACCCACTGGGCCGTACCGCCTTGGCAGTAAGGCAGCTGGCCAACAGGGTGCAGGTGAATGTCTATAGTTCATATAGGTACCTGTGGCAGCTCAGACAGCAGCAGGACAGGCTCGGCTAGGACTAGGCAGAAGGTAGACGTCAGGCGAGATGAAGCAGGTCAGACGTGGATACAGCACGACACGACTTTGGCACAGCAGAGTGCTCGACCAGGATGGTACAGAATGCTAGGAACAGGAACAGGAACTGGCACAGGTTCAAGTACAGGAACTGGGACAGGTACAGGAAACACACTAGGAGGCCATCACATAGACAAACTATAGGGAACACAACAACGCTCAGGCATAGAAGCAGGGGGCTGAACCCCTCTTATAGTCCAGAGTACGCATGGGTCAAAGTTTATCAGAATGTCAGGTGCGCGCTGCCCCTTTAAGAGCAGGCACTAGCGTGCACGTGCACCCTACGGCATCCGGCTGAGGTGAGTGGACGCGAGCGCTGGTGTCTCCTGAGGAGGAGGAGGAGGCTGTGGCCAGCGCTTGCCGACTCGTGGTTGCGGCTGGGGGAGGTTGAAGCTGATGGCCCGCAGCCGCGGACATTACACTGAATAATAGCCCCATACTGTTACTGAATAATACCGCCACACCGTAATCACAATGTGACTGAATAATACCTCCATACTCTTACTGAATAATACCACCACACCATAACAATAATAGTGACTGAATAATACCACCATACTGTTACTGAATAATACCACCACACCATAACCACATAGTGACCGAATAATACCACCATACAGTTACTGAATAATACCGCCACACCATAACCACATAGTGACTGAATAATATCACCATACTGTTACTGAATAATACCGCAACACCATAACCACATAGTGACTAAATAATATCCTCATACTGTTACTGAATAATACCCCCACACCATAACCACATAGTGACTGAATAATACCACCATACTGTTACTGATTAATACCGCCACACCATAACCACATAGTGACTGAATAATACCCCCATACTGTTACTGAATAATACCACCACACCATAACCACATAGTGACTGAATAATACCCCCATACTGTTACTGATTAATACCGCCACACCATAACCACATAGTGACTGAATAATACCCCCATACTGTTACTGAATAATACCACCACACCATAACAATAATAGTGACTGAATAAGTCGTCACAGTGGTCTCTGCACGACTCATCTCTGCAGAATTTGACACACAGACATGTTGGTTTCTCGCTTTTCAAGCACCCACCACACCTTTACCCATCCTCTAAGCAAACTCATAATTCAGTGCCCCACATGGTAATAATGATCCCTCAGTGCTCGACACAATAAAAGTGCCCCATCAGTAACCGTGCCCCCTTTGTGCCCCCACAGCAGTAATGCCCCCTGTAGATAGCACCACACACAGCCCCCCTGTAGATAGCGTCACAGTCCTCCCCCCTTATATATAGTGCCACACAACCCCCCCTTAGTAGATAGTGCCACACAACCCCCCTTAGTAGATAGTGCCACACAGCCCATCTTGTAGTGCCACACAGCCCACTCCATTCTATATAGTACCACCCCCTTGTATATAGTACTACACAGTGCCCACATTGTATATAGTGCTACACAGCACCCCCGCTTGCATATAGTGCTACATAGTGCCCCCCTTTGTATATAGTGATACGCAGTGACCCCTTGTATATAGGGCTACACAGCGCCGCCACCCCCTTCTATATAGTGCTATACAGCAATCCTAGATTGAAACAGGGATGGGAAAGGGGAAAAGATGTGGTCTAACGTAAATTAATAAATAACCTTTATTGATTAACATTAAAATGTATTAAAAGTTCATTGGTGCAAACTGGTATGTGTGAGTGACCCCCAAACTCACATACCTTTAACCCGAAATTTGGTGTAATATGATGAGATCACTGATTATAATATAAAGTGATTCCACCACGCTATTGTTCCATTAGAGTGCACGATTCGCTGCACTATAATGGAGATTGAAACTCAAAATGAGACAAATAGAATGGAATTGCCAGTGTCAGCTGATTAATCTGGTCCGTGCTGGACAAGTGGGCTCATATAATGATTACTGCACTGTGGAGTCAACAGGCAGCTAGGTGGACTAGATTAGCCCTACATTAGCTAAATTGGTATGCATGAAGTGAACCACATGCACACCCTGCGTTATTGCTGCGTTAATGGTAGGCAGCAATCAGAACTCCAGGATTGAGTAGTTGAGTGATTTCACTTAGTGTTGTATTCAATGTTAACACTTGACACCGGTGTTTCATTGTGATGCACACATTGCTGAACTGTGAATAGAAACTGTTAATAGTTATTTTTATTCTTTATTATATGTATTAAATTTGTAACTACCCGTTTTTGTGGCTCCAGAGAAATGAGGTGGAGTCCAAATAACGGTTTACACAGTGTGTCAGCTAAGAATGTAAGCTGTGCCGAGGGGTAGTTCTAAGGGTATGTTCACACGGCCTATTTACGGACGTAAATCGGGCGTTTTTGCCCCGAATTACGCCCGAAAATAGCGCCTCAATAGCGCTGACAAACATCTGCCCATTGAAAGCAATGGGCAGACGTTTGTCTGTTCACACGAGGCGTATATTTACGCGCCGCTGTCAAATGACGGCGCGTAAATAGACGCCCGCGTAGAAGAAGTGACCTGTCACTTCTTTGGCCGTAATTGGAGCCGCTATTCATTGACTCCAATGAATAGCAGCGCTAATTACGGCCGTAATTGACGCGGCGTTCAAGCGCCTGCACATGCCGGTACGGCTGAAATTACGGGGATGTTTTCAGGCTGAAACATCCCCGTAATTTCAGCCGTTACGGACCCCCGCCGTGTGAACATACCCTTACTGTTATTGCTGCACTGTTATACCAGCAAGCAGCTAATTCGAGTCAGAGTGAGCCCTGCAGTAACTAGATGAGCAGTGGTGATCGGACCGCATGCACATCTAACGTTACTCCAGCGTTTGTAAAGGCAGTTAAATTGTCGAGTACACCTTCACATCGCTGTCTGCCTGGGGAGCAGCGATGCAGAGAGCGATTGTGATGTACGCCACCACCGCTGGTAATGAACCCAGAAGCGGTGAGCTACAATCGCTCACTGGATCGTGTCTGTTGACAGAGCGGCTCGTGAATAAGTCCGCTCAATTGACTCAGTGTGTGGGCTGAGTGAATGAGTGGGGTGGTGAGAGCTCTGGTGCCGAGACCCCACAGCCTCACTACACCTCGCCTGCGGTAATAGCCCGTGGGTGTAAATTCACCCCGGGAAGACCGTGCAAAGAGTTACTGGTCGACTGACCATATCGTAGCGGGAGGTGAGAGAGATATGCCCCAGCTGTTCAGAGTGGGGCAGCGAGTCACGCTGCAGTTAGATTGACAAAGCGCACTGGAGCAGCTGACAGCCAGTGGCGGATTATCATATGGGCGTTTCGGGCGGCCGCCCGGGGCCCGAGGCTCCCAGGGGGCCCATGGCAGCCCGAAACGCACATCATCTCCTAAATCTATTCAGCGCGCTAGCGCTGCTAACGGCCGAAGATGAGGAGGAGCAGGGAATTGGCCGGGAAATAGGTAGGACACGCCTCCCTGACAAGTGCGGGCCGCCGCCATTGAGTAACAGAACAGCGACGGACGGCTGTTCTGTTACTCCAAAGCAGCAAGAGAAGAGCCGGGCGGGCGGTCACCGGCACTGAGGTCAGTACAGGCTTATCCTCCTGCCCAACTGGTTCCCGACCGCTGGCTGTATTTTTACGGCCAGCGGTCAGGGACGGGTCCTTAAAACCCGAGCCATAGACGTTCTACGGCTCGGGTTTTAACTTGCTGCCCGCGCGATCGGGCAGCTGAATGTCGGGTCTCCGGCTGTCAGTGACTGCCGGGGACCCTGAGGAGAAGATAGGAGCAGCTTTCGCTGCTTCTGTCTTCTCTGATCTCTTTTACACAGCGTTCAATGAACGCTGTGTACAGGAATAGAGACAGCAGCAGCGGCGCTGTCTCTATTCCTCCCGGTGATCATGTGACTGGTCACATGATCGCCGGGTGCCGTTAGTGGCAGACTGCTGCTGGGTCTTACTAGACCCAGCACAGCCCTATTAGTGACAATCGTCACTGTGAGAGGGCTGATTTCCCCTGTAACTGGGGCTGCTGTGCAGCCCCAGTTACAGTGGAAAAACATGCTGTAAAACAAAGAAAAAAATATATAAAGTTCCCCAAAGGTCTTTTTTGACCTTTAAGGGACAGACCATAGTAATAAAAAAATAGTAAAGTGCAAAAAAAAATTAAATAATAAATACACATAAAATACCCACCCCAAAAAAAACGTTCCCCCCGACAATCATTGTTGTAACGCTAGCGCTGACTCAATTAGCCTAATATAGACATGTAATATATTAAAGTTTACGGTAGACAATGGCGATCACAAATAAAAGGTCTATTTTAGGGTAAAACTATGTTATTACCAAAAAAAAATAGCTCAAACGTAAAAAAGCTTATTTTTTTACTATTATTTTCAAACTTTATGAATAAAAATTCTAAAATAGCAAAAAAGGTGTGCATAAAAATGATAAAAAACGAAACCTGCATTGTCTACGGAAAAAACGTCGCAAAAATCACGTTGGTTTTATTTTTTTTAAATAAAAATGTGTGTTTGGTGCAACTTTGTAATTACGTTTTATTAAAAAATATTTTCACTTTTTGAGATACAGCTGCTTTGTATCCTGTATCCGTCAGGTCAGCAGGACTGACGGGATCAGTGAAACGGGCCCTGCGCTAAATTATAATCTTAGATGTGATAGATTTGAGGTGGATCCTGCGTGTCACTGATCCTGTCAGTCCTGCTGACCTGACGGATACAGGATACAAAGCAGCCGTATCTCAAAAAGTAAAAATATTTTTTAATAAAATCAATCAATCACACTGATACACACACATACTATATATATATATATATATATATATATATATATATATATATATATATATATATATAATTATAATATAACGTTTTTAAATGTGTACATAGCATTGTGGCACTATATACAAGGGGGAGCGCTGTGAGGCACTATATACAAGGGGGAGCGCTGTGAGGCACTATATACAAGGGGGAGCGCTGTGAGGCACTATATACAAGGGGGAGCGCTGTGTGGCACTATATACAAGGGAGCGCTGTGTGGCACTATATACAAGGGGGAGCGCTGTGAGGCACTATATACAAGGGGGAGCGCTGTGAGGCACTATATACAAGGGGGAGCGCTGTGTGGCACAATATACAAGGGGGAGCACTGTGAGGTACTATATACAAGGGGGAGCGCTGTGAGGCACTTTATACAAGGGGGAGCGCTGTGTGGCACTATATACAAGGGGGAGCGCTGTGAGGCACTATATACAAGGGGGAGCGCTGTGTGGCACTATATACAAGGGGGAGCGCTGTGTGGCACTATATACAAGGGGGGGCTGTGTAGTGCTATCCACAGTGGTATGTGTGTGGCGCTCTTTATAGGGGGGGCTTTTTGGTGCTATTTACAAGAGGGGGAGGGCTGTATGGCACTATCTATAGGGGGCTGTGTGTAACGCTCTACGAGGGGGATGTGTGATATATAGAGGGGGCTGTGTATGGCGATATCTATGGGGGTGTGTAATATCTACAGGGGCTGTGTGTGGCACTATGTACAGGGGGCTGTGTGTATGTGGTGTTTTACAGTGTGTGGTATTATTATATTCAGGCGCGCAGTGTTTGGTGCTATTATATTTAGGGGCACAGTATGTGGCACCATGATAACTTTATTTTCGTTTATAGGTGTGGAAATGTTGGAAAAGTGAGGAGACGTCTAAGTGGCAAATTCTGCAGAAATGAGTCATGGCCGGGAGAAGTCGTCATGAGCGCTGGACCGGATGGAGAAGAAAAGAGGAAAAAAACTACTAGAATCTGAGACGTCGTCACCTGTGAGTCACTAGATTTATAGAGAATCTGTCACATTTCCTGACATGTTTATTATAGGAAATCCTTGTATTTCACAAAAAGTCTTTCTGCAGTCCAGGACTGATAGACAATTTCCCTTGTCAGGAGGTTGTGTCCCTGCACAGTGTGATCCTGTCAGTATGTAGGGACACCGCGCTGTGACAAGGGGAATCGTAACACTGTTAATGCTTGCCCAAAAAGGTAGTGTTAAAAATAGTTACGGTGAGGAAGGGGGGCCCAAGTTTGGGTAACAGCCCAGGGCCCATGGTCTACTTAATCCGCCACTGCTGACAGCTGTCAGCTGTATTGTATAGCGTAGTCTGTTATGAGCTGAACAAAAGCAGCTCTGATTAATTGTAAGCACCAATGAATGTGGATATAGCACCCGACGCGCGTTTCGCCAGAATTCTGGCTTCTTCCAGTTGCTCTATACAGCAATCCCCCTTGTAAATAGTGCTATACAGCGCCCCCCCTTGTATATAGTGCTACACAGTGCCCCCTTCTATATAGGGCTACACAGCGCCCCCTTCTATATAGTGCTACACAGCGCCGCCCCGCTTGTATATAGTGCAACACAGCGATCCCCCCTTGTATATAGTGCTACGCAGCACCCCTTAGAATATAGTGCTACACAGCGCCCCCCTTGTATATAGTGCTACACATCGCCCTCCCTTGTATGTAGTACTACACAGCGCCCCCCCTTGTATATAGTGCTACATCGTGCCTCCCTCTATATAGTGCTACAGAGCGCCGGCCCCCATTGTATATAGTGCTAAACAGCGATTCCCCCCCTTGTACATAGTGCTACACAGCGATTTCCTCCCTGTATATTGGCAGACAGCAATCTAAAAACTTGGACTTACCTTGCCCCGTTACCGCGACAAACGGAGCGATGCAGCACATCCTCCGGGAGGGACGTATGCACAGACCAGCGTGATGCATTTACGTTATCACTCCGGCCTGCGCAGGGAGTCTTCCCAGTGCCCTATAGGCTGCAGACCTAACGTAGCCTGTACCCTATTTAACTAATTTGTATTTGCGTCCTGAGGACGCAGATACAACTGAATGTGGCAGTCGCTAGCACTGGGGCTCCCTCCGGTGTTCCCTCCAGTGCTAGCGACACCACCGGGCATGAGGGGACCCGTGCCACCCTGCCCATACATGTTATTGGCAGGGCGACGCGGGCCCTTTAGAAGCCGCGTGCAGGGGGCCCTAAGAGGATGGGGCTCTGGGCAATTGCCCAGTTTTCCCCCCCTAACGCCGGCCCTGCGTCCATGTACATAATGCCCATATAGCTCATTGGTGGAGCACCAGGTATTCCCTTATGTTTCCTTTATGCTTAGGGGGGGTGGTCAAGTGATTGACCACCATCTGTTTGCAATTTCAAGGGACGGCAGATCATCTGCAAACTATTTCTTCTCTTAACCTTTCTAAAATACCCATTATATTGTAATACATGTTCTCCTTTATAACATTTCACTCCTTATGGTCCCAAATACATTATATATGTATATTTATACCATAACAACAGCTATAAGGTGGCACACATAGGGGGGAATTTATCAACCAAAACTGGCATCAAACAGTCGTAAATGGGCATAAAATGGGCCCAAAAGTCGCAATTTATGACTTTTGGTCTTTTTACGCCGCCCTCACCCCTTTTGTGGAAAGGGTGCGTGGCTTTGCAAAAGGGGGCTCGACAAATTTATTATAATTTATGCCTGCAAACTGCCGTGAATTATTGTGGAAATCTACACCAAATTCTAGCTAGCATAGATTTCTGTTTGTGGGACATACCAGTGTTGTATATTGCCCTCCCCCCAATAAGACTACCCCCATTTCCCCTTTGGACAATTAATTAAAAAAATAATAATTATGCTCACCTAATTGCTTATCTTCTCTTCTCCCCTTTCATACAACATACTCGTTCTGGGCAGCGTTAGACGTTGTATACGATTCTGCACTGATGACGTTGAGCGCTTGGCGTCAGGAGTGAAGCAGAGGTTATCAATTGAGGGGTGGGATTGGCTGGCAAACAGTTACGGTCGTTGCGCCACAATTATGGCGCATGGCAGCGGGAAGATGCAACAGATTTATTAAGAGGCGTGCGCCCCTTAATAAATCTGTTGCATCTTACTACAGAGGATCAGATGGCTAATACTGGCGTATGAAACGCCAACCTTAGTTAGTCTAAGACTGGCACTGTATTTAGGAATCTTTTGTCTGTCATTTTCTATGTGGCATGATGCAGTGCTGTGGTTAGCACTTTATTTACAAACTGTATCTGCTATTATCAAGGGGCTCTAAAAGCTGGACACAAACATTTGCCGTTGTCCCTCTTTTGTCTTTCTTAAAATTGTGAGGTACAGAAAGTCTTGCCAATTGAGCGACAGATCACAAAAAAACATTTACCACTTATATTGAAAATGATTCACGCAAGAAACACTCCGAAGTTTGAAACTTTTTACTAACTTACAAAATAAGAAATTATTGCCCGAACAAGGACTTGAAACCTGTACCCTTAGAGAAAAAGTCCAATGCTCTACTAACTGAGCTACCCAAGCCTAATGGTAGGTAGTGCGATATAGAGCAGGAGGAGCTCAGAAAAATGCTGTATATGACCTTTGGTTTTCTAAAACTTCAGTCACAGGGTCCTAGACTTAATTAAGCAGAGGCTGCAAGTATCATGAAATATTCCCTGGCTAGCTCCATTGGTATAGCACGAGACTCTTAGTCTCAGGATCGTGCCTTTGAGCCCCATGTTGGGCACCTCTTTTGACACATTGTTAAAGAGCAACTGTGTTTTTCCAAAACTTTTGATATATCAGAGGTTTTGATCAGTGGGAGTCCAGGAGCTGTGACCCCCACCATCGCTGAAACGAGGTGCAGAAGCGCTTAGCAGAGTGCCCTGCACCTACGGCTGTGATCGGCGCTCCTCGCTAGTCATCTTCAGCTCGTGGTTACTCAACACCAGCTTAGGGGAGGGGGGATGCACATAGGAGAGACCGCGGCTACTGAACACCAGCTTCGGGGTGGTGGGGTGCAAATAGGGAAAAGAGCTGCCAAAGATTTTGTTGTGTTGGTAGTGCTGGTGCAGATCAGCAGGAGAGAGAGTGGCGCTTCATTATACACATTATACATTGTTTTGCCACTGAATATGGCAGGTTCACACTGCCCATGAGATGGGGCAGCCTAAGCTGGGCTTCTCATCTTCATGGGCTGCCATATGGTAAGTAACTATAATTGGCAGAAGGCACGTCTGTTGCAGCTCCAGGTCATCTTGCCTGTTATTTCAGATATTTCTGAATATCACAACTCATTATGGTCTGCAAATGGGTTTGTTGCAGTGCTAAGGCTATGGGTGATAAGGGGAGATAGTTTCACTATGTGCTCATATTGCACCCCACCAAATGCCTCAAGTTGTGGTCTAGCCCTAGGTTCTCTTTCCAAGGATTGCTTTCTTTAAGTAGTAACATAGAGTTATGGAAGATTTTATTATAATCAGCCTAGAAAGGAATCCAGGGACTTCCACATCAAATTTTTTATTTGTAATTGTTCTGGCAAGGATATTGTATTTTATCATTTCCTATTGATTCAGCAAATTGAAGTGCAAAACAGTAAATGAATAAAGTCAGCATTTTATCTAGAGGCAGGAGCAACTGGTAGACAAGTTGAGAAACTCAGGTAATGCTGTCATTTCTTAACCGTCACATGTATAGCATAATAAGAGAGTGATCACCTCGGCTAAATCTACTTCTATATCTGTTTTTATTGCTCTGGTATGTTAGACATTTCACCTCAAAACCTTCTATGTATCTATCTATCTATCTATCTATCTATCTATCTATCTATCTATCTATCTATCTATCTATCTATCTAATTCATATCTATCTATCTATCTATCTATCTATCTATCTATCTATCTAATTCATATCTATCTATCTATCTATCTAATTAATAGCTTTCTATCTATCTATCTATCTATCTATCTATCTATCTATCTATCTATCTATCTATCTAATTAATAGCTTTCTATCTATCTATCTATCTATCTATCTATCTATCTATCTATCTATCTAATTCATATCTATATATCTAATTCAGATCTATCTGTCTGTCTGTCTGTTTGTCCGTCCGTCCATCCAGAGGTGTAGCTAGGTTCTCCAGCACCCGGGGCAAAGATTACGTTTGCCCCCCTCCCGAACCTCTTACCCGACATATCCTTCCCTCTTTTCATGTTTTTCTTCTCTTCCAATCAATGGGGTGTCATTTTTTTCCACATTTTTTTTGTGTAACTCGAGCATAAAACCATATACAACACCAGAACCAAGCTCATTACATTTATTCAGCACCAGAACAAAGCTCGGTACATATATATGCAGCACCAGAACCAAGCTCAGTGCATATATACAGCACCAGAACAAAGCACAGTACATATATACAACACCAGAATTAAGCTCAGTACATAAATACAGCACGAGAACCAAGCTCAATATATATATAGAACCAGAACAAAGCTCAATATATATACAGCACCAGAACCAAGCTCAGTACATAAATACAGCACAAGAACCAAGCTTAAAGAGGCTCTGTCACCACATTATAAGTGGCCTATATTCTACATAATGTGATTGGCGCTATAATGTAGATTATAGCAGTGTTTTTTATTTAGAAAAATGATCATTTTTGACGGAGTTATGACCTATTTTAGCTTTATGCTAATGACTTTCTTAATGCCCAACTGGGCGTGTTTTATTTTTGACCAAGTGGGCGTTGCGGAGTGTATGACGCTGACCAATCAGTAACCAATCAGCGTCATACACTTCTCTCCATTCATTTACACAGCACATAGTGATTTTACTAGATCGCTATGTGCAGCCACATACTCACACATTAACGTTACTCAAGTGTCCTGACAGTGAATAGACATCACTACCAGCCAGGACGTAATGTCTATTAAGAATCCTGACACTTCGCTAACGTTTGCGTGAGATTTACAGCACAGGAAGCGTAATCTCGCGAGATTACACTGTAAACTGTCATATTTTCACTATAGTATGGATATAGAACTTTCTAATCGAGGATCTTCACAAGTCATTCACAAAAAGTAAAGGACATATAAAAAGACAAGGCTGTTAAGTAGTATCCTATATGTAGAAGAAGAATAAATATATATATATAAAAGAATAGATAGGCAATTCATGTTTAGGCTAGGACAGCAATGATTGAAATGTAAGCAATAGAATCACTGATAGTGTTGGAGTCTTCTCCAGATGTTTACGGTAAAATGTAAGATTTGTCTGACAATGACTCTAAAACCTCATCTCACATCATATCCTGGATAATTTTGGATTGCTGCTGGGGCTATACTGACACTGAGCTTACATCTAGCAAAGTCTACCATGTTCCATCACATGATCTTTTTGTCTCTTTTCAGGATGTGGTCATACTTCAAGAAAAGACCTGTGATCCTTATAGATGGACTGCTGGCATTTTCCTTTGTCTTGAACATTGTACTCTTTGTAAAAGTCCACTCTCAGAGTTAGTAACTTTTTTAATATATATAGGCACAGAGTGACTGAGTAAAATAGCCCAAATATAAGATAGTTTAGTCTAGCTGGAAATGTGTGTTCCCCCTTGGTGATATGCTGAGCCTATGCACCCATTTCATGTAGGATATTCAAAAACAGTAAGTATGGACAAGGGGATGAATCAACTGTATGGCACGATGCACATGTCCATGCCCGGGGGCACGAACGACCGCGGACAGTTGCCCTCATTTGCGGTCCGTGGTCCCAGCACGGTCCATAAAAAACAAAAGGAAGGTTTCTATGGCACGGACACCTTCCCGTAAATATACGGAAAGGTTTCCGTGGACAATAGAAGTGAATGGGTTCGTAATTACGGTTCGCAATTATGGACGTATGCATGGGGCCTATGTGCGTGTGGGGGGGGGATATTGTTTCAGTTTTGTTTTTCTGTTGTTACTAATCTGTCTACTTTTATTTATTTTACTTTTGCACTTTATCTTATTTTATTTTTAGTTTACTTTCAAAGAGGACCAATAACCTCTACTGATATGCTACCTTTTTTTGGAGGGGGATATAAAAAAAAAACCACAGAAATTTAGCCATTGTTCTGTGCATTTTACATTTACGCCTTTCACCATGGGGGTGTAAATATCATGTAACTTTATTCTATGGGTCGGTACGATTACGGCGATACCAAATATTTATCGTTTTTTTAATTTTACTACTTTTGCAGGATAAAAACACTTTTGCATCGCCGCTTTACAGGAGCCATAACTTTTTAATTTTTTGTCAATGTCGCCATACGAGGGCTTGTTTTTTGCTGGGCTTCATTGCTACCACTCTGCAGTTGGTTTTTTACGGAATTCACCTTGCGGTTCAAATAATATGCTAACTAACACTTAGTATACCAGAGCATTATTGCCTGTCAGTGTAATACTGACAAGCATCTATTAGGAGGTGCCTCTGACATGGCCTTGTAGGAAGGCTGGGGGGCCTTTATTAGGCCCCCGGCTGCCATGGCACCCCATCAGATGCCCGCAATTGCATTTGTTGGCCACTGATGGGTGACAGAGGGAGCTCCGTCCCTCTGTAAACTACTGAATTGCAGCAGTCGTTAATGACCGCGGCATTTGAGGGGTTAAAGGGTCGCTATCGAAGTAAACTTTGATCGTTACCGTTGGAGCAAGAGCCCGGTTGTCATCAGACAACCGAGCACCCGCTCCAGCCTTAACGGGAAACCCGTGCTGGACGTTGATTAGGCGGCCGTGAAGAGGCGGCGGCCCAGAATAAAGCCCCTTAATAACCGCCGTGAAAAGGAGTATCGGCGGCATTAAGGGGTTAAACAGCAGTTCTGGAATATCTTTTCTTATAACTCCGTGTTGTGTCGTTCCTCTGTTATTCCTACTAGAAATGTATGAATAAATTCACAACTGGGTGTTACCATTCCCCTTGGTAAAGGGGTGTGTCCCTATACAGTCTCATTCGGTCAGCACTGATTGGACAGTGTCAGTCTGTGTAGAGACACACACCCAACTGGTAACACCCAGTTGTCAATTTATTCCTAAATTTCTTGTAGGAATAACAGAGGAACAGTGCAACGCATAGTTATAAGAAAGGATGCTCCAGAATTGTTATATTATGAGGAATGCAAGTATTTACTAGAAAAAAAAAAATCAAGAGTTGTGACAGGTATTTTTTAAGTAAAAAGAAGGCACGATTTGTGTTTCTCCTGCCTTTCCCTATTTACATGTTATTGGATAATGGGGAGCTAAATCAACAGCTGACAGTAATCTGTACATAAAGAAACATAAGGAATACACAGACAGTGTCTAGCTGTAAAGAGAGACAAGATTGGAATCCAAAAATTCTAACTTGCCATTAAAGTTTTTTTCTTTACCACAGCAGACTTTTAGGAAATATTTACTGGCTATGCCATAAGAGTATCATCAATGGTGTCCAACCACTGGGACACTCACAACCACTTAAACCTCATTCCTGGCAGAGAAGTAGTTTAAAGAGGCTCTGTCACCAGATTCTCAAACCCCTATCTCCTATTGCATGTGATCGGCGCTGCAATGTAGATAACAGTAACGTTTTTTGTTTTTTTTAAATGTTCATTTTTGGCCAAGTTATGAGCAATTTTATATATATGCAAATGAGGTTTGAAATGGACAACTGGGCGTTTTTTTTTCGTTATGTCCAACTGGGCGTGTATTGTGTTTTTAACTGGGCGTGTTTACGTGTATGACGCTGACCAATCAGTGACCAGTCAGCATCATACACTCATCTCCATTGATTTACACAGCAGCGATGTGAAGCCACATAAACAGAGATTAACGTTAATCAAGTGTCCTGATAATGAATACACATGAAATCCAGCCTGGGCGTCATGTGTATTCAGAATCCTGACACTTCGGAATCTTTTCTGTGAGATTTCTAGCAAGGGAAACGTAATCTCGCGAGATTACGGAGGTAAATGAGATTTTGTTTCCCTTGCTGCAAATCTCACAGAAAAGATTCAGAAGTGTCAGGATTCTGAATACACATGACGTCCAGGCTGGATGATCATGTGTATTCATTATCAGGACACTTGATTAACGTTAATCTCTGTTTATGTGGCTGCAGATCGCTGCTGTGTAAATCAATGGAGATGAGTGTATGATGCTGACTTGTTAGAGGGTGCATGGGGGGCCACAGTGGCTAATTTATCAAGTCTGGTTTGCAACTAAATAGTCCACACCAGGAGAAATTGCAGGCCCCCTTTATACAGGTACAATAATGTAGCAGACACAGTTGATTCAATGTTCACACTTTACTGGAGATAAACTCTCTTGGAGAGGCAGAATTCTTGTACGTTACAAATGCAATAACACAGTCTCTTAATAAATGCAACTATATCCATTGGCTGACAACCTGGTCATTACCAGCCCTTGACGGCTTGTGCCCCGCATGGCAATCCAGCATTTATATCAATTCAGCGGCTCCCGCCCCGCTTGGCAATCCAGCACTGAGGCCTATTCAGCGGCTCCCGCCCCGCTTGGCATATCTAGAACTGAGGCCTATTCAGCGGCTCCCGCCCCGCTTGGCAATCCAGCACTGAGGCCTATTCAGCGGCTCCCGCCCCGCTTGGCAATCCAGCACTGAGGCCTATTCAGCGGCTCCCGCCCCGCTTGGCATATCTAGCACTTAGGCCTATTCAGCGGCTCCCGCCCCGCTTGGCAATCCAGCACTTAGGCCTATTCAGCGGCTCCCGCCCCGCTTGGCATATCTAGCACTTAGGCCTATTCAGCGGCTCCCGCCCCGCTTGGCAATCCGGCTGATTACAGCCCTTGACGGCTCCCGCCCCGTCTGGCATACAGTTCGAGCAGTACTCCGTGGCTTATGCCCTGCTTAGCAATCTGGGTATTCACAGTCCTTGGTGGCTCCCGGCCCACCTGGCATATCTAGACACTGCACACACACCCTTATCTGTGATCCGGGCGGCCATCTATTGTGGTCACTTACTTTACTCGTGTCCTCAGACCAGTCTTTGGCTATCAAAGGGGAGGACAAGTCTTTACTGCTCCATGTGTTCCATAAACTGGCTTGAATCTCCATGTTATTACTCGGACCTAGTTGTAGCAGCACCGCTCAGTACTCAGGGTTTTCAGGTCCCTCACTCGAGTCCTTGCCACGTGTGTATATTGCAGCTCACCCGCTTACTCCATGGTGTCAGTGTTTGGGCCTCCTCGCTCACATACTCTGAGCAGCCCCTCTCAGTCTTTCTCCAGTCACACTGCACTGCACGTCACTTCCTCCCTCCTGCTTTCTATCTCTTCCTGCCAGGATGGAGCCATCTAGTGGCCAAAGTAAATTATTACAGCTGATACACACTTAATACATACAAGGCAAAACAAATAGACAATGGAACAGACTTAATAAAAAGCATAAACTCAGTTCTTTTACGTAAGGGGAAGTACAGTGTTCGACCCCCTTACATATTCCCCGGGTTTAACGAGTGCAGTCCCCTGCACACACAGTTCTTGTCCACCAGGCATTCAGTCCTTCTGCCACAGATGCTGGGACAACCATCTCCCATCTCTGTGGACCTGACTCCACTTCAGCTTCCTTTATGGGCTCCACCAACTGAGAAGCAATTGCTAAAGGCCGGCCATGCCACTCTCTGGGCCGGACACAGAAGCCAAGACCAGAGCCCTTGAGTTGATGGCACTGCTCTGCCTTGCCACACACAGAACCATCTTTCAGTGCTGATGTTGGTACCTGATGGGAAGGTCTTCTGCTGACCCCCACCAGACTGGGCTTGTCGGTTTCTGACTGTACTTGTAAAGGAAGTTCTGAGTGAGTCATCTGTTGACTGGACTTGCCGAATACTGCATAACTTTTGGCCCTCAACCTCTCTGCAGTTGCCACTTTCTTTGGCTTATAGGAATACAGACATGTACGTTTCTGGTGAGAGTCAAACCCGTTCACTTTAACTGGGGCCCTTCCTGGAACAGTAACATCAATAGCAAAGTCACCCTTTTCTCCTTCGACTAGCACAAACTCTACCGTCTCTCCCTCTACGAGAATGTCAGGGCGCTTGGTCATACCGCTTTGCTTCAGAGCCGTTCGGTGGACAAATACATCTTTATCAGTGATGCTCCGGCTTATGAATCCATATCCCCTGTGAGCATTGAACCACTTTACTGCCCCTTGCACACGGACAGCTTGCACTTCTTCCAATGCCTGACCGCCCTTTGAGCTTGCCTGCCGAACAGTTTGTCCCCTCAAGCAGTGCCTGGCAGGTGCTCCTGTAACTGTCACGGAGCCTTGAGCAAAAGTCTGTACTGCTAGCCCCACAGCAAGGTCTTTTTGTTCAATTGGAGCAACATGTTTTCTGTGGCCTTTTAGAGACTGACACCTTTTGTCAAAATGTCCAAGCTGACCACTCCTCCAGCCACTACGAGGGTTGACTATTTCCTCTCTGGGGTCATGGACGCAACCTCCACTTCTTGTACTTGCCTCTTTTAGCTGGGCAATCTCTGCTGCAAGTTCTTCTAGCCAGCCCACAACATTTTTGGCAAATTTCAGGAACACTGTCACAGGGACTGTGGGTACACTCATGGATGATGCAGATGCAGGGGTTGACCCATGGAGACTCATCCTGCCGACTACGCCAAGTGTTAGAGGGTGCATGGGGGGCCACAGTGGCTAATTTATCAAGTCTGGTTTGCAACTAAATAGTCCACACCAGGAGAAATTGCAGGCCCCCTTTATACAGGTACAATAATGTAGCAGACACAATTGATTCAATGTTCACACTTTACTGGAGATAAACTCTCTTGGAGAGGCAGAATTCTTGAACGTTACAAATGCAATAACACAGTCTCTTAATAAATGCAACTATATCCATTGGCTGACAACCTGGTCATTACCAGCCCTTGACGGCTTGTGCCCCGCATGGCAATCCAGCATTTATATCAATTCAGCGGCTCCCGCCCCGCTTGGCAATCCAGCACTGAGGCCTATTCAGCGGCTCCCGCCCCGCTTGGCATATCTAGCACTTAGGCCTATTCAGCGGCTCCCGCCCCGCTTGGCATATCTAGCACTTAGGCCTATTCAGCGGCTCCCGCCCCGCTTGGCATATCTAGCACTTAGGCCTATTCAGCGGCTCCCGCCCCGCTTGGCATATCTAGCACTTAGGCCTATTCAGCGGCTCCCGCCCCGCTTGGCATATCTAGCACTTAGGCCTATTCAGCGGCTCCCGCCCCGCTTGGCAATCCAGCACTTAGGCCTATTCAGCGGCTCCCGCCCCGCTTGGCATATCTAGCACTTAGGCCTATTCAGCGGCTCCCGCCCCGCTTGGCAATCCGGCTGATTACAGCCCTTGACGGCTCCCGCCCCGTCTGGCATACAGTTCGAGCAGTACTCCGTGGCTTATGCCCTGCTTAGCAATCTGGGTATTCACAGTCCTTGGTGGCTCCCGGCCCACCTTGCATATCTAGACACTGCACACACACCCTTATCTGTGATCCGGGTGGCCATCTATTGTGGTCACTTACTTTACTCGTGTCCTCAGACCAGTCTTTGGCTATCAAAGGGGAGGACAAGTCTTTACTGCTCCATGTGTTCCATAAACTGGCTTGAATCTCCATGTTATTACTCGGACCTAGTTGTAGCAGCACCGCTCAGTACTCAGGGTTTTCAGGTCCCTCACTCGAGTCCTTGCCACGTGTGTATATTGCAGCTCACCCGCTTACTCCATGGTGTCAGTGTTTGGGCCTCCTCGCTCACACACTCTGAGCAGCCCCTCTCAGTCTTTCTCCAGTCACACTGCCCTGCACGTCACTTCCTCCTTCCTGCTTTCTATCTCTTCCTGCCAGGATGGAGCCATCTAGTGGCCAAAGTAAATTATTACAGCTGATACACACTTAATACATACAAGGCAAAACAAATAGACAATGGAACAGACTTAATAAAAAGCATAAACTCAGTTCTTTTACGTAAGGGGAAGTACAGTGTTCGACCCCCTTACAGACTGGTCACTGATTGGTCAGCGTCATACATGTAAACACGCCCAGTTAAAAACACAATACTCGCCCAGTTGGACATAACGAAAAAAAAACGCCCAGTTGTCCATTTCAAAGCTCATTTGCAAATATATAAAATAGCTCATAATTTGGCCAAAAATGAACGTTTAAAAAAAAAAACAACACGTTACTGTTATCGACATTGCAGCGCGGATCACATGCAATAGGAGATAGGGATTTGAGAATCTGGTGACAGAGCCTCTTTAACATTCATGACCACTTTCTGCGAAGATATGGAAACAGTTTAGTGAGCAGGTTCTTTGCATTGAAAGATTGCTTTAACGGTTTCTGTGGATTTAAAATTTGACATTTCATAGTGACATGTCAGAAGTTTTGATCAGTAGGGGTCCAAGCACTGATCCCCACCGATCCATAAGGGTATGTGCACACGATAGCAGGCATTTACGTCTGAAAAGACAGACTGTTTTCAGGAGAAAACAGCTGCCTCGTTTCAGACGTAAATGCTCCTCCTCGCATTTTGCGAGGCTTCTCTGACAGCCGTAAATTTTGAGCTGCTCGTCATTGAGTTCAATGAAGAACGGCTCAAATTACGTCTGAAAGAAGTGTCCTGCATATAATGTATATAAGTGTCCTGCATATAATGTATATAAGTGTCCTGCATATAATGTATATAAGTGTCCTGCATATAATGTATATAAGTGTCCTGCATATAATGTATATAAGTGTCCTGCATATAATGTATATAAGTGTCCTGCATATAATGTATATAAGTGTCCTGCATATAATGTATAGAAGTGTCCTGCATATAATGTATATAAGTGTCCTGCATATAATGTATATAAGTGTCCTGCATATAATGTATATAAGTGTCCTGCATATAATGTATAGAAGTGTCCTGCATATAATGTATAGAAGTGTCCTGCATATAATGTATAGAAGTGTCCTGCATATAATGTATAGAAGTGTCCTGCATATAATGTATATAAGTGTCCTGCATATAATGTATATAAGTGTCCTGCATATAATGTATATAAGTGTCCTGCATATAATGTATATAAGTGTCCTGCATATAATGTATATAAGTGTCCTGCATATAATGTATAGAAGTGTCCTGCATATAATGTATAGAAGTGTCCTGCATATAATGTATAGAAGTGTCCTGCATATAATGTATAGAAGTGTCCTGCATATAATGTATATAAGTGTCCTGCATATAATGTATATAAGTGTCCTGCACTTCTTTTGACGAGGCTGTATTTTTACGCGTCGTTGTTTGACAGCTGTCAAACGACGACGCGTAAATGACAGGTTGTCTGCCCAGTACATCGGCAAACCCATTCAAATGAATGGGCAGATGTTTGCCGACGTATTGTAGCCTTATTTTCAGACATAAAACGAGGCATAATACGCCTCGTTTACGTCTGAAAATAGGTTGTGTGAACCCAGCCTTAAACTAAGGGCAGAAGCGCTCAGGTAAGCGCTATGCCGCTTAGTTTCTGATTGACTATGCTCGGCTTTCCTCAAAAAAACTAGCAAGCGGTGTGTGGGCTCAATAGAAAGTCCATGAGTACGTATACACTGTTCGTTTGGCTTTCCAAGGAAAGCCGAGCAGAAACAAACACTTGGGTGCTGCCGCTTAGTTTTAGCGATCAGTGGGGGTCTCTGTGGTTGGACCTCCACCGATCAAAACTTCTTACTACTTCTCACTTACTATGACATGTCAAAAGTTTTTTTGAAAGTATAGGTACACGTTAAGGTTTTCTTTTAGAGCCCTAGATCATGCTTACTTTCACCTAGATAGCAAGAAAAGCATGATATGAATCCACAAAATCTGCATAAGGATGCAGTCTAAGGGTATGTGCACACGATCTATTTTCAGACGTAATTCAGGCTCCATTATGTCTGCAAACATCTGCCCATTGCTTGCAATGGGTTTTACGATGTTCTGTTCAGACGAGGTGTAATTTTACGCGTCACTGTCAAAAGACGGCGCGTAAAAATACGCCCGCGTCAAAGAAGTGCAGGACACTTCTTGGGACGTTTTTGGAGCTGTTTTTCATTGACTCTAATGAAAAACAGCTCCAATTACATCCGTAAAAGACGCAGCGAAAAACGTGAGTACATACAAAAACTTCTGAAATTCAGGAGCTGTTTTCGCCTGAAAACAGCTCTGTAATTTCAGATGTATTTTGCATTTGCGTGTGAACATACCCTTACACAAGGCCACTTTAAAACTACTAGTTCCCTTGCTGGCTATCGGCGACGCGATGACACTCACCGATGCAGCGCCAACCTCTTCAGGTGTGGTCTCTCGTCTTCCCGGGTTCTGCGAAGGCAATGCGATAACGTCATCACACTACCTTCACAGATCTCGTGAAGATGAGAGACCACGCGTGAAGACAGCGCTGCATCGGTGAATATGTACGGCATTTATGTCGGGCTATGTGGCATATACAGGGAGGATGTGTGGTATATGCAGGGAGTTGTGTGGCATCGTATACAGGGGGCTGTGTGGCATATACAGGGAGTTGTGTGGCATCATATACAGGAGGTGTTTGGCATCATATACAGGAGGTGTGTGGCATCATATACAGGGAGGTGTGTGGCATCATATACAGGGTGGTGTGTGGCCTCATATTACAGGGAGGTGTGTGGCATATACATGAGGTGTGTGGCATCATATACAGGGAGGTGTGTGGTATAATATACAGGGAGGTGTGTGGTATAATATACAGGGAGGTGTGTGGTATACACAGGAGGTGTGTGGAATCATATACAGGACATGTGGAATCATATACAGGAGGCGTGTGGCATCATATACAGGGAGGTGTGTGGTATATACAGGAGGTGTGTGGAATCATATACAGGACGTGTGGAATCATATACAGGAGGTGTGTGGCATCATATACAGGGAGGTGTGTGGCATCATATACAGGGATGTGTGTGACATCATATACAGGGAGGTGTGTGACATCATATACATGAGGTGTGTGGCATCATATACAGGGAGGTGTGTGGTATCATGTACAGGGAGGCTGTGTGGCATCATATACAGGAGGTGTGTGACATCATATACAGGAGGTATGTGGCATCATATACAGCGAGGTGTGTGGCATCATATACAGGGAGGTGTGTGGTATAATATACAGGGAGGTGTGTGGTACATACAGGAGGTGTGTGGAATCATATACAGGAGGTGTGTGGCATCATATACAGGGAGGTGTGTGGTATATGCAGGAGGTGTGTGGAATCATATACAGGACGTGTGGAATCATATACAGGAGGTGTGTGGCATCATATACAGGAGGTGTGTGGCATCATATACAGGGAGGTGTGTGGTATATACAGGAGGTGTGTGGAATCATATACAGGACGTGTGGAATCATATACAGCAGGTGTGTGGCATCACATACAGGGTGGTGTGTGGCATCATATACAGGGAGGTGTGTGGCATCATATACAGGGAGATGTGTGGCATCATATACAGGAGGTGTGTGGCATCATATACAAGGAGGTGTGTGGCATATACAGGGAGGTGTGTGGCATCATATACAGGGAGGTGTGTGGCATCATATACAGGGAGGTGTGTGCCATCATATACAGGGAGGTGTGTGACATCATATACATGAGGTGTGTGGCATCATATACAGGGAGGTGTGTGGTATCATATACAGGGAGGTGTGTGGTATCATATACAGGGAGGTGTGTGGCATCATATACAGGGAGGCTGTGTGCCATCATGTATAGGGAGGCTGTGTGGCATCATATACAGGAGGAGTGTGGCATCATATACAGCGAGGTGTGTGGCATCATATACAGGGAAGTGTGTGGCATCACATGCAGGGAGGTGTGTGGCATCACATGCAGGGAGGTGTGTGGCATCATATACATGAGGTGTGTGGCATCATATACAGGGAGGTGTGTGCCATCATATACAGGGAGGTGTGTGACATCATATACATGAGGTGTGTGGCATCATATACAGGGAGGTGTGTGGTATCATATACAGGGAGGTGTGTGGTATCCTATACAGGGAGGTGTGTGGCATCATATACAGGGAGGCTGTGTGGCATCATGTATAGGGAGGCTGTGTGGCATCATATACAGGAGGAGTGTGGCATCATATACAGCGAGGTGTGTGGCATCATATACAGGGAAGTGTGTGGCATCACATGCAGGGAGGTGTGTGGCATCACATGCAGGGAGGTGTGTGGCATCATATACAGGGAGGCTGTAAATAGCGTCTAGGTGAACATGTGACCTTCGGTGTTTTCAGGGGATTGGGACAAAAAAAGCCTGACCAATGAAATTCATCAGTTTTTTAACACCCATGAAAAACTGATGGAAAACGGATGTCAAACGGCCATTAAAAACAGACAGACGGACTGGAAATGGATGAAAATTTAGAGACACTGATGCAAAATGGCCATGAAAAACAGAGTTTTTAATGGACATTTTTTTTCACTGTCGTGTGAATATAGCCTCAAAGTTCTTTAATTCAGCCATATTGGAGTATTACAGCATTTTAAATAGGTTAATTTCAGGACTCTGACTAGGCCTCGCCAAAACGTAATTTTGCAATTTTTGCGGGGCCATTCAGACGTGGACTTGTTTTTGTGCTTAGAATTGTTGTCTTGCTGCATAATTAAATTATGCTTCAGCTTCAGATCACGGACTGGTGGCCTGAAATTCTCCTTCAGGATTTTCTGTTAGAGGACAAAATTCATGGTTCCATTATTTATGGCAAGTTGCCTAGGCCCCGAATCAGCAAACCACCCTCAAACCATCCCATTACTGCCGCCACGTTTAATTGTTGAGATGATGTTTTCATTTTAACTTTTCATGAGATTTATCAGGTGTTATGTCTTGTTTTTGGGAGTGTGAAACAAACGTTTATGTTTTTTGTGGCTAGCAGTGGTTTTCGCCTTGCAACTCTCCCATCGATTCCATTTTTGGTCAGTGTCTTACTAATCGGTTATTCATGAATGTTAATATTGTCGGAGGAGAACGAGGCTTGCATTTCCCTGGATATTTATTGTGATAGCTAAACGACTGGGTCAGAGCATCTCCAAAACAGCAGGGTGTGTTCGTAGTTCTTGATATGCAGTCGTAAGCACAGACCAAAAATGTTCTAAAGAAGCACAAGCGGTGAATCAACAACAGGGTCATGGGCGCCCCGAGGCTCATTGATGTGCATGGGGGAGAAAAAGCTAGCTCAACTGGTCTGATCTCACAGAAGAACTACTGTAGCATGAATTGCTGAAAAAGTTACTGCTGGTTATGATAGAAAAGTGGCAGAACACGCACAGACCAGTCAAAAGCACCCATGCTGACCCTGTCCACTGCCAAAAGTGTGTACAATGGCGCCAGAACTTTAGAACTGGATCATGGAGCAATGGAAGAAGGTGGCCTGGTGTGATGAATCAGGTTTTCTTTTACATCATGTGGACCGCTGGGTGCTCTCGCGTCGCTGAAGAAATGGCACCAGGATGCACTTTGGGAAGAAAGACAAGCCAGCGGAGGCAGTGTGACGCTGTGGGCAATGTTCTCCTGGGAAACCTTATGTCCTGGCATTCATGTGGACGTTACTTTGACATGTACCACCTACCTAAACTTTGTTGCCAACCAAGTACACCCCTTCATGACAACATATTTCCCAAATGGCAGTGGCCTTTTTCACAATAATCCGTCCTGCCACACTGCAAAAATGATTCTAGAATGGTTTAATGAACATAACAAAGAGTTCAAAGTGTTGACTTGGCCTTCAAATTCCCCAGACCTCAATCCGATCGAGCATCTATGGGATGTGCTGGAATAACAAGTATGATTCATGTAGGCCGCATCTCGCAACTTACAAGACTTAGGCCTCATTCACATTACGTTTCTGCCATACGTTTAAAGTGTACACCGGAAAAAGCTTCCGACATACACGATAAATGTGTCCATAGGCTTCCATTGCCATCCCGATCGCCCAGTTTAAGTCAGTAGACTGGAATAAAATGTATGGAAAAAGGTAGTATGGAAAAATGGAGTAAACTACATTATTCCATACAACAGCATCCAGTGAAAAAACATATACATTAAATGTATATATATATTTTTTTTACAATGGGACCCTATGGGAGGCGGATGCCACTGTATAGAAGGAAAAAAATTGGGGTTTGGAAGCTGCACAGTGATCCCTTCTAATAAAAGGCATGGCCCATCCTGAATAGATCAGTCCCAATCCAACATCATATAGTCTACAAAAAGTAGAAGATGGACATCATCATATCCTTTTAACTATTTATTCAGACAAACATAATAGTGTACGACGTTTTGACGTTTACAGAAGTCTTTTTGAAGTGAAAAAAGTTGCCACTATTATGTTTTACTACTTTGCCTGAATAAATAATTTAAGGGATATGGATGACACTGTATGACATCCTTCACCGGCCTCTGTTACATGTAAACATCTCTAGCTTTAATATCTTTAATATGCCAGTAGACAGTGACTTGCCACTTTTTGTATAAAAACGTATACCGTACGCTATACTTTTTTTTTTTTCAATGGATACCTATAGAGGTGTTGCCTACAAAAAATGAATGGAATCTCTTAGTAGTGCAGCCTTTTGCTTTAAGCCAGGACCGATTTTTTTTAATATTTATTATTTATAGCACCAGTCTATCCATGTGGGGCAGAGAGACCTTTTGGGCCCCACAGGCTCCAAGGCCTATGTGTGACTCCAACCTCTTTACCCCCTACAATTACGTCCCTGTTCTTTTCACATGTCTTCGTTTAAGAAATATGTCCTAATTTAAGTCAATGCATAAATCTAGTTTTTAGGATCGAAAATAATTGTTGCCATCAGCAAGGAAAGACAAGTAAACATAGTCATTGGAAAATTGCCAAAGGGCCACGTTTATAGCCTTTATTGTTATGATTTCCCTACAACAATAATTTCGATGGTGACATCTAGAGAAGTCCATATTTTCGTCCATAGGAAGCTGTATGGCAGAATATGAAATCTGTTCGTCTCCCCAGTGTGTCATAGGAGCACCACCTATTTTTAAGATGTTTTCTATTGTGATATTAGTATAGAAACAAATTATGGTGGAGGATTATTGGAACCATGTTTTAGTAACCACCACAATTTGAAAGCTTTATTTAATGGCCCAGTTGTTAGTACCCAGTTACCATTGTTATGCCCCAAGTAGACTACATAGTCTATAGTAATTCAATAGTGAAGAGGAAGAAAACTGAACGGCAATGTTCTGTCTCTCGGAGCACCTAGGAGGACTTGACAAAGCGTGGGCACACACGAAATGGCCGTAGGCTATTGCACCACATCCTCTCGTTGCTTTTGCTAATAAAGCAGAATAAACTTTTACTGAATGTTGAGAGCAGTGGATTTTTCTCTTCTTAAGTGCATAATCCATAGTAACATCACATTCATCTATTACAGAGAGGGGCACCTGTGATACTGTTTGGCAATTGTTTGAAGGCAATTGCTACTTCTTCTCAAACAGCAAGTCTAACTGGCATAAGGCCAGGACCATGTGTCTATACAAGAGCGCTGACTTACTTGTAATTGACAATGAAAATGAACAGGTGAGATATAATTTATAATTCTTATTACAGACTTAATAGCATTTTAAACCATGCCTGATGAATAGACCTAAGTAGTCTCGAAAAGCTCGCTATTGGTCATCAGTTATGGTTCTTTCCAATTACCCATTAAAAACTTCTGAAGATTCTCAATTTTCGATCTCTTACGTTGTAAACAATGGATGAAGGACAATGTTTAGACCAAATTACCCCTCTAAATGAAAATTAAAGGGGTTGTCCAGTTAAGACGATATTTCTTCATATAGCCAATCCACCAGCTATAGGTTGGTCACTGGAAACTATCCACAATCAGCTGCTATTCAATCAAACAAATGATTAAGGGTATGTTTACACGGGTTATTTTCAGAAGTTTTGCGGGCCGTAAACGTCCCGAAAAAAGGCTGAAGAATCGGTAGCAGAACGCCTACAAAAATCTGTCCTTTGATTTCAATGGGAAATACGGCGTTCTGTTCCGACGGGGCATTTTTTTTACGCATCATTTTCAAATAACAGCCCCGTAAAATGAAGTGCCTGTCACTTCTTGAGCCGTTTTTGGAGCCGTTTTTCATTGAATCAATAGAAATACAGCTCCAAATACGGCCACAAAAACCGCTAGTTAATTAAAAAATGGCTGAAAATCAGAGGCTGTTTTCCCTTGAAAACAGCTCCGTATTTTCAGCCGTTTTTTGTTAAGCGTGTGAACATACCCTGAGAAGTGCCCACTGAAGTAACTGGTTTATTGGGTTGTGTTCTGGCTAACAGAGGATATATGGAAATTAAGTTATATCCTCAATCTGCCTTAAGCAGGGGTGTCCATCAATGAGGAAAAATGTCATTCTTCCTTTGTTGGAGGGGGCAAAACTTTGACAGATATACAGCCTATCCCTGCACTTTTCACTTTCAGTGGAAAAATGGGAGATCCATGTTTCGGGGATAACCTCAAAATGCCTAAATCGTGGCAAAAGTTAAAAACCTGTCTACCACTCTACAGCCTTTCCATACCATCTATACAGTCATTTGGGAACTACCCGTTTCTGGTTCGTCACCAAAGGTAATTACACATTTTAGTTCAATATAAACAAAGGTTGAACCTTTATTTTCCTTCTCTGCTCTCACAGAAATTTATCAGTGGAAAAACAGGGAACACACCTTACTGGATTGGTCTAAATGACATCGAGGAAGAAGGGAATTGGACATGGGTCGATGGAACAGACTACAAATCCTCATATAAGTAAGCTTTCCATGATAAAAAAAATGGCCACCACTAATCCACAGCTTATCTGTGCGCACTATATCTGAGGTAATAACCCATATAACTCTTCCCCCTTCCTACATACAATTTACTGTAACTTGGCTTATTTAGCCGGGATAAAAAAAAACTTTACACCATTAATTTGACGTCCTAGGAGAAAAAAAACGTGAAAATTCCACTTTAGACCAAACCCATGTACTTCAATATTTACCAAAATCTTTTACTTATCTGCAGTTGGCAATTGTAGTATTTCCTGTGCTGCCTGTTATCTGTCTCATGCCAGTGCTGTTTGGAGGTCATGTTATCACAGCTGACACAAGCTTCATGTAATAGAGGGCAGTAGATGGCGATATTCAGGTAAGTATAAAACTTTTAGAAGATGTAGATCTCCATGGTACTAGACAAAAGCAGAGTTTTGGCCCAGAGCGTCACTTCAATCTAAATTTACACTACATAATATCAACTATTCAAGGTAGACACCAGTGTCCACAAGATAATGGGCCGAGGACAGGAAAGCTGGGTATGGTCGGTGATAAAAACAAGACAACCTCTCTAGGCGCCATTTTGTATTGACCACAGTTGTCATTGAACCTCTTCTATACAAGAGTAAAGTGGAATGGAGCTTTCCTTAACCAAGTGGAACATTCACCAATTTTAGGGAATGTTTGATTTCAGTAGTCTGCAGAATTGCATCATGGTCCATAATACGTGTTGATTTACATCAATGATGTACCCTCTTGATACAAATATCTTAGTAATAGATCTGATCAAAATGTGATATTTTTGAGTACTGGCGATATTTTTCGTTAACCATTAGCATGTGTATGACATTAAAATTATTATTATTTTGAATGATGGAAACTGGAATTTTTTTCTAAATGTTCTCGATCATTACTGATCAGTAGCATTTTGTGATATGCTGAATGCACATGGAAGGTCCTTCCCATCATCTCAAATATCAAATTTTCATCAGTGTATGCTCCTTTAATGATTGATCATTTAGGACCAGACCGGTAATGGTTTTCGTTAGGTATATGGCCACAGTAAAAGATGAGGCACGTGTAGATGCAGCTGACCATGGTGAAGTAAAATTGTTCTACATGGGTGGAGTTTAATGCTTTTTATTTATCTGCATGGAGTGCTCAATGGCAGGATTTGGGTTACGTCTTACATCCTTGAGCAATCAGTTATAGACCGCTCCTGTAACATAGACTCTTCTATGGCGATGAGGAGTTTGCAGGATACCGGCGCTCATAGGTTGCTCAAACGTAACTTCTTGGCTTATGACAGTGGTGGATATAGCAATAAAGGAGCATGGAACAGGTCAGTGGGTTCTGATTTAATTTAAATCTGGTAGGATAAGTACAAAAATAACTGGAACTTTGGAAATTGCTATGAGGCTGAGTCTATTGGGGCTACTGTCGAGCTCGAAATACGGCCACTAAACTATGAGGATGGCACTGTGGTGCTATGGTAAGTCTCATACTGGCACTAGGGGAGCTAATATGAGTATGTTAGTATGGTCGGCAGACTATAACTAGAAGTGGTTTAGAAAGCGTAACTAGAGTACTCGAGTGTGAGGCCTACTTCTGATACTATTTGGCCTGACTCGCTGTGCTAACAATTGTTCTTGCTTCATCATTGTTGTTCTCTGTTTTTTTTCCCTTTATATTTCTGCTCCTCACCTTATCTTCCTAATTCAAGTGTATCCAGGAATTTTACAGTATTCATTTTAGAGCAGCCATTTTTAGCAACTGTGAGACATATTGTCATAGAGTCTCGAAGGCTCAAAGAAACACATAGACCCTGCTATGTCCTTCCTCCTCTCTCTTTGTCTGTTCTTCCTAAAATCTGTGCATTCATAAAGTTGCCTTCTTGTTACAGGTCCTGGATGCCTAATGAGCCCAAAAATACTTTTCGTAGTGAAGACAGTGCCCAGGTGTTGATGGGAGGAAACTGGGATGACAAATATTGCAGTGATTCCAGTTATGCCATCTGCGAGAAGAAAGTCTGAGCTTCATGGTCCACATGAACAGTCATTAGAAATATCTGCCTTCATTAGAACACAGGCGTTATATGATTATAACATTATGTTTTATTCAGATATAGTTTTGGAATCTGCTGACTGCCGTAATAGAATTCAATAGTAAAGAAAATTGATGTTATGTGAGTTGATGAAATATATCAAATATAAAAAAAAATTCAGCTGTAAAGGATCTGCCAGGCACAACTTCTGTGTATACGCCCATAGGTAATCAGTCTGCACCTGAGTCTATGTCTCTGAGACTGACTCCATCTTCCACCACTCAGGATGGCAAGCTTAGGAGTGGGAGAGCCTATCGCAGCCTGGCCAGACGGAGCTAGCTCCCGCCCTCTGTATATTTATACCTGCCTTTCCTGTTCCTCCTTTGCTTGTGATTCTTCTCGTGTGGTTCCCTGGCCCAGCTACAGCTTCTAACTATTTGATCCTGCTCCATACTGACCCTGGCTTACTGACTACTCTCCTGCTCTGCGTTTGGTACCTCGTGCACTGCTGGTTTGACTTGGCTCGTTCACCACTCTTGTTGCTCACGGTGTTGCCGTGGGCAACTGCCCCATTTCCCTTAGCTTTGTGTACCCTTGTCTGTTTGTCTCGTGTACTTACTGAGCGTAGGGACCGCCGCCCAGTTGTACCCCGTCGCCTAGGGCGGGTCGTTGCAAGTAGGCAGGGACAGAGTGGCGGGTAGATTAGGGCTCACTTGTCCGTTTCCCTACCCCCATCATTACATAATCACAAGCCCATATACCTAGTCTACCCTGGTCCCTGACACTACTATGGACCCCCTTGAGACCCTGGCCCAGCAAATGCAGGGTCTCTCCCTACAGGTCCAGGCCCTGGCTCAGAGGGTCAACCAGCCTGACGCTACCATGGTAGTGCCCCTCACCTCACCTCTTGAACCCCACCTCAAGTTGCCTGACCGGTTCTCAGGGGACCGGAGGACTTTTCTCTCCTTTCGGGAGAGTTGTAGGCTCTACTTTCGCTTAAAGCCTCACTCCTCAGGTTCTGAGAGCCAGCGGGTGGGTATAATTATGTCCCGGCTCCAGGAAGGGCCCCAAGAATGGGCCTTCTCCTTGGCTCCTGACGCCCCTGAACTTTCCTCCGTTGATCGTTTCTTTTCTGCTCTCGGACTCATTTATGACGAGACTGACAGGACTGCCTTTGCCGAGAGTCAGCTGGTGACCTTATGTCAGGGTAAGAGACCTGTTGAGGAGTATTGTTCTGACTTTAGGAAGTGTTGCATAGCTTCTCGGTGGAATGACCCTGCCTTAAGGTACCAGTTTAGGTTGGGTCTGTCGAACGCCCTGAAAGACCTACTAGTTAGCTATCCCTCTTCTGACTCCCTAGACCAGGTTATGGCTTTAGCGGTACGACTTGATCGACGTCTCAGGGAACAACAACTTGAACGTTTTTGTGTTTTCCCCTCTGACTCCCCCATGATGCCTCCCGAGGTCCCGTTGCTTCGCTCTTCCACGGAAGACTCGGAGGTACATATGCAACTCGGGGCCTCCGTGTCCCCCCGACAACGTAGAGAGTTCCGCAGGAAGAATGGTCTCTGCTTCTATTGTGGGGACGACAAGCATCAAGTGAACACCTGTCCTAGGCGTAAGAATAAGCAGCTGGAAAACTTCTGCGCCTAAGTGATCATCTGGGAGGTCACTTGGGCGCACAGGTATTTCCCGTAAATATGAAACCTAATAAAATCTTGCTTCCCTTTCAGGTCTCTTTTGGTGGTAGGTCTGCTACCGGCAGTGCCTTCGTGGATTCAGGGTCTTCTGCTAATATCATGTCTGTGGAATTTGCTATGTCTCTAGCTATGCCTTTGATTGATTTGCCTAAACCTGTCCCGGTAGTGGGTATTGACTTCACTCCTCTTGCTAATGGTTATTTTACACAGCATACCCCTGTTTTTGAACTCCTTGTTGGCTCCATGCATTTGGAGCAGTGCTCTGTACTGTTGATGCAGGGATTATCGTCCGATTTGGTTTTAGGCCTTCCCTGGTTGCAGTTGCATAATCCCACGTTTGACTGGAATACTGGGGAGCTTACCAAATGGGGTAATGAATGCTTGACGTCATGTTTTTCTGTTAATTCTATTTCTCCCCCTGATGAGGTGAACACGCTACCTGAGTTTGTTCAGGACTTCGCTGATGTTTTCTCTAAGGAGGCCTCCGAAGTGTTACCTCCTCATAGAGAATACGATTGCGCTATCGAATTGGTACCAGGAGCTAAGCTCCCTAAGGGTAGGATATTTAATCTTTCTTGTCCCGAACGTGAAGCCATGAGAGAGTATATCCAGGAATGCCTGGCCAAGGGTTACATTCGTCCCTCTTCTTCTCCGGTAGGTGCTGGCTTCCTCTTCGTAGGGAAGAAGGATGGTGGTCTTAGGCCATGCATTGACTACCGTAACTTGAATAAGGTCACTGTAAGGAACCAGTATCCCCTTCCTTTGATTCCTGATCTCTTTAATCAGGTTCAGGGGGCCCAATGGTTCTCTAAATTTGATCTACGGGGGGCGTATAACCTTATCCGCATCAAAGAGGGGGATGAGTGGAAGACTGCGTTTAACACGCCCGAAGGTCATTTCGAATACCTCGTCATGCCCTTTGGGTTGTGTAATGCTCCTGCGGTCTTCCAGAATTTCATAAATGAGATTTTAAGAGATTACCTGGGGGTATTTCTTGTAGTGTACCTTGATGACATACTGGTGTTTTCCAAGGACTTGTCCTCCCACATTGAGCATGTCAGGAAGGTGCTCCAGGTCCTTTGGGAAAACAAACTGTTTGCGAAAACCGAAAAATGTGTGTTTGTGGTGCAGGAGATACCATTTTTGGGTCAAATCCTCACTCCTCATGAATTCCGCATGGACCCCGCCAAGGTCCAGGCTGTGGCGGAATGGGTCCAACCTGCCTCCCTGAAGGCGTTACAGTGTTTCTTGGGGTTCGCTAATTATTACAGGAGATTTATTGCTAACTCCTCGGTCATCGCTAAGCCTCTTACGGACCTCACTCGCAAAGGTGCTGATCTCCTCCACTGGCCTCCTGAGGCTGTCCAGGCTTTTGAGGTCCTTAAGAAGTGCTTTATTTTGGCCCCGGTGCTGGTTTAGCCCAACCAAATGGAGCCATTTATCGTGGAAGTTGACGCATCCGAGGTTGGAGTGTGGGCTGTCTTGTCCCAGGGTACTAGGTCCCTCACCCATCTCCGTCCCTGTGCCTACTTCTCCAGGAAGTTTTCGCCCACTGAGAGTAACTATGATATTGGCAACCGCGAACTCTTAGCCATTAAATGGGCATTTGAAGAGTGGCGCCACTTCCTGGAGGGGGCTAGGCACCAGGTAACGGTCCTTACCGACCACAAGAATCTGGTTTTCCTAGAATCTGCTCAGAGGCTAAACCCGAGACAAGCTCGATGGGCGCTATTTTTTACCAGATTCAACTTTTTGGTTACCTATAGGGCTGGGTCTAAAAATATTAAGGCCGATGCACTGTCGCGTAGCTTCATGGCCAGCCCTCCTTCGGAGGAAGATCCTGCTTGTATTTTGCCTCCTGGTATAATCATTTCTTCTATTGATTCTGATTTAGTCTCTGAAATTGCGGCTGATCAAGGTTCAGCTCCCGGGAACCTTCCTGAGGACAAGCTGTTTGTTCCCCTGCAATTCCGGCTAAGGGTACTTAGGGAAAATCATGACTCCGCACTATCTGTTCATCCAGGCGTCCTGGGTACCAAACACCTCATTGCCAGAAACTATTGGTGGCCTGGGTTGCCTAAAGACGTTAAGGCCTACGTCGCCGTTTGTGAGGTTTGTGCTAGGTCCAAGACTCCCAGGTCCCGACCAGCGGGCTTACTACGTTCTTTGCCCATTCCCCAGAGACCTTGGACCCATATCTCCATGGATTTTATCACCGATTTGCCTCCATCTCAAGGCAAGTCGGTGGTGTGGGTTGTAGTAGACCGCTTCAGTAAGATGTGTCACTTTGTGCCCCTCAAGAAACTACCCAATGCCAAGACGTTAGCTACCTTGTTTGTCAAACACATCCTGCGTCTCCATAGGGTCCCTGTCAATATTGTTTCGGACAGAGTGGTACAATTTGTTTCATTGTTTTGGAGAGCCTTCTGTAAAAAGTTGGAGATTGATCTGTCCTTCTCCTCTGCCTTCCATCCTGAAACTAATGGCCAAACTGAGAGGACTAATCAATCTCTAGAACAATATTTAAGGTGTTTTATCTCTGACTGTCAATATGATTGGGTCTCATTGATTCCCCTCGCCGAATTTTCCCTTAATAACCGGGTCAGTAACTCGTCAGGGGTCTCCCCCTTTTTCTGTAATTTTGGGTTTAATCCACGGTTCTCCTCCGTTTCACCTGGTAGTTCCAACAATCCTGAGGTAGAGGTCGTTCATCGGGAACTGTGCACAGTCTGGGCCCAGGTTCAGAAGAACCTAGAGGCGTCCCAGAGCGTACAAAAAACTCAGGCTGATAGAAGACGTTCTGCTAACCCCTTGTTTATGGTCGGGGATCTGGTGTGGTTATCGTCTAGGAACTTGCGCCTTAAGGTCCCGTCCAAGAAGTTTGCTCCCCGGTTTATTGGGCCGTGTAAGGTCATTGAAGTCCTCAATCCTGTCTCCTTCCGACTGGAGTTTCCCCCATCTTTTCGAATACATGACGTGTTTCATGCCTCCCTCCTTAAACGCTGCTCCCCATCCTTGGCTCCCTCGAGGAAACCTCCTGTTCCCGTTCTCACCCCTGAGGGGGTGGAATTCGAGGTGGCCAAGATTGTGGACAGCAAGATGGTCCAAGGCTCCCTCCAGTACCTGGTCCATTGGAGAGGATACGGGCCTGAGGAGGGGACTTGGGTACCCGCCCGGGATGTTCACGCGGGGGTATTGGTCAGGATGTTCCACCTTCGTTTCCCCAATAAACCAGGTCCACTTAGAAAGGGTCCGGTGGCCCCTCATAAAAGGGGGGTACTGTAAAGGATCTGCCAGGCACAACTTCTGTGTATACGCCCATAGGTAATCAGTCTGCACCTGAGTCTATGTCTCTGAGACTGACTCCATCTTCCACCACTCAGGATGGCAGGCTTAGGAGTGGGAGAGCCTATCGCAGCCTGGCCAGACGGAGCTAGCTCCCGCCCTCTGTCTATTTATACCTGCCTTTCCTGTTCCTCCTTTGCTTGTGATTCTTCTCGTGTGGTTTCCTGGCCCAGCTACAGCTTCTAACTATTTGATCCTGCTCCATACTGACCCTGGCTTACTGACTACTCTCCTGCTCTGCGTTTGGTACCTCGTGCACTCCTGGTTTGACTCGGCTCGTTCACCACTCTTTTTGCTCACGGTGTTGCCGTGGGCAACTGCCCCATTTCCCTTAGCTTTGTGTACCCTTGTCTGTTTGTCTCGTGCACTTACTGAGCGTAGGGACCGCCGCCCAGTTGTACCCCGTCGCCTAGGGCGGGTCGTTGCAAGTAGGCAGGGACAGAGTGGCGGGTAGATTAGGGCTCACTTGTTCGTTTCCCTACCCCCATCATTATATCAGCTTAATATTGATTATAGCAGATTTTTGTTGAATTGGTCTAGTAATAGATCAGAGGTAATCCTAGACATGCGGAATTTACCACATATGGAGGCCCTGCAGCTGCTCTCAGGTCCATGGAGAAATGTGTCCCAGTTTAGATTGGGCCAATTATCCTTTCCTATGGGCAGGCATGTACTGACAATCTGTTGTTTCTGTCAGTTTTCAGAAGGGCAGCTCTACGTTACTGTAGAAGGTCGGGTATCCTGTACAAAAACAAATAAATAGGACTAAAGTAGGGATAAAGGGACATAATTCGGCCAGGGATAAAAGGATGGGTGCTCGAGAACCTGGCCATGACTCCTGATCTCTCTGCTCAAACTATCTGGACAGTAAAAGCTCTTAAGCCGACGGATGCCTTCAGTTTAGGGCAGGGGTATTTTCACACCTATAAACAACTGGTAAGGTTGCAAATTTCTTCCTGGCACCTCGTAATTTTTTTCACAGAGCCAAACAAATGTATCGGCTTTGGTAGGCCAGATAATAGCCAGCGGTTATATAAGAAAAATGTAAAGTCACAGAAAAAACTGACTGATGAAAAATAAATAAATACACAATAAAACATAACTTTTACTTCAGATTGATAAAAAAAGGAGGTTGTCCTTTAAAAAAGAGGGATGGGTCAAAAAATGCTATAGGGAAAACAAACTGAGCCTGTTAACCCCTTCAAGACTGAGCCTGTTTGACGAAGCTGATTTTTCAAATCTGACATGTGTCACTTTATGTGGTAATAACTTTGGAATGCTTTTACCTTTCCAAGCGATGCTGAGATTGTTTTCTCGTGACATATTGTACTTTATGTTAGGGAAAAAATTGAATCGATAAATTCAATATTTATTTGTAAGAAACACCAAGATTTGGAGAAAATTTGCAAAAATTTGCATTTTTCTAAATTTTAAATGTATCTGCTTGTAAGACAGATAGTAATACCACACAAAATAGTTACTAGTTAACATTTCGCATATGTCTACTTTATGTTTGCATCGTTATTTGAACATTCTTTTATTTTTCTAGGACGTTACAAGGCTTAGAACTTTAGCAGCAATTTATAATATTTTCTAGAAAGTTTCAAAAGGCTATTTTTTCAGGGACCAATTCAGTTGTGAAGTGGCTTTGAGGGCCTTATATATTAGAAAGTCCCCATAAATCTCACCATTTTGAAAACTGCACCCCTCAAAGTATTCAAAACAACATTCAGAAAGTTTCTTAACCCTTTAGGCGTTTCACAGGAAATAAAGCAAAGTAGAGGTGAAATTTACCTTTAATTTTTTTTGCCAAAATTCTCTTGTGATACATTTTTTTCTGTACCACAGAAGCTTTTACCCGAGAAATGCAACTAAATATTTATTGCCCAGATTCTGCAGTTTTTAGAAATATCCCACATGTGGCCCTAGCGTGCTACTGGACTAAAATACCAGTCTCCGAAGCAAAAGAGCACCTAGTGGATTTTGGGGCCTCATTTTTTTAGAATTTATTTTAGGCACCATGTCAGGTTTGAAGAGGTCTTGTGGTGCCAAAACAGTGGAAACCCCCAAAAAACCCCATTTCTTATATATTAGAAAGTCCCCATAAATCATCCCATTTTGCAAACTACACCCCTCAAGGAATTTATTTAGGAGTGTAGTTATCATTTTGACACCACAGTTTTTTGCTAAATTTATTTGAATTAGTATGTGAAGATGAAAATCTAACACCCCAACATATGTAAAGCAATTTCTTGCGATTATAGCAATACCCCATATGTGGTAATAAACTGCTGTTTGGACCCACAGCAGGGCTCAGAGGAGAAGGAGCACGATTTGGATTTTGGATTTCTGATTTTGCTGTGCCGTGTCACGTTTGCAATGTACTGGAGGGATCAAAACAGTGGAAACCCCCCAAAAGTTACCCCATTTTGGAAACGACACCCCTCAAGGAATTTTTCTAGTGGTAAAGTTAGCATTTTGACCCCACAGTTGTTTGCTGAATTCATTGGAATTAGTCTGTAAAGGTAAAAATCTACTTTTTTTTCTGAAAAAACGTAGACATTTTTAATTTTTACAAGGAATAAAGGAGAAAAAGCACCCCAACATTTGTAAAACAATTTCTCCCGATTATGTAAATACGCCATATGTGGTAATAAACTGCTTTTTGGACCCACAGTGGGGCTTTGAAGGGAAGGAGCGCTATTTGGCTTTTGGAGCTCAAATTTAGCTGAAATGGTTTACGGGTGCCATGCAGAATTTGCAAAGCCCCTGAGAGACCAAAACAGTGGAAATCACACAAAAGTCACCCTATTTGGGAAACTAAACCACTTAAGGAATCTATCTAGGGGTATAGTGAGCATTTAGACCCCACAGGTCTTTTGCAGAATTTATTAGAATTAGTCCATAAATGTTTTTTAATTAGAAAGTAATTAACCCTTACCAGACTGATCCATTTTTGCTTTTTCTTTTTCGTTTTTCCCTCCCCGCTTTCCAAGAGCCATAACTTTTTTATTTTTCCGTCAATAGAGTGGTGTGAGTGCTTATTTTTTTGCAGAACGAGCTGTAGTTTTTATTGGTACCATTTTTTGGTACATACAACCTTTTCAGCACTGTTTATTATATTTTTGTTAGAGCCAAGGTGACCAAAAAAACAGCAATTTTGCCGTTTTTAATTCTTTATTTTTCACGGCGTTCACCATGCGAGTTAAAGAGGCTCTGTCACCAGATTCTCAAATCCCTATCTCCTATTGCATGTGATCGGCGCTGCAATGTAGATAACAGTAACGTTTTTTGTTTTTTTTTAACTTTCATTTTTGGCCAAGTTATGAGCTATTTTATATATATGCAAATGAGGTTTGAAATGGACAACTGGGCGTTTTTTTTTCTTTATGTCCAACTGGGCGTGTATTGTGTTTTTAACTGGGCGTATTTACGTCTATGACGCTGACCAATCAGTGACCAGTCAGCATTCATACACTCATCTCCATTGATTTACACAGCAGCGATGTCCAGCCACATAAACAGAGATTAACATTAATCAAGTGTCCTGATAATGAATACACATGAAATCCAGCCTGGACGTCATGTGTATTCAGAATCCTGACACTTCTGACTCTTTTCTTTGAGATTTCTAGCAAGAGAAACAAAATCTTGCGAGATTACGAGGTAAACGAGATTTAGTTTCCCTTGCTGGAAATCTCACAGAAAAGAGTCAGAAGTGTCAGGATTCTGAATACACATGACGTCCAGGCTGGATTTCATGTGTATTCATTATCAGGACACTTGATTAATGTTAATCTCTGTTTATGTGGCTGCACATCACTGCTGTGTAAATGAATGGAGATGAGTGTATGAATGCTGACTGGTCACTGATTGGTCAGCGTCATAGACGTAAATACGCCCAGTTAAAAACACAATACACGCCCAGTTGGACATAACGAAAAAAAAACGCCCAGTTGTCCATTTCAAACCTCATTTGCATATATATAAAATGCTCATAACTTGGCCAAAAATGAACGTTTTAAAAAACAAACAAAAACGTTACTGTTATCTACATTGCAGCGCAGACCACATGCAATAGGAGATAGGGATTTGAGAATCTGGTGAGAGAGCCTCTTTAAATAATGCTATATTGTAATATTTTGGACTTTTACAGACACAGCGATACCAATTTTGTGTATTTTCTGTATTTTTTTTACATTACTTTAGAGAAAAAATGTGAAAAGGTTTTTTTTTGGACTTTAAATATTTATTTAATTTTTTCCACTAATAATAATTTACTTTTGTTTTTACATATCTTATTAGTCCCCCTAGGGGACTTGAACCAGCATTCAGTGGATAGCTGGTACAATACTAATGTATTGCAGTATATTGTAATTTTTACAGGCTCCTGTAACAGCATGATCGCTGTTCCTGTCCGTTAATCTCGGCTGTCAGCTGTAATACACAGCTGACACCCACAGTGTATGGCGCGGGCTCAGGGCATGAGCCCGCTTCATACATCACCCCCCACACCACGACATGCTATTAAGACATGGTGCGCGAAGGGGTTAATGTGCGTCGGATGGGGCGGAGTGAAAATTTTAATCTTTCGCCGATATGCCATTTTAGTGCACTATAAGTTATGCCCAGTTTGTGCCACTGAAGACAAATATTCTCCAGGGTATGGTGATGCCATATCTGTGGACGTAAACTGCTGTTTGGGCACGCTGTAGGGATCAGAAGGGAGGGAGTGGCATTTGGCTTTTGGAGCGCAGATTTAGCTTGGTAGTAGTTCTGTTTGACATTTTGCTGGTATTTCAGTTTATAATGTGGGGGCATATATAAGCTGTGCGGAGTACATCAGGGTATATGTAATCTGTGCGGAGTACATCAGGGTATATGTCATCTGTGCGGAGTACATCAGGGTATATGTGAGCTGTGTGGAGTACATCAGGGTATATGTAATCTGTGCGGAGTACATCAGGGTATATGTGAGCTGGGCGGAGTACATCAGGGCATAATAAGAGTGTAAAGGATCTGCCAGGCACAGCTTCGGGGTTAACTCCCATAGGTAATCAGTCAGCACCTGAGTCTATGTCTCTGAGACTGACTCCAGCTTCCACCACTCAGGCTGGCAGGCTTAGGAGTGGGAGAGCCTATCACAGCCTGGCCAGACTCAGCTAGCTCCCGCCCTTGGTCTATTTTTACCTGCCTTTCCTGTTCCTCCCTTGCTTGTGATTCTTCTCGTGTGGTTTCCTGGCCTTGCTACAGCTTCTGACTATTTGATCCTGCTCCATACTGACCCTGGCTTACTGACTACTCTCCTGTTCTGCGTTTGGTAGGGGGTGGAATTCGAGGTGGCCAAGATTGTGGACAGCAAGATGGTCCAAGGCTCCCTCCAGTACCTGGTCCATTGGAGAGGATACGGGCCTGAGGAGAGGACTTGGGTACCCGCCCGGGATGTTCACGCTGGGGTATTGGTCAGGAAGTTCCACCTTCTTTTCCCAAATAAACCAGGTCCACTTAGAAAGGGTCCGGTGGCCCCTCATAAAAGGGGGGGTACTGTAAAGGATCTGCCAGTCACAGCTTCGGGGTTAACTCCCATAGGTAATCAATCGGCACCTGAGTCTATGTCTCTGAAACTGACTCCAGCTTCCACCACTCAGGCTGGCAGGCTTAGGAGTGGGAGAGCCTATCGCAGCCTGGCCAGACTCAGCTAGCTCCCGCCCTCGGTCTATTTTTACCTGCCTTTCCTGTCCCTCCCTTGCTTGTGATTCTTCTCGTGTGGTTTCCTGGCCTTGCTACAGCTTCTGACTATTTGATCCTGCTCCATACTGACCCTGGCTTACTAACTACTCTCCTGCTCTGTGTTTGGTACCTCGTACTCTCCTGGTTTGACTCGGCTCGTTCACCTCTCTTGTTGCTCACGGTGTTGCCGTGGGCAACTGCCCCATTTCCCTTAGCTTTGTGTACCCTTGTCTGTTTGTCTCGTGCACTTACTGAGCGTAGGGACCGCCGCCCAGTTGTACCCCGTCGCCTAGGGCGGGTCGTTGCAAGTAGGCAGGGACAGAGTGGCGGGTAGATTAGGGCTCACTTGTCCGTTTCCCTACCCCTATCATTACAAAGAGGCTATAATAATGGGGTAAATAAATAATAATCCGCAGATATGTGGCCAGTGTCGCTCTGATAAATGGCGCCCAATCTTATCCGCTTTTGCATCGCCATACTCTGAGAGCCAGAACTTTTTTATGTTTTCACCACCGGAGCTGTGTGGGGTCTTATTTGTTGTGGGACAATCTGTACTTTTCATTGGTACTATTATGTCATACATGCGACTTTTTGATCACTTTTTATTGTATATTTTGGGAGCGGTGGTGACCAAAATATAGTGATTCTAGCATTGTTTTTTTACATGTGTACTTTTTTTAACGCGTTCATTTTTTTCCTATAACAAAAGACTGTTTTGTTTATGTCACTTATAACTTTTATGTTTACACTTTTTTAAATCATTTTTATTATTATTTTTTTTAACTTTTTTTTTTACTTGTCCCAATAGGGGACATTTAGACTTGCAGCTCTGATCGCTGCTAGAACATATTACACTACCTACATAGTGTAGGAAGGAAAACTATAAAGAAAAGACTGATGTTGCTCCTTTCTTTTGTGTCCACTTCTGTGTTTGGCTCAAAAAACTGATCCAAAAACTGCCACAAGAACTGCATCAAAAAAGTGTGCGTGATCTTGGCCTGAAAGCACAAGGAAAAGTCACATATCTTTATCTGATAGTACACCATTCATGTGCATAATAATATGCACAGACATCTGTTTGGCCATACCTAGAGTGAGGTACACAACATCCCTGGGGCTTTACCAAAAGGGGTTGTCCACTTTGGATAATCTCTACTTGTTAGGAGGATCCATTGACAATAAACAGATCACAAAGTGTCCCCCTGCTTGGACCCTAGCGATTAGCTGTAATCTGTGGGAAAACCTGTCAGTAAAGGCCCTTTTACACTGGCTAATTATCGGGCAAATGAGCATTCGAAGATCAGCAGATGAACAAGCAAACACGGGGGTTTCCTCTAGCAGCGGAATCCGCGGCCAGATCATTGGAGATTCCGCTGAAGGAGTAGCCACTGATGTCACTGTCCATATGTGGACAGTAACGTCAAGGGCTTTCCTGAGCACAGCGCTTAAAGTACCGATGTGCCCGGGGAGTCCTCGGCGAGCGGAAGAGCTCCCTCTGCTCCTCCACCCTGAACTAATTCTGAAGCAGGGAGCTGATGGTTCCCTGCTTCAGAATTATTGGCTTCTCCTTGAGCGGAATCCCCGTTGCCGATGATCTGGCCGGTGGATTTCTAGAGGAAATCCCTGAGGTCACTGTCCATATATGGACATTGACATCAGGGGTTCCTCCTGAAGTGGAATCCCCGGCCAGAGTTGGCAACGGGGATTCCACTCAAGGACAGTGCGGTCACTGTCCATATATGGACATTGACACCAGGGCTTCCCTCTAGGAGCGGAATCCCCGGCCTATGCTCTGGCTGGGGATTCCGCTTCTAGAGGGAGTCCCAATGGTGCTATCTACAGGGGGAGGGGCTCTGTGGCACTACCAGGGAGGAGGTCTCTGTGGCACTACGTGGGAGGGGGGCTATGTGGCACTACCTGGGATGGGGGCTGTTTCGCACTAGCTGGGAGGGGAACTGTGTGGCACTATCTACAGAAGGCTCTATCTTCAAGGGGGTGTGGCACTATCTACATTGACACTGTGGCACTATATAGGGGCATTATATACAGGAGACACTGGCGCTATGTACTTGGGCACTATCTACATGGGCACTGTGTCACTATCTACAAGGGCACTGTCACTAGGGGCAGTTAAGGGGGCATTATACCGTATCAGGGAATTTGTTTGGGCATTATACTGCATGGGGGCATCTGTTGGAATCATACTGTTTGGGTGCATCTATGGGGCAGTATAGTGTATGGTGGCAGCTATGGGGGCATTATACTGTATGGTGGCAGCTATCGTGGCATTATACTGTATGGTGGCAGCTATGGGGGCATTATACTGTGTGTGGGCAGCTATGGGGGTATTATACTGTGTGGGGGCAGCTATTTGGTATTATACTATGGGAGCATGATACTGTGTGTGCTGAACTGGGTGTATATGGGCAGGGATTGGGTGGTATTAGAGGCGTGGCTTAAAATAAAAAAAATTGCCGGCACACACCGCATCCTCTGTCCCTCTTTGTGATAGTTGGGAGGTATGTAATAATGTATGGGGACGAGCGGTCAGAGTAACGAGCGCTCGTCCCCATACATAGCTCCTTGTGAAAGCAGCAAACAAGCTTCGATCAACGAGCTGTCTCGTTGATCGGCGCTTGTAGCACCGTCCAAAATGTGCCGGTGTAAAAGTACATTTAGTGTTCAATTTCCCTGCAGCGTCACCACAGGGGAATTTAAGCATTACACAGTGCCCATTGGAATCAATAGGTCATTTGTATATTGTTTGAAGTTGCACAGATTCCAGTCTTTCGTTCCTGTCCTCTCTATACCTTAAAGGGATTGTCCAAGATTAGAAATTTATGGCTATTTTCTTCCAGCTACAGCACCACATCTATCCACAGGTTGCATGTGGTATTGCAGTTTAGTATTCACTTCAATTGAGCTGAGCTGCAGCGCCAGACACAATCAATGGATAGGTGTGGCGCTGTTTCTTGGGAAAAAAGCAGCCATATATTGTTAAAGTTTATTCCTATGGGACAGCAAGGCTCAAGTAGTGGAAACTGGCTGATTGAAGACAGTGACTGGGAGCAGTATACATTTATAGTATATAAAATAAGTGCGGGACAGATCCGAGAGGGAAGCTTTAGCCGTGGTGGATCATACTACGGATGGCCAGCCAGCCCTGTATGAAAACAGCACATGTGGTGATGAGATAGGATAAAAGATAATGTGGAGTATAAAAAGAAACAGCCCAGCGCTGGTCAGTTTTTGTGGAAGTGATTAAATTCCACTGAAAAAAAAAAAAGTTATCTTCCCTTGTTCCAGTAAGTGCTTTATATTGAATCATTTCCTATTGATTCAGCAAATTAGACTACAAAAACAGTAAATGTACAAAGTCAGCATTTTATCTAGAAGAGTGGACTCTGAGTACAGTCCAAAACAGGAGAGACTGGTAGACAAGCTGAGAAACTCAGGTAATGCTGATATTTCTTTACCTTCATCTTAATGTGCATGTGAAGCCTAAGAAAGGGATCAGGTCTGCTAAATCTACTTCAATACTTATATACCGATCTAGTTTGTTTGACTTCTGACCTATCTATCTATCTATCTATCTATCTATCTATCTATCTATCTATCTATCTATCTATCTATCTATCTATCTATCTATCTATCTATCTATCTATCTATCTATCTATCTATCTATCTATCTATCGAGTGAGCTACTGAAAAAGTTGTTGGCTGCGCAGGTTACAGTGGTGATGATGGGTGATATTGATATTGATTGAGGTGGGGGGGGGGGGGTTCTGCTTCAAATGCAAAAAGAGAAAATTCCTCAAATTGTTGCAGAATAATTTTTTGGGCCAGTTTGTGAAAGACTACATTTTCAGGGCCCGACAAGAAGTGTCTCGTCCTCAGTGCTAATTCTATTCACGTAACTTTCAGCTGCATCTCTGGGTTGCTTAAGTTGCCCATCAAAGCAGAGGCAAAAGCCCCAATACCGTACATACTTTTATTGCAGAGCAGCCTTAGATACAGCAGTTTAGCTCAATGTATGGCATAATAGCGCTAAATAATTCAGTCACCAAATAATGGTTGGATACCAGTGCTACACACTGAAAATTGACGTATTCTCTGATTGGAGTCATGCTGTTACTTTTCTCTTCTCTATACGGGCCCAGACTGCCATAACGACTTCTCCCGGTCACTACTCGTCTCTGCAGACAAATTCACCATTCTGCTGCTATCCCCACACCCACAATGCCCCCTTCACAGTACTAGTGCCCCCTTTGGTGCCTCACAAAGTGATAGCGCCTTCACACAGTAATAATTCCTCCATTGTTCTGACCTCAATATAATAATATCTCCTTTGTGCCCCACGGTCATAGTGCACTTTATTCCCCCACGCAATAATACCCCAAAGTGATTACTGCCTCCTTTGTGCTCATAAACAGTAAAAATCCCCCTTTCATGCCCCTTATAAGGTAATAATGCCACCTTTTGCCCCATAGTAATTGAGCCCTTCTTTGTGTAATAATCCTCCTTTGTGCCCCCAGAAAGTAACAGTGCCAGCTTTGTTGCCCCAAAATGTAATAATTCCCCTTTGTGCCCCTGCAAAAATAATAGTGCCCCTCTAGGTAATAATATCCTCTGCAGTTTGCACAGACAGATCGTGGGGTCCACAACCACCGACTGTTGCTACCTGACTGTATCATTACTTTTTTTATGCTCTCGCTCATGTGCAACTTGGCTTTAAGCAGCATTTGCATTCTTAATGCTACTCCACTATATCATCCACTCCAGTGCCACAGAGTGTCATAGAGGAGGAGACAGGGTAGGTGGAATTGGGATGCATAGGCTGCAGCACACCATGCAGTGCTGTGAGGGAGAGCATAAAAGAAGTAAGGGTACAGTCAGTCATTGTGTGATGAGGGATGCCTGTGGACCCTCTTGCTTAGGGGCACAGTTGCAACTGCAATAACACCATTAGAGCAAGCCCGGCTAGCTCAGTCGGTAGAGCATGAGACTCTTAATCTCAGGGTCGTGGGTTCGAGCCCCACGTTGGGCGAGTTCACTTTTTATATATTTGTTTCTCCGTTGTAAGATTAGTGTGACAAGGGCTGCCTGTGGGCTCTCTGGCTTAGGGGCTGCTGCAACCCCTATAGCTAATCAACTTTAGTTTTACACCCTCTCCATGACCCTTGAGAAAATCCCTACCCTCTAGTTTGCTAACAATGCAGTTATGCTAGAGAGACTTGCACAGTTTCATCACCCAATTGCAAGGGGAATGGGACCAACCTAGACTGAGCCCCCTCTCTCCAAAGGCCCCATAGCAGCAGCATGGTCTGCCCTCATGGTACTTACGCCCTTGTATCTCTCTCTCTGAAGTCAAAGGGTCCGTGAAAACTATAGGGTGCCACTCCGATGCCATGAAAAATGGCCCGAGTGGCACTCGGTCATATGCAAGAGGTCTAAAACTTTATCCCACAATCATATCCTGGAATTTTTTGAATTGCTGCTGGAATTATACTGACGCTGGACTTACATCTGGCAAAGTCTACCATGTTTCGTCACATTTTTGTTCTTTTTACAGGCAGAATGTGGTCATACTTCAAGGAGAAACCAGTGATCATCACATATGGACTGGTGGCACTTTCATTTATCCTGGTTATTGTCCTCTTCGCAACTGTCCATTCTCATCGTTAGTAACACTTTTTCATACATAGCTGTAAAGTAACTGCAAAGAAACCTTGTAATGTGATGTTGCTGGTTCAACTACTACATATCTGTGCTGTATGCAATATCTAAAAAATAGTTTATGGTAGTTGTAACTGTGCTTCTCCTCTTGGATAGTACGTATATGTTTTTCAATATAGATTGAGCTTAAAGAGTTATGACCTTTTTTTAGCTTTATGCTAATGAGTTTCTTAATGGACAACTGGGCGTGTTTTACGTTTTGACCAAGTGGGCATTGTGGAGAGAAGTGTATGATGCTGACCAATCAGTGACCAATCAGCGTCATACACTTTTCCCCATTCATTTACACAGCACATAGCGATATAGCTATATCGCTATGTGCAGCCACGTAAACACACTATAACATTACTGCAGTGTCCTGACAGTGAATATACATTACCTCCAGCCAGGACGTGATGTTTATTCAGAATCCTGTCACTTCTGTAGCGTCTGTGTGAGATTTACAGCAAGGCAAGCATAATCTCATTTTAAATGACAGGTTACATCGTAATCTCGCGATAACGCTACAGAAGTGTCAGGATTCTGAATAAACATCACGTCCTGGCTGGAGGTGATGTATATTCACTGTCAGGACACTTGAGTAACGTTAATGTGTGTGTATGTGGCTTCACATAGTGATCTGGTTAAGATTACTATGTGCTGTGTAAATGAATGGAGAGGAGTGCATGATGCTGATTGGTCACTGATTGGTCAGCATCATACACTCCTCTGTACAAAGCCCACTTGGTCAAAAAGTAAAACACGCCCAGTTGTCCATTAAGAAACTCATTAGCATAAAGCTAAAATAGGTCAAAAATGATGTTTTTTTAAAATAAGAAACACTGTTGTAATCTACATTACAGCGCTGATCATATTATGTGCAAGATAGGCCACTTATAATGTGGTGACAGTGCCTCTTTAAGAACTATGTAGGGGGATAGAATAATATGGAAGTAGGCAACGAAAGGAATCCGATGTATCAGTTGTACAAAAAGTTTGAGGAAAACAATTCCTAAAATTTTCTGGAAAAAAAAAATCTCAAACTTTTGGTAAAACTGATACATCTCATTCCTTTTGCTGGCTACTGGTCCACACTCTTTTGTTGTAACTCTTCTATGTATCTGTCTTCCAAACACTTGGTCAGTTTGAGTCACGTTCTACACCGTGGTCCCAGCAAACAGGCGCAAAGGAGACTTTTAGCAAAATCAAAGAGAATTTGGTAATTTTGTATTACATTTTATTCTTCACATTCTGGGCAAAAACTGTTGTACAGCCATTTTTCCCTTGATACTACTGAGAGGAAGAGGATAAAGCGCTCCTTTCTTTGTAGAGACTGTGAATTACTACTGGTTATGACCTTCTACAAAATATCTTTCCTCCTGAAGGAAGGAAACCATCTCTGTTATCTCTCTCATGTCCGACCCTTGGTTATCAGCCAAATGAGAGTCACCCATCTGTAGAGAGAACTGTTTAAATAGAAAGTTCACTTGGTTCTGAAAACAGTCCCCCTCCTACCCCCAACTGTTAGAGTGGCCTCAGCAAGTTTATTCTGTGTTATCACATGGCTATTTTCCTATTCAGGAATGAATCATTGTCTTGTTAACACAGGAAGAATTTTTCCTGGCTGAAGATTGCCGGGCCCAGGGGACAAGTAGTTTTTGTGCGGTCATTGTTAACGAGACTCTCTCATCACATTATAAGTGCCCTATCTCCTACATAAGGAGATGGGCGCGATAATGTAGGTGACAGCAGTGCTTTTTATTTTAAAAAAAACCATCTATTTTCTCCACGTTATGAGCGATTTTAGCTTTATGCTAATGAGTTTCTCAATGGACAACTGGGCGTGTTTTACTATTGACCAAGTGGGCGTTGTACAGGGGAGTGTATGACGCTGACCAATCAGTGACCAATCCGCGTCATACACTTCTCTCCATTCATTTAGTCAGCGCGTAGGGATCCTTTTAGATCGCTATGTGCTGTCTTATACTAACACATTAACGATACTGAAGTGTTTAGACAGTGAATAGACGTTCCAAGGGATGTCTATTCACAATCTCTGCACTTCGTTAATGTTTCTGTGGTAGTTACAGCAGAGCAAACGTAATCCCGCGAGATTACGCTGTAAATGACAGGTTACAACGAGATTACGCTTGCTCTGCTGTAACTACTACAGACAGAGTAACGAAGTGCAGAGATTGTGAATAGACATCCCGTGGAATGTCTATTCACTGTCTAAACACTTCAGTATCGTTAATGTGTTAGTATAAGACAGCGCATAGCGATATAAAATGATCCCTATGTGCTGAGGAAATTAATGGAGATGAGTGCATGACGCTGATTGGTCACTGATTGGTCTGCGTCATACACTCCTCTGTACAACGCCCACTTGGTCAATAGTAAAACACTCCCAGTTGTCCATTGAGAAAGTAATTAGCACAAAGCTAAAATCGCTAATAACATGGTGAAAATAGATCGATTTTTTTTTAAAATAAAAAGCACCGCTGTCACCTACATTATAGCGCCGATCTCCTTATGTAGGAGATAGGGCACTTATAATGTGGTGACAGAGCCTCTTTAAGTATAGACTGCATGTATACCATAACCATTAATAACATAGCTAGGGATAGCCTAATAGTAAATTGACACAGGACGACATGAACGTTCCTTTAACGTGGGTTGACTCGGGTTCGGCCACAGCTTTTATTATAAATATAACATAAAAATAATTACATTTTTTTTTAAGGTAAACATCCGTATGCCGGCCTACCAACATAGGTGGGCATGTAGGTAATTCACCTTACCAAACCGCCAGCTGCGACAAAACAACATTTCACCCATGAACAAAACATAAATAAGTAAAACACAAGAAAAGTGTAAAATACCACCCAATACAATTGTAGAAAAACCCCCGCTCTGAAGGCAGTGCCATCTGCCACTGCAACCTGGAAGTATCACTAACCCCATGGTAAATTAGCTACCCTGTCCCTATGAATGCCTGTGATGGTACTATATATATATATATATATATTTTTATTTTTTATTTTTTTTTGTATATAAAATACCTAACATCAATTTTCAAATGGGCGGGAGGGAGGGAGATTGCAATGTAACGGCCAAAAGAGGCTGAGACCCGGAAACCAGCTGCATAAATCCACCAGGAAGGAGGGAGGGAGGAGAAGGACCATAACCCCTCCCCCCGGACGGAGGGGGCTAAGAGAAGCAGCCGGAGGTAAGAAAAACTTATTAACCCCTAAACTTGCTGGGCACAGATCAAAAAAGTTTTATCCCTAGCTGGGGCCCTATTAGTTTCTCACCCACGTTACCTGCAGTCAAAGATCCAGCGGATTGACACCTATGGGTCTACTACGCTATTTGCAATCAACAAGCAAGATAGGGAGACGACCCCTTCGAAAGAAGCTGAATAACACAAAAAGTTAGAGCTCATTCACAAGAACGTAAATCTCGTCTAGTTAACGGCCGTTAAAACAACGGCCGTCACACGGACCAATGTATTTCAGTAGGTCCGTTCACACAAACGTTGTTTCAATGGAGCGTGTGAACAGTCCGTGAAAAAATAGGACATGTCCTATTTTACTGCCTGTCACGCATCCCTCCATAGACTGTAGTCTGTGGGGGATCCGTAACAACGCGTCTCGCACGGGTCCACCTCAGACGTGGAAAAAGGCAGCTTTACACGTCCGAGGTGGGCTGCGTTCGTGTAAATACAACATAAGTTCTGCATTTTTTTCTGTATCGGATTCTCAGGGGCATAGCTTGGGGGGCTGGGGGGTCAGGTGATGTATGCCAGGGGGCACGAATAAGCCATTGCCTTGCCTCTATTTATATACAGGGCTAGGGTAGCGGACAGAATCTTTGCTCCTATTGTGGACATCATAAAGGGAGTCCTCAGCTTGGAAATCCCCTGTATGATCCAGAGCGAAAAGATGCTCTGGCGGACTACGACCGTCCATTCATTTGAACTGCCGGCATGTAATGATACACTGTGGCTATTGCAGGGGGGATGTATTAGAGGCTGTAATAGGGCAGTGTGAAAGCTAAAGGCCATGTTCACATGTTCAGGATTGTGTCAGGATTTAGGCACGGATCCCACGCTTAAATCCTACAGAATCTGCTGGCAATGCATGTGAATGGGGTATTTTATACCCCATTCACACGTTTAGGAAAATATCTGGTCTGCATAAATAATGGGCTGCAGATTTTAAAATTCAGCCAGGAAAAGTTGCAGTTTAGTTTTGTTCAATTACAACGGGGCTAACCTGCATACGGATCCGTGCGAGAAATCCAAGATTCAGCTGCAAACTGCAAACCCGTGATGTGTGAGTATGTTCACATGGCCTGTTTTCTGCCGTTTTTTTCGCCGTAAACGAAGCAGAACGCCTCCAAACATCTGCCCATTGATTTTTGGAAAAACGGGCGCGTAAAAAAACGGCCGCGAAAAAGAAGTGCGGGTCACTTCTTGGGACGTTTTTGGAGCTGTTTTTCATAGACTCTATTGAAAACAGCTCCAAAAACCTCCATAAACTCGTTTTTTCAGGCGTAATACAAGGCGTAAAACGCCAGAATTACGTCTGAAAACACTGTGTGTGAACATACCCTAAAACAGATGGCACAGGGCACCCTTCCTTCTTACACAAGTAATGGGGCCCAATTGTAAATTCCAGCATGAAATTATGGGACAGTTTACGCATCTCAGATTCTGTGATGTCATCACATGGGCTTGGTGGTCAGCCAAGCATTCGTTATTATTTCAGTAGGGTAAGGGGGATAAACCTCTGCCAAGCACCTCTGGTAGTGCTTATGTCCCATGGGAACAAAGAATCAGACATGTTGAAATCTAACATCCCGATCCGTCTTTACCCCAATGTCAGATATCGGGAGATAGTCGGGTTATTCCCGTACATATTAGATTGTAAAGCGGTCTCCCTGAAACTAGCAGGTTCGGGTCACATTTATCTAATGTGCTTGGTCAGCTTTATTCGACCCCTTAAAATAAGTCCTTTTATAGAGGCCATTGTTTACGATACTTTATCAGAAAGTTTTTTTATGGATCATTATAATTATGTATGTATAATTTGTATGCATGTAATGTATAATTAAAGAACATATGTATATATTTTTTTATTCTTTAACATGTAAATCAAGTCTGATCCCTTGCGATCAGGAAGGATTTTTTTTGTGGCCCTTTAATGCAAATTGGCTCATGTCTTATAGATTGTTTGCCGTTTTCTGGTTCAATATGGGGAAACAAAGATTTAACCCTCTCCTTTCCTCATCCATGTCCTTTCCCTTCCCCTGGTTGAACTTAATGGACATACGTAATTTTTATTTTTTCAACCATAGTATTTACCAAACGTGCAGAGAAAAGCAGGGGGGTGTTGCCCGCCACAATTAATCAAATCCCAGTTGTATATGAAAATGAAAGCTGTCATCTTATCGGTTGTCCGGTGCAACAAAAATAACTATATTTCATCAAAATAAACTTTTCTTCAGATTCCACACCGGAAAAGAGAGAGCTGGCCGACAAGGATGACATTCTCAGCTTGAACATCACTGGTAAGATGTTTTTGTCCTCCTTGGATGGTGCTGTTGGTTATTGTCATAAAAGTCTATTCTTTAAAGGTGCCTTACACTGGAATTGAGGCTGTGTTCAGATCAGCGTCGGCCTTCCGCTCATGGGTTCCATTAGACCTTTCCATCAGATGAACCCATGAGCGGAAAGCAAGACGGAAACCATAGCTTCTGTTTATATTACAATTAATTTCAATGGCAATGCTTCCGTTGCAAATGGTTTTTGTTTGCTTCCGTTGCGCGAGGTTTTTGTTTTTCTTTAACGGAAACATTAGCGTAGTCGACTTTGTTATTGTTTCCGCTAAAAAAACAGAAACCTTTACAGAACGGAAACAAACGGAAACCATTTGCAACCGAGGCATTACCATTGAAATCAATGGTAATGCAAACAGAACCTATGGTTTCTGCTTGGCTTTACGTTCATGGGTTCCTCTGAAGGAAAGGTCTAACGGAACCCATGAGCGGAAGGCCGACGCTGATCTGAACAGGCCCTAAATTGAGCCACAGAGGATGGATTTGTGACAGTGTATGACTTTCTTATCTACATAGGGGGGGAACAGTGTGAGACAAATTGTGCTAATATCTGGGTTTTTTGCTTTTACATAACAAAAATGCACTGAAAAAATGCCTCATGTGGGTACAGCCTCAGAGAGTAGGACATTAAGGCCGTTTAAAAGGAGCAATGACCGCCGATCGGTGTTCGTTTTAAAAGTGATAAACACAGGCCATATCTGCCCAATGGGCAGATGTTTGGAGGCGTTCAGCTTCCGTATTTTCAGGCGTTGTTCGAGGCATTTATGCCCCAAAAAACACCTGAAAATAAGCCGTGTGAACAGAACCTTAGACATTATTGATGATATGTCCTGTGTGTTCAATTATAAGAGCAAAGATTATGATGCAAGTAAAAGTGGTCGTTCACATGTTCTGTATAGGTGGAGGGGATCCTCAGTATCAATTCCTCTGCAGAGCCTAAGGAACCGTAGACCGACACTTAAAGGCTATGTACACCTTTGAAATAGTTTTTCTTTTTGTTTTGTTTTTTAGTAAAAAAAATGTTTATCTGTGTGATTGGTGCAACTTTCAAAATACCTTTTATTAAAAAATATTTTTATTTTTTGAGATACAGCTGCTTTGTATCCTGTATACAGAGCAGTTGTATCGTTCACGGAGACCTGAATCCGTCAGATCCACGGGACTGACGGGTTCAGTGAAAGCAGGTCCGGCTGTGATCGATAGCCTCTTGATCCTGGGTGTCAGAGAAACGCAGGACCTGCTGACACTGAACCCGTCAGCCCGGTGGACTTGACAGATTTAGGTATCAGCACTAGATACAGCTGCTCTGTATACATTATACAAAGCAGCTGTACCTCATTTTAATAAAAAGTATTTTCAAAGTTGCACCAATCACACTGATAGACATTTTAATACATGCCATTTATTTTTTTTATTGATAATCTTGTTTTTTTCTATGTTGCAGTTAATTTATTGCTCACGAAGATTAAAGAAATAGAGCTCGATGCAAAAAGTAAGAACGCAATTATACACAGGGCAGATTTCTCAAAGTTAAAGGTGCCCATACACATGAGATAGTTAGTTTGGCTGAAAACTATTCCTTTTCGACTACAAAAATGAACATGCTCGCTCGGTTCAACTTAGAATGCGTGTTTGTTTAAATTGGGAGAGGGGTATATGACGCTGCCTGGGAAAATAAGAAGCTGCCAACATCCCGATTCTTCTTTCCACCAACATCTGTTGTCGGGAGAGAGTTGGGAGACCCCATACACATCAGATAGGTAGCTAGTCCCGCCGAAATCGGCTAGTTTGTCCTTCTTTTGTCTAATGTGTATGGCCACCTTTGAGCACTGGGGTTAGTGGCTCCTGATAACCACTGGAAGGTGACCTCATCCATATTTATCACAGAGTGGAAAACTTTTTGAAGCTGTGTGCAATATTTTTGAATTGGTGGGGTGTGATGAGGCCCGGCTTGTTAGTCACAGCTATTTAACAGGTTTATCAATAACTGAGATGGTCGTACAGACTGACATTATTTATTCATAATCTGAGTGGACAAGTTATGCAAGACGCCATTTGGGCAACCTGTGCAGCTTGACATGGGCACCTCAAGTAAAGGGGCTCATTGCTTCTATAAAAGAAAAAATAATAGTGATTTATATTGTCTATTACATTTTACATAAGAGACTACTGTATAATTCTCACCAGTGGCTAACAAGAATTCATGGATTTTCAGACCAATGGAGAATGTTTTGTAGAACAGTAAAATAAGTTGTCCATAACTGGCACTCCACAATCATCGAATTAGTAATTGGATACCAAAGGGCTTATATACTTATACATATATCTGGCACAGGGGCCCTCTGCTAAATGTGACCACCCTTGAAGTTATGAATATGCTTCTAAAATGAGTGACTCCCACAAAAAAAAGCTACTTCTTTAAATGAAACATATCATCCAGAATCAGACATAAGAGACAATTCATGAGTATTGTATACTTTACCATATAAATGATTTTTTTGTATTTTTTCTATATGCCCTTTCGTTGATGAGCCGCCCAATACAAAAAATAAATCACATGCGTTGTCTCATATATGGACAGCTTTCTTTAAAAAACAGTGCCACCCCTGTCCACAGGTTGTTAGTAGTATTGCAGCACAGCCCCATTCAATTAAAGTGCAATACCTGACACCCCCATGGACTGTAGTGGCGCTGTTTCTGAAACCAACCCGTCATGTCTTGATAATTGTATACTACCCCTTTAACAAAAGTGAAGCACATGTATAACAGGTCAGAGCTGACATTTAAGTCATCTCAAATGTTTAATAAATATGTTGCAGACATCAATCAAATGATTTTTTTTTATAGTATTGTAGTGTTATGCATGCAGCCCTGTTATGAAGACTTTGTGTAGATCAAATAATCATTTACATTAATATCTACATCTTCTCTGGCTTGAACTATGGCAAATATGTGTGTATATACTGTATGTCAATATTGATGTGGATAGTGATCTAATTCCAATCCAGCTGTTCTGATTTCTGTCAGGGGCAGTGTTGTCAAGAAGAGGAAATGTCATCATCAGAACCACTCAGTAGTGCAGCCTCAGACCTTAGGCCTATATCTCAGCTTATCACATTATCTTCATCTATTTCAGAGAGGGGCATCTGTGAAAGTGGTTGGCAACTGTTTGAAACCAAATGCTACTTTTTCTCGAACACTTTTTCTAACTGGCATAAAGCCAGGACCCAGTGTGTATTCAAGAGCGCTGACTTACTTGTAATCGACAATGAAAATGAACAGGTGAGATGTTAATAATGAATCTATATAAGAATATAATGACATTTGCCGTATTCTGTGTGTCTTTACCGTTACATTATAATGAACCGGATCTGGGATGGGTCAAGCTCATTTGGTGTCCAAGGCAGGGGTTTTAAAATGTACCCACCTCCTATGGTCCCTGACGTTATAATTTTTTATACTCCCCATTTCCCTCCACCCCAATCCTCTCTACACATATGCCGCTCTGAATGTGGGGCCAGGTGGACGCCCTACCATGTATCTGCAGTAGGGTCAGCCAGTTCCTGTAGCTCTTCTCTGGACTCCAGCCATCAGCTTTATTCTAAATTGTATGATATTTTATACTCTATATATAAAGATTAAGTAGCGCACAAGCTAGACCCTAGGGACTACTCTTCCTCCTTAACACAATACCGTACACAACCTCGGTAAAGAATCTAACCCTCACTTCCCAATTTCTTCTTTCAAACGCACTCTTTGACCCTACCTCGAACTCCCTACCTAATTACCTACCCTACCCATTGTTCCCATCGTTCCACCTCCTACGTAAGCATTGTTCCCAGGTAAACAATGGGAGGGCAACAACTCCACCACCCTACACCTTTCAGACCTTAAAGGGGTATACTAGTCCCTAAAAATTGGTGGCCTATCCTCAGGATAGGCCATCATAGCTGATGGGTCAGTGTGGAACAACCAGGACCCCTGTTGATCAGCTGTTTTGAAGGGGGTGCAGTGCTCGTAGGAGCGCTGCTTCCCCTTCATTTGTACTTGCCCACTGTGAATCATTGTCACACATGAAGCAATGATACATAGTATTGCAGCTTTCTCAATTTTTAGGGACTGGAAAATCCCTTTAACATCACGGAGCAAAGGACAACAGCTCCTGAATTTTGGACGTTTTTGCAAGTACTCGCGTTTTTTGCGGCGTCAATTACGGACGTAATTGGAGCTGTTTTTCAATGGAGTCAATGAAAAACGGCTCCAAAAACGTCCAAAGAAGTGGCATGCACTTCTTTGATGCAGGCGTCTTTTTAAGCGCCGTCTTTTGACAGCGACGCGTAAAATGACACCTCGTCTGAACTGAACATCGTAAGACCCATAGAGAATTGCTGCATGTTTTTGGATCTTGCCCTATTTAAAGAGGCTCTGTCACCAGATTTTGCAACCCCTATCTGCTATTTCAGCAGATAGGCGCTGCAATGTAGATTACAGTAACGTTTTTATTTTTAAAAAACGAGCATTTTTGGCCAAGTTATGACCATTTTTGTAGTTATGCAAATGAGGCTTGCAAAAGTCCAAGTGGGCGTGTTTACAGTAAAAGTCCAAGTGGGCGTGTATTATGTGCGTACATCGGGGCGTTTTTAATACTTTCACTAGCTGGGCGCTCTGAAGAGAAGTAACATCCTCTTCTCTTCAGAACGCCCAGCTTCTGACAGTGCAGATCTGTGACGTCACTCACAGGTCCTGCATCGTGACGGCCACATCGGCACCAGAGGCTACAGTTGATTCTGCAGCAGCATCAGCGTTTGCAGGTAAGTCGATCTTACCTGCAAACGCTGATGCTGCTGCAGAATCAACTGTAGCCTCTGGTGCCGATGTGGCCGTCACGATGCAGGACCTGTGAGTGACGTCACAGATCTGCACTGTCAGAAGCTGGGCGTTCTGAAGAGAAGAGGATGTTACTTCTCTTCACAGCGCCCAGCTAGTAAAAGTATTAAAAACGCCCCGATGTACGCACATAATACACGCCCACTTGGACTTTTACTTTTAAACACACCCACTTGGATTTTTGCAAGCCTCATATGCATAACTACAAAAATGGTCATAACTTGGCCAAAAATGCTCGTTTTTTAAAAATAAAAACGTTACTGTAATCTACATTGCAGCGCCTATCTGCTGCAATAGCAGATAGGGGTTGCAAAATCTGGTGACAGAGCCTCTTTAAGCCAATAGCTGTTTTCAACTGACATCTGCTTCTTACCACTGGTTTAGGCTGCAACCATATAGTCCATCCCTGCACTTTCTATACTATCCATAGTCTTTTGGGAACTACCTATTTCTGGTCCATCAACACAGGCAGTAACACATTTAGGTTGTATATGACCAAAACATGAACCTTTATTTTCCTTCTCTGCTCCCACAGAAATTTATCAGTGGAAAAACAGGGAACACACCTTACTGGATTGGTCTAAATGACATCGAGGAAGAAGGGAATTGGACATGGGTCGATAAAACAGACTACAAATCCTCATATAAGTAAGCTTTCCATGATAAAAATGGCCACCACTTACCCACATCTTATCCATAAGTACCATATCTGAGGTAACAACCCCTGTTTCTGTTCTCAACTTGTTTAGCAGGGTGGATAAGGACTCTTCCATTATTAATCTACACTCATGCTGTATGATTTGCACTAGGGGTCCTCTTACACGTCCCGACGTAGGCCGTGTAAACGAGCGCCGATCATCGAGATAGCTCGATGATCAGTGCTCCTTTGCTCCTTTTATAAGGAGCTATGTATGGGGACGAGAGTTTGTTACAATGATCGATCGTCCCCATAGATTTCTATCATGTCGGCAACACATCTCCCTTTTTACACAGGGAGATGTGCCGCCAACAACGATAATATTTTCAGCTACAATAACTATACAATCAGCCAATGAACGAGCGTTTGCTCATTCATCGGCTGATCATAGCCCTGTTAACACATTGTAATGATCGGGGACGAGCGTTCTGTGAACGCTCGTTTCTCCTATAATTGGCCCTTATAAAAGAACCTTAAAGGGGTATTCCGGTTAGAACAAGTTACATATAGGGGGTAACTTGCTGATCGGTGGGTGTCTTACAGCTGGGAACCCACCAATAAAGAGAACGGGGTTCCCGTACCCCAGGTTTGAACAGAGCGGCAGGTCGCTCTAATGCGCACTGCCTCTCAATTCATTCTCTATGGGAGCCCTGAAGATAGCCGAGTACAGTGTTTGGCTAATTCCGGTGCTGCCATAGAGAATGAATGGATCGGCAGTGCACATGATTGACCTGCCAGCAGAACCAACAGCCACCCTTAGTGTGGGGGCTGTATTAATTAAGGCAGTCTGGTTTGGGGTCAAGGCCTGAGTGCTCCTTAACGGACTAGGGTCATCTGTGGAAAATCTGTATGTCTTGTAGCTTTTAACATTCTAATACAACTAGAAGATGGTGGTACCGTCAGAAGTACAGCTAACCTATCATTAGATTAACTAATCTTTTTTGTATTTAGATATAAATCGGAAGGTCTGGATATTTTCCACATGCAAACTATTATGGGATTGTGCTCAGAGTCACATTTTGTAATGTTATTGCTGCCTTTAGAATATTTTCATACTGGGACCCCTGCCCATCAGAAGAATGATAGTAGAGCCCCATCCTCTCTATTGTTTACATACTCACAGCGCCGCACATACAGCTGTGGCTATGCTTGGTACTGCAGTTCAGTCTCATTCACTTGGGATAGGCAGGATATGGCCTTTAATATCTCTGTGTTATTTTGTAAAGCCGGTAGTTTTATAATGTTCATTTCTTATTACAGGTATTGGATGCCTAATGAGCCCAGTAATAATGGAGCGGAGGAAGACTGTGCCCAAGTCTGGAAGGAAGGAAAATGGAATGACAAGTCCTGCCGTGATAGCAACAGTTATGCCATCTGCGAGAAGAAACTTTGAGCTTCCATTGTCCACTTAAACATTGTAACATTATAAATATCTGATCACAGAAGTTATAAATGATAATATTATTATTCAAGCTGGTTCCTTCTATCCAGATATAGTTTCACAATCTGGTAACTTCTGCGATAGAAGTCAATGTTAAAGAGGTTGTGCCAAGATCGACATTTATCAACTTTCCACATGTAGGTAATAAATGCCTGATCGCTAGGGGTCCTAATTCTGGGACCACCGCCGATAACTAGAATAGGGGTCCTATTCATAGTCTATGGGACTGACGGAGACAGCCAAGTACAGCACTCTGCTATCTCCATCAGTCCCATAGACTGTGAATGTGACGGTAGGGAGCATGCCCAACTGCCACCCCATTCAAACTCCTCTTTACCGCGGTGAGGAGTAATGGGGGACTCTTCACCCTCATTCTAGTGCTCCGTGGGGCCCCCAGCGGTCTAGCATTTATCACCTACCCTGTGGATAGGTGATAAATGTCAATCTTGGCACAACCCCTGTACGGAAAACTGAAGAAAGAATATTTAGTTAAAATATACAGAAAGTTGTTAACTGCAGGTTTTTTTCTGTAGTAATTGAAGAAAATAAAAAACTTCCGATCAATATTGACTGTAGTTGATCTCTGTTAAATTCAGTTATAGATCTAGAGGTTCCATTGAACCCTGCGGCCAGGGACAGACATACCATGTTTGTAGTCCAAGACACCCTACAATGGGTGAGAATCAATGAGTACATGATATAACAACTACATAGAAATGGGAAATTCAACTTGAGTTGTGGGTGATATCTTTACTGGGCATCATGAGGGACAAGAGGCGTACTCTCCCTATAGCATATATGGAAAAATGCCCTTAGATGCCTTAGCTCTCTGCTTTGAGCATTCACATGGAAAGTGCTACGGAAGCTTTCCTGGAAACAAGCCCGGCTAGCTCAGTCGGTAGAGCCTGAGACTCTTAATCTCAGGGTCGTGGGTTCGAGCCCCACGTTGGGCGAGTTGTTTTGGAGTCTGATTTCATCTCTGTTGTTTTCAAGTTTTCAAAACCGGGCAGAAACATATATATATTTTTATTATTATTATTATTTATGCTAGCAGATCAGCAGCCCTGCCATGCAATCAGGGCTGCCGACTGCTACTATGGCAACAGAAGACCTAACAATGGCCTCCTGCTCCGCCATTACGGAAGCCGATCAGGCCCCGTTGGGAGGCGAAGCCTAGTCGGCTAGCTGTCAGTTAATGACTGACAGATCTAATACATCGTGCTACATAGGTAGTGCAATGTATTAGAAAGAAAACTTCTGACAGTTGGACCTTCAATTCCCCTAGTGGGACTTGAAAAGAAGTGTGAAAAAAAAAAAGTTTTAAAACATATAATAAAAGTTTAAAGAGGCTCTGTCACCACATTATAAGTGCCCTATATTGTTCTATGGCAACCGGAGGCCTAATACTGGCCTCTCGTTCTGTCTAAACCATACATATTTGGTATCGCCGCGTCCATAACGGCCTGAACTATAAAAATATTATGTTATGTATTCCATGCAGTCAACGTCGTAAAAAAATAAAAAATAAAAACTTAAAGAACTATACCAGAATTTCTGTTTTTTGGTCACTTTGCCCTACAAATATTGGAGTAAAAAGTGATCAAAAAGTCACATCTATCCAAAAATGGTACCTATAAAAACTATTGCTCGTCTCGCAAAAAACAAGCCCCCATACAGGGGTGTAGTTTCCTAAATGGCATCACTTTTTGGGCGTTTCGACTGTTTTGGTCCCTCAGGGGCTTTGTAAATGTGACATGTCCTCCGCAAACCATTCCTGCTAAATTTGAGCTCCAAAAGCCAAATGGCGCTCTTTCCCTTCTGAGCCCTGCCGTGTGTCCAAACAGCCGTTTATGACCACATGTGGGGTAGTGTTTTACTCGGGAGAAATTGCTTTACAAACAAAGGCTGTGATGCTTTTTCCCCTTTAGTCGTTGTGGAAAAAATAGCTAAACCTACATTTTCTTTGAAAAAATTTCGATTTTCATTTTTACGGCCTATTTCCAATAATTTCTGCAATAAACCTGTGGGGTCAAAATGCTCACTATACCCAAAGATAATTTCCTTGAGGTGTGTAGTTTCACAAATGGGGTCACTTTTCCACTATTTTGGCACCGCAAGAGTCCTTCAAACCTGACATGGAGCCTAAAATATATTCTAATAAAAGGAGGCCCAAAATCCACTAGGTGCTTCTTTGTTTCTGAGACCGGGGCTTAGTCCAGTAGCACAATAGGGCCACATGTGGGCTATTTCCTAAATCTGCAGAACCTGGGCAATAAATATTGAGTTGTGTTTCTCTAGTAAAGCTTTCCGTGTTACAAAAAAATGGATTAAAAATGAATTTCTGCAACAAAAAAATGAAATTTGTAAATTTCACCGCTACTTTGCTTTAATTCCTGTGAAACGTCTAAAGGTTTAAAAAAAACATTCTAAATTCTGTTTTGAATACTTTGAGGGGTGCAGTTTTTAAAATGGGGTGATTAATTGGGGGTTTCTAATACATAAGGCCCTCAAAGCCACTTCGCAACTGAACTGGCCCCTGTAAAAATAGCCTTTTGAAATTTTCTTTAAAATGTGAGAAATTGCTGCTAAAGTTCTAAGCCTTGTAACGTCCTAGAAAAATAAAAGGATGTTCAAAAAACGATGCCAATCTAATGTAGACATATGGGGAATGTTAGTTAGCAACAATTTTGTGTGGTATAACTGGCAGTCTTAGGGTACGGCCACACGGAGCGGCCCTGACACGGTCGCAACGTGGCCAAGAACAGCTCTGGCACTATGTAGGCGCAGCTGTCAAATACCTCATTAAGTGGTATTCCGGTTACATGCGCACTGCCGCTCCATTCATTCTCTATGGGAGCACCGGAGATAGCCGAATGCAGTGTTCGGCTTTTTCTGGCGCTGCCATAGAAAATGAATAGGGGGTAAGTTGTTGGAATTTGCAAAATCGTGCGGCCATAAAGTGTTTATTAATTCATGGCCGCACGATTTTGTAGATAAAGGGACGGTTTACCCGCGTTAACATGCGACCGTTAACAGTCTGTTTGACAGGGGCACCCAACATGGTGCCGGCGCGGTTGTTAGCTGCGTTGTAGCCGTGTCAGGGCTGCTCCGTGTGGCCTTACCCTTACAAGCAGATACATTTAAATTTAGAAAAATGCTAATTTTCATAATTTTTCACAAACATTTGGTGTTTTTCACAATTAAATACTGAATGTATCGACCAAATTTTGTCAGTAACATAAAGTCCAATGTTTCACGAGAAAACAATCTCAGAATTGCTTGGATAGGTAAAAGAATTCCGATATAATATTATCCCTTTGATAACTAGCTTTCCGTTCCGTTAAATTGTAAATATTACTGCCTGAGCTGAACGATTAAAATACGTTTATTTAGATAAATCTTTAAAAATGGGCCCTTAAAGCCAAAATAACAGGCTCAATCATATGGTCAGCAGCAGAGACCTAGCCTAAAAGGCAAAGGATACTAACTACCCACAGACCAGTCTCTCCTATTATTATATATACGCTGAATCCTAATGATTGATTAGTAATAGCGCCGTACCACGCTACACCTTGCGCTATGTTGCGCTAGTCCGGCTCTTAAAGCCACGTATAGTGATGTGGTCAGCAATAGGGTCAAGACCTCCAATGTTCGGTAGCAAGCCCCCTGTTGCAAGATCACTGACCAGTATTCACTAAATGTTTAATTGTTAGTTGTAATGCTATATCGTTAATCCTACGCGTTTCAGAACCACCGTTACTGGTGGAACATCATCAGGGATTATTAGTGTTAAACGATAATCTTTAATATGGATGTCGGATCGCACGGTTGTGTGCATTAGTGAACCTCCCGGCTCGTGCACGATCAAGATATAATGGTCGCGCACGAGCCGGGAGGTTCATTAATGCACACAACCGTGCGATCCGACATCCATATTAAAGATTATCGTTTAACACTAATAATCCCTGATGATGTTCCACCAGTAACGGTGGTTCTGAAACGCGTAGGATTAACGATATAGCATTACAACTAACAATTAAACATTTAGTGAATACTGGTCAGTGATCTTGCAACAGGGTGCTTGCTACCGAACATTGGAGGTCTTGACCCTATTGCTGACCACATCACTATACGTGGCTTTAAGAGCCGGACTAGCGCAACATAGCGCAAGGTGTAGCATGGTACGGCGCTATTACTAATCAATCATTAGGATTCAGCGTATATATAATAATAGGAGAGACTGGTCTGTGGGTAGTTAGTATCCTTTGCCTTTTAGGCTAGGTCTCTGCTGCTATTATTTTAAACCGAAAAGAAAAATCTCGACATAAAAATATTATACCAAAATATTTTTATTTTTACTTTATTAAACATCAATAAATACAAAACATACAAAATTAACCCCCTCCCAAGTATATACTATAGACATATAAAATATAATTAAAAGAAAGTGTACCAGGTTCACAAAATACAGTATCAAAAATAGTTATATATTGAGAAATAATTCCTCCCAATAGAGAATCACATCCCAGGTAAGTAATAGCTTATATCATGTGTATGAGTGTCAGACTGACAGGTCCCTCCAAACAGTAAAGTATAGCAACCATGCTTAAGATAATGGAGACCTAATCAGAAACAAGCTATAGGCAGTTAGAAATAGAACACAATACCTGTTGAGGACATGATACTGGTGGGATAGGACACCTGGACACCAAGCACCTCAATGACTACTCTGAAGACTCAAGTTTAAATACGGTGTTAGAGAGAAGTCATAGACCAATAGTGTGCACCAAGCTGCTCACACCCCCTGACGTTCAATCATCAAGGTCATGGCACGCATCCCTGCGTGTCAAACATAATAGCGATGCACGTCAAGCCAATCAGGGAGGCAACAAATCATCTAAACCTATGGTGTGTCGCAGGCCACTCACACCCCCTGACATCTGATCTTAGAAATCATGACACGCATCGCTGCGTGTCAAGCACATTAGCGATGCGTGTCAACGGCATCAGCAAAACAAAAAAGTTTAACTGGATTGATCCCGGCCAGGGAGTAGTGGATATCACAGTGCACAGCACTTAAACCTATGGTGTGTAGCAAGCCATTCACACCCCCTGACATCTAGTCACTCATCGCTGCGTGTCAGGCACATTAACAATGCGTGTCAAAGGCATCAGTAAAGCAAAAAAAGTTTAACCCCTTAGTGACCAGCCCATTTTAGGCCTTAATGACCAAGCTATTTTATTCGTTTTTCTATAGTCTCATTCAAAGAGCTATAACTTTTTTATTTTTTCGTCTACATAGCTGTATGAGGACTTGTTTTTTGCGGGATCAGTTGTGCTTTTTAATAGCACCATTTTTGGGTACATATAATTTTTATATTAACTTTTATTAACCTTTTTGGGGGGGATTATAAAAAAAACCTGAAATTCCGCCATTGTTCTATGCGTTTTTAAATTGACGCCGTTCACTATGCGACGTAAATAACATGTTACCTTTATTCTATGGGTCGGTACGATTACGCCGATACCACATATGTGGAGGTTTTTTTATGTTTTACGACTTTTGCACAATAAAAACACTTTTGAACTAAAATTATTTGCTTTTGCATCGTCGCTTTCCAAGAGCCGTAATTTTTTTATTTTTCCATCAATGTAGTGATTTTTTGGGCTTGTTTTCTGCGGGACAAGATGTAGTTTTGATTGGTACTGTTTTGGGGTACATGGGACTTATTGATTCATTTTTATTATGACTTTTTTGGGGGGCAATGGAAAAAAATTGCAATTTCGCCATAGTTTTTTGCGTTTTTTTTTTACGGTGTTCACTTTGCGGTTTAAATTACATATTAACTTTATTAATGGAGTCATTACGGTCGCGGCGATGCCACATATGTGTACTTTTTTTTTTTTTTACACTTTTACTAAATAAAACCACTTTTTATGGAAAAAAATGGTTTTATTTATTTTTTTACTGTACTTTTTATTAATAATCTTTATTTCACTTTGATGACTTATTTTATTAGTCCCACTAGGGGACTTTACTGTGCGATGTTCCGATCGCTGCTATAATGCTCTGGTATACTTCGTATACCAGAGCATTATTGCCTGTCAGTGTAAATCTGACAGGCAATCTGTTAGGACGTGCCTCCGGCGCGTCCTAACAGGCATATGTCCAGGGCAGACCTGGGGGCTTTTATCAGTCCCCCGGCGGCCATGACACCCCATCGGAGACCCGCGATTGCATTCGCGGGCCACCGATGGGTGACAGAGGGAGCTCACTCCCTCTGTAAACAAAGTTAAATGCCGCGGTCGCTATTGAAGGCGGCATTTAACGGGTTAAACGGCCGCGATCGAAGTAAACTTCGATCGCGGGCGTTGGAGCAGGAGCTCAGCTGTCATCAGACAGCAGAGCCCCGGCTCCTGCCTGCACGGGAGACCCGTGCAGGACTTAGACTAGGCTGACGTGAAAAGGCGTCAGCCTAGCCTAAAGCCCATTAGTGAATCACGTAAAAAGGCGTATTAGTGGTCACTAAGGGGTTAACTGGATAAATCCCGGCCAGGGAGTAGTGAGTATCGCATTACACATAAACAATGTTACCCAAAAACACTTAGTAAGTTAAGTAACTGAACTGAATCATTTATCATAAACAAAACAAATTCATATCACGAACATAATTCAACAGAAACCAAATGTCAATCCACATCTCCTTTGTGCCATGAATACCTGCACAATACACTTGCACACAAACAAATATATTAACAAATATCCATATAACCAATATCCAGTAGAAAACATATACATATATATATATATATATATATATATATATACACATTTATAAAGAATATATAACAATACATGAGAGCCATACACAAATTACACATACATATACATTAATTATAAGAACCCAATCATACTTGAAGAGCATGTATATATATCCATATATACATCCATATGTGCGTGCAAAATATATTAAACTAATTGATTATATGTGATGAATATGGGATCACCAAAAAATAAAGTGATCCATAATAAAAATTATTATATATATGTTAATTAAAACTAATAATTATCAAAGCGAAAGCACGTGTAAGTCAGACGAGGGGCGGACAAACAGGGCACAAACCGAGCGGGGGCCCTCCGCTCTGGAAAGTACACCGAGTCCTGCCCAACGCAAGACAAACCAAGCCTTCGCCAAGATTACACCGTGAATATATAATGTGTAATGAATAATAAAAAATAATAAAAAATAAAAATAAATAATATATATATATATATACACATACATATATATATATATACATACATATACACATATATATATACACACACATATGGACATACAATAAACCTAAACACATATAAAGAATATATTCAAAAACCCTATAACATATATCCAGAAAATATATATATTTAATAATCCCAACACCTATATAAAAAATATATATATATATAATAAATAACAAGGTCTCTGCTGCTGACCATATGATTGAGCCTGTTATTTTGGCTTTAAGGGCCCATTTTTAAAGATTTATCTAAATAAACTTATTTTAATCGTTCAGCTCAGGCAGTAATATATGTAAAAGAATTCCGGAGTTATTACCACATAAAGTGAAAAAGTAAGGTCATAAGTGCCCAAAAAGTCAAGGGGTTAAAGCAACACGCAGAACAGTGAAAGGTTACATTGGTGTATACCTGCCCTGTCTACTGACAGATATGTGAGTTTCTGTAGTGTAGTGGTTATCACGTTCGCCTCACACGCGAAAGGTCCCCGGTTCGAAACCGGGCAGAAACACTTTTGTCTTTTTTTTTTTTTTTTTTTAATTCAGTTGTTATACTTTCATAATAGTGATAGATTTTGACAGGTGTGTAGCAGGTGCCTTCAGCACTCATTTGTGTATGTTTATAAAAAGCTTTTCCCATAAGCAACAATGATTTGGAAATAATCAATACGGTAGAATAAAGATTATTATTGCTGAGCATTTGTACATATTGAGATGCCACAAATGTATCCCCTCATAATAGTGCCAGATGCAGCAGATCCTATGACAGTGTTATGTGATTGCCTGTGGTTTACTGTGCAAGAATGTGGATGTGTGAGGGTGGTCTTTATTTAGTGAATATTTAGCCCATAGAAAAACCGATTGGGTAGATTGTTTAACTTTGGTCATATTGTGAATCCACTGCACTTGGCTCAGTTTCCCTGGTGGTCTAGCGGTTAGGATTCGGCGCTCTCACCGCCGCGGCCCGGTTTCGATTCCCGGTTAGGGATAGAGGCATTTTCTTATTTGTTGTTGCTGATTCGATTTACATTTGTGAACATGGATTTTCATGTGTTAATTACGTTTTACTTAAAATGAATAAAGTTTTATTCTTATTTGCCTTTCTTAAGCAGTTTACATTTATGAACATAGATTTCCACGTGTTAATTACCTGTTACTTAAAGGACAGTTGTCGCAAATTTTTTTTTTTTATATAAATTTGCTTTTAGTGTGTTATTAAAATACATTTTATTTATTTGTGTTTTTGTGTTTTACTTTTTTCTTTTTTCTTACTTTTACTTCACTATGGGGGCTGCCATTTTTTTTTTACATCTCTGTATGTGTCGATTAACGACACATACAGAGATGGAATACGGCACATACATCCCCATAGAGAATGCGAACGGGAGCCGTTCCATTCACTATAGTGTACGCCGTCTGTGTGGGAACGGCACATGCGCCGCTCCCACACAGTCCAAAAGGAAGGTCTTCGGCCGAGCGACATCCGGCGCCATTTTCATGTGGACCGGAAGCCGTGGCCGGACAGTAAGATGACTACTTCCGGACGCGGCTTCCGGACATATGTTCAGAAGCAAGGACTAGGAGCGGAGGGAGCGGGGGGAGCGGAGGGAGCGGCCGGAGGCGGCAGGAGCAGGTAAGTTATGTTTGTGTATGTTTGTGTTATACTGTGTGATTACCACTGTATCTAATCCTACTACTCTGTGCATTCTCTCAAAAAATGGCGGCACACAGTGTAGGAGGTTTGGACATTCAACCCCCTCCTTTCTCCTGGCACTAGCCAGGATAAAGGAGGGGGATTGTTTGAGCACACTAGAGCGAGTGTGTCTTCTCCAATTTTGCAGCATAAAGCAATGTGGTTGCTTTACCACATGCCAATGCTGCAATTTTGGTAATTGCTTCCTCTAGTGACCAGCACATGGAAATGTTATAAATTAGAATCTAATTTATAATATTTCCTGACTTGTGAAAAAAATTTAAAAATTAGAACAATGTGTAATCATGTATATACTAACAGATTAACTAAAAAAAATTAAAAAAATTTCTAGCGACACATGTGTCAGGGCCGGCCTTAGGGGTGTGCGGCCTGTGCGAGCGCACAGGGCACTGCACCCTCCCAGCATGTAGGGGGCACCACTGGGCACTGTCCTCTGCTCTTATTTACACACATGGAGTAAACAGGAGCCGATGAGAAAGAGCAAATGAGGAAGCTCCGCCCACAGTCAATCCTGCAAGAAGCCTGTGATCCTGTCAGCAAGGAGAGATGGTGAGTGTCTATATGTTTGCTTGTATATGTGTGTGTATACAGTATGTGTCTCCGTGTGTATATCTGTGTATACAGTATGTGTCTCTTTGTGTATATGTGTGTATAGAGTATGTGTCTCTGTGTGTGTATACAGTATGTGTCTCTGTGTATATGTGTGTATACAGTATGTGTCTGTGTGTATATGTGTGTGTATACAGTATGTGTCTCTGTGTGTATACAGTATGTGTCTCTGTGTGTGTATACAGTATGTGTCTCTGTTTATATATGTGAGTATACAGTCTGTGTCTCTGTGTGTATATGTGTGTATACAGTATGTGTCTCTGTGTGTATAGGTTTGTATACAGTATGTGTCTCTGTTTGTATGTGTATATGTTACAGTATGTGTTTATATATGTGTCTGCATGTGTTTATGTCTCTTTGTAAAAGTGTGTGTTCAATATTAAAGTAGAACAGATAAAATGAAGATATCTGTGCTGCCTCCTATATACCCTGCTGCTCCCTATATATCCTGTTGCCCTTTATATACTCGGCTACACCTTATATACTCTGCTGCCCCCTATATACCCTGCTGCCAGTGGCGGATTAAGTAGACCATAGGCCCTGGGCTGTTCCACAAACTTGGGTCCCCCTTCCCCACCGCCGCTCTGCTGTGTCTATATTTAACACCACCTTTCTGTGAGAGCATTAACAAATGGGTGTTACGATTCCTCGTGTCAAAGGGCTGTGTCCCTACATACTGACAGTCTCCAACCATCGCTGACAGTATAACACTGTGAAGGGACATCACTGTGGATGTCCTCCTGACAATGGAAATGGTAACACACATTTGTCTATTAGTCCTGGGTATGCAAAGACTTTATGTGGAATACAATGATTTCCTACAACAGACATATCAAGAGAGGGGACAGATCCTCTATAGATCCAGTGACTCACAAGTGGCGTCTTCTCTGATGGGAATCGTTTTCTTTTCTTCATCTGTCACAGACCGTTATGGCGACTTCTCCTGGGGAGATATCTTTGTTCCTTGCTTCTGCAGCCATTTCCAACATCAATAGAAACACAAAAATTCAGACACCAAGGCCCAGAACCATACATTAACCCCTTCAGGACTGAGCCACTTTTGGACCAAATGACAGAGCCTCATTTTTTAAATCTGACGTGTGTTACTTTATGTGGTAATAACTCAGGAATGCTTTTACTTATCCAAGCGATTCTGAGATTGTTTTCTCGTGACATATTGTACTTTATGATAGTGAAAAAATTTGGTCGATATATTCAATATTTTTGTGTGAAAAACACCAAAATTTAGAGAAAATTTACAAAAAATTAGCATTTTCTAAATTCAAATGTATCTGCTTGTAAGACAGGTAGTTATACCACACAAAATAGTTACTAGCTAACTTTTCCAATATGTCTACTTTAGATTGGCATCATTTTTTGAACATACTTTTATTTTTCTAGGAAGTTACAAGGCTTATAAGTTTAGCAGCAATTTCTCACATTTTCAAGAAAATTTCAAAAACCCATTTTTATAGGGAACAGTTCAGTTGTCAAGTGGCTTTGAGGGCCTTATATATTTGAAACCCCCACAAATCACCCCACTTTAAAAACTGCACCCCTCAAAGTATTCAAAACAGCATTCAGAAAGTTTTTTTTAACCCTTTAGGCGTTTCACAGGAATTAAAGCAAAGTAGCGGGGAAATTTACAAATTTCATTTTTTTTGCAGAAATTCCATTTTAATCCATTTTTCCTGTAATACTGAAGGTTTTTACCGGAGAAGCACAACTGAATATTTATTGCCCTGATTCTGCAGTTTTTAGAAATATCCAACATGTGGCCCTAGTGTGCTACTGGACTGAAATACCGGCCTCAGAAGCAAAGGAGCACATAGAGGATTTTAGGGCCTTCCTTTTCTTAGATTATATTTCAGGCACCATGTCAGGTTAGAAGAGGTCTTGTGGTGCCGAAACAAAGGAAACACCACAAAAAATACCCCATTTTGGAAACTGCACGCCTTGAGGAATTCATCTAGGGGTGTAGTGAGCATTTTGACGCCACAGGTGTTTCATAGATTTCATTAGAATTGGGCAGTGAAAATGAAAAATTACATTATTTTCCAATACCATGTAGCTTTACCTCAAAATTTTTAATTTTTTCAACAAATAAATGAGGAAAATCACCCCAACATTTGTAAAGCAACTTCTCCAGAGTACGGAAATACCAAACATGTGGTCATAAACTGCTGTTTGGGCAAGCGGCAGGACTCGGAAAGGAAGGCATGCCATTTAGCTTTTGGAGCGCTGATTTTTCTGGTTTCATCTCTCTGCACCATGTCGCATTTGTAAAGCTCCTAAGGTACCAGTGCAGTGGAAACCCCCAAAAAGTGACTCCATTTAGGAAACTACACCCCTTGAGGAATTCATCTAGGGGTGTAATGAGTATTTTGACCCCACAGGTGTTTCATAGATTTCATTAGAATTGGGCAGTGAAATTGAAAAATTACATTATTTTCCAATAAGATGTAGCTTTACCTCAAAATTTTTATTTTTTTCAACAAATAAATGATGAAAAGCACCCCAACATTTGTAAAGCAACTTCTCCAGAGTACGGAAATACCCAACATGTGGTCATAAACGGCTGTTTGGGGAAGCGGCAGGACTCGGAAGGGAAGGCACGCCATTTAGCTTTTGAAGTACAGATTTTGCTGGTTTGATTTCTCGGCACCATGTCGCATTTGTAAAGCTCCTAAGGTACCAGTACAGTGGAAACCCCCCAAAACTGACTCCATTTGGGAAACTACACCCCTAGAGGAATTAATCTAGGGGTGTAGTGAGCATTTTGACCTCCCAGGTGTTTCATAGATTTCATTAGAATTGGGCAGTAAACATGAAAAATCTCATTTTTTTCCACTACGACGTAGCTTTAGGTAAAAATGTTTCATTTTCTCATCAAATAAAGGCGAAAAATCACCGTAACATTTGTAAAGCAACTTCTCCACAGTACGGAAATACCCCATATGTGGTAATGAAGTACTGTATGAATACACATCAGGGCTCAGAACGGAAGGAGCGCCATTTGGCTTTTGGAGAGCAGATTTTGCTGGATTGTTTTTTCTGCACCATGTCGCTTTTGCAAAGCCCCTTAGGTAGCAGTACAGTGGAAGCTACCCAAAAGTGACTCCATTTGGCAAACTACACCCATTGAGGAATTCATCTAGGGGTGTAGTGAGCATTTTGTCCTCAAAGGTGTCTCATATATTTTATTAGAAATGGGCAGTGAAAATGAAAAATTACATTATTTTCCAATAAGACGCAGCATTAGTTAAAACATTTTCATTTTCTCAACAAATAAAGGAGAAAAAGCACCATAACATTTGTAAAGCAACATCTTCAGAGTAGGGAAATACCCCACACGTGGTCATAAACTGCTATTTGGACACACAGCAAGGCTCTAAAGGGAAGGAGCGCCATTTAGTATTTGGAGTGGAGATTTTATAAGATTCGTTTTTTGACACCATGTTGCATTGAGCTATAGTAGTACCTCCGAAAAATTACCCCATTTTGGAAACTAGATCCCTCAAAGAATTGATATAGGGGTGTAGTGAGCATTTTGACCGCACAAGTGTTTTGCAAAAATGAGTAAACAATAGATGTTGCAGATTGAAAATGGCTGTTTTCCACAAATATGCCATTTCAGTGCCCAATGTGTTGTGCCCAGCTTGTACCACCGTGGACACACATCCCATAAATTGTTAAGCGGGTTCTCCAGAATACTCCTTATGTGGTCATAAATTGCCGTTTGGGTACACTGCTAGGCTCAGTTGGACCACCATTTGGCTTTTGAAGCGCAGATTTTGCTTGGTGTATTAGTGGTATTTCAGCTTATAATGTGGGGGCATATGTGAGCTGGGCGGAGTACATCAGGGTATATGTAAGCTGGGCGGAGTACATCAGGGTATATGTGAACTGGGCGGAGTACATCAGGGTATATGTAAGCTGGGCAGAGTACATCAGGGCAGGGCCGCCATCAGGGGGGTATTACTGGTACTCCCGTCAGGGGCCCGGCCACATGGATGAAGTAAAAGGGGCCCGCCGAGCTGCCGTCGCCCCCCCCCCTCAGACTGTTGCCCCCCCCCTCGCAACGCTCACGGGCCCCCCCTCGCAACGCTCACGGGCCCCCCCTCGCAACGCTCACGGGCCCCCCTCGCAACGCCCGTGGCACCCCCCTAGCGACACCCCCCTAGCGACACTCCCCTAGCGACACTCCCCTAGCAACACTCGCGGCAGCCCCTGCATACCTGTTGTAGCTTCACTGGAGGGGAAGATGCAGCATGTGCTGAAGCTGCGTGTGGAGATCCCACCCCCCAGCTCCTCTACACTGCCGACCGGACCTGCAGGCTGGTGAGTATGTTCCCCTATCCATTCTGATTCCCATCCCCCTGACCCCATTTGTAGATTGTATAAAGTTGGTTAAAAAGTTTTTTGGTATTTTTTCGTTTTCCTAGCGCTTTTTTGCCGCGATTTTCGTAATCGCGGCAAAAATGGCGCAGTTTTGCCGCGATTATATAAAAATCGCTGCAAAACCGCGTGATTTGTGCCGCAATTACGAAAATTGCATAAAAAAAAGATACAAAACATGAAAAGTGCTGTTAGGCTATATTCTCACAGTGCGGTCAAGTCACGTTTTTTTGCCAAAATTGTGGCAAAAAAATGGGATTTCACCGCACTGTGTAACTAGACTAAGGCCTTATTCAGACGGCCGCATTCGGTCCGTGACATACGGAGCGTGTATCGGCTGTATCTCACAGGCTGACCACAATTCATGGAGCCGGACTCCTAGCATCATAGTTATCAGTGTTGCTGGGAGTCCCTGCCTCTCTGCGGGAATACTGTCCCATACTGTAATGATGCTTTCAGTACGGGACCGGGGACAGTATTCACACGGGAAGGGAGGGACTATGATCATAGATAACTGTGATGCTAGAAACCCGGCTCCCTGAACTGTGGTCGGTCCGGGAAATATAGCCGATACACGCTCCGTATATCACAGACCGAACATGGACATCTGAATAAGCCACTTACTTGCCTCCTATTTTTGGTGCGGATTGTGCACTGAAAATTCACTACAAATGACAATATAAGGCCTTATTCACACGAACGGGTTATACGTCCGTGATACTTATTACGTCGCACTGACTTATGTTAGTGAATGGGGCCGTTCAGACTGTCAGTGAATTTCACGCAGCGTGTGTGCGCTGTGTAAAACTCACGACATGTCATATACTTGCCCGTGTTTCACGCAGCACACACCCATTGAAGTCATTGGGTGCGTGCAAATCGTGCACGGCACACGGAAGCACTTCCGGGTGACGCGCGTGATTCCCGCTACACAGGGCCGTCATCAGGGGGGTATTAGGGGTACTAGTGTAGGGGGCACGGCCAAACTTAATTGAAAGGGGGGCCCGGCAACTGCCGCGACTTGCCTTTGGTAGAAAAAAACAGGCCCCTGCAATGGGGCCTGTTCTTTTCACCAAAACAATGTCGTGAGCTGCGGGCCCCCCTCTCGTCAAACACCGCCGTGAGCTGCGGGCCCCCCTCTCATCACCGCCACGAAACACCGCTTGCGCGCGCGAACGACCGCAAGCTCGCGCACGCGCTCGCATGACCGTGCCCACGCGCGAACGACCAGGCGCGCCGCCGAGAGGGAGGCGGTGCGCCCGCAACACAAGTCCGATCTACGGGGAAGGACAGCCACACAGGGACAGCGGCGCACAGTTTACTTACCTGCTGGCCCGACTCCTCGTCCGACTCCGCCTCCTCCTCCTCGTCCGACTCCGCCTCGTCCTCCTTCTCCAGAGCGTAGCTGCGTAAGGAGAGGGGGGGGAGTCTAGTTGTTGCGCGGCGGCAGGAGTTCTACGATCCCCACCATTTTCTGGAGCCTGGAGGTCAAGGACGACATCTGGACCGAAGACATCGCCTGAAGAGGACTGGAGTGGGAGCAGCTCTTCTGACACGGTGAGTAAAGTGTCTCAAAGTGCTGTTTATGCATGGCCCTGTTCACGCAGAGTATTTTGCAGGCCGAAAAAATCTGCCTCAAAATTCCTTAAAGAATTTTGAGGCAGATTTTGACCTGCCCACACTATCTTGCCGCGTTTTTTGCTGCGTTTTTTGCCCGCTGCGATTGAGGACAGCAGACAAAAAACGCAGCGAAAAATGCATTTTCTGCCTCCCATTGATTTCGATGGGAGGTCAGAGGCGGAACCGCGGCAAGAAAGGACGTGCTGCTTTTCCTTTTTTCCGCGACTGGCTCCCATTGATTTCAGATTAAATCAATGGGAGGCGGTTTTGGAAGTTTTTTGGTGCTGATTCTGACGCAGTGTCCGAGTCAATATCAAGGCCCAAAAACTGTGTGAACTGGGCCTTATTGTTAGGGCTTATTCAGACGAACGTGTAATACGTCCGTGCAACGCGCGTGATTTTCACGCGCCTCGCACGGACCTATCGATGTGCCCGGACAACCCCTTTTACTCAGACTAATAAATTAGAATACATACAGACCCCAGACCTTCAAAACTATTGCAGTCCCCAGACCAGACCCCCCTAAACAAATACAGACCCCAGAACAAGCACCTTAAATAAATACAGACCCCAGAACAAGCACCCTAAATACAGACCTCGGACCAGACCCCTAAATACAGACCCCAGACCTGACCCCTAAACTATAATGACCCCAGACCTAACTCCCTAAACTATAATGACCCCAGACCTAACTCCCTAAACTAATACAGACACAAAACACAAAAATTCAGACACCAAGGCCTAGAACCATACATTAAAGGGGTTGTCTGGGCACGGACCATTTTTTCATACTGGTGACCTATGGATGTGCCCGGACAACCCCTTTTACTCTAACTAATAAATTTGAATACATACAGACCCCAGACCTTCAAAACTAAAGCAGTCCCCAGATCAGACCCCCCTATACAAATATAGACCCCAGAACAAGCATCTTAAATAAATACAGACCCCAGAACAAGAACCCTAAATACAGACCTCGGACCAGACCTCTAAATACAGACCCCATAAACTAATAGACCCCAGACAAGACCCCTTAATACAGACCCCAGACCTAACCTCCTAAACTAATAAACACCCCAGACCAGGCCCCCAAAATACAGACCCCATAAACTAATACAGACCCCAGACCAGACCCCTAAACTAATAATGACCCAAGACCTGACTCCTTAAACTAATACAGACCCCAAACCAGGTCCCCTAAATACAGACCCAATAAACTAATACAGACCCCAGTTCAGACCCCCCAAATATACAGACCCCAGACCTCCTAAATACAGACCCCAGACCAGACGCTAAATACAGACCCCCGATCAGACCCCTAAATATACATACCCCAGACCAGACCCCTTAAACTACTACAGGCCCCCTAAATACAGACCCCTTAAACTAATACAGACCCCAGACCAGACCCCCTAAATACAGACCCAAGACCACCTAAATACAGACCCCCAAAACACAGACCCCTTAAACAAATCCATGATCCCCTTATACTTACCTCGCAGCTCACATCAAGGTCTTCTTACTTGCTGCTGTTCTAGGAGCTGCGGTCATGTGACCAGCAGGTCTCTAATCAGTAACAAGAACTGCAGACATAAGGTCATGTGGCCTTTATGTCTGCAGGTCCTTTACAGGACATACACAATGCCGTTTTGTCACGGTTTTTGCGGCAAAATCGCTGCAAAAACGCATTGTACTTGAGGAGGCCATGGGCTCCCCAGGAGCCTCGGGCCCCGGGCGCCCACCCAAAGCGCCCAATGATGATATGCCATTACCTGCTGCCCCCTATATATCCTGCTGCCCCTTATATACTCTGCTGCCCCTGTTCTCAGAGAGTTATCACTTTGTTATCTGTGGTGTTACATATGACTGCAGGTAACATCTACTACATTATCTGTACTTAGAGTTATCACTATCTGTGGTATTGCATAGGACTGCATATAACATCTACTACATTATCTGCACTCAGAGAGTTATCACTAAGTTATCTGTGGTATTACATAGGACTGCAGGTAACATCTACTACATTATCTGCACTCAGAGAGTTATCACAGTGTTATCTGTGGTGTTACATAGGACTGCAGGTAACATCTACTACATTATCTGCACTCAGAGAGTTATCACTAAGTTATCTGTGGTATTACATAGGACTGCAGGTAACATCTAATACATTATCTGCACTCAGAGAGTTATCACTAAGTTATCTGTGGTATTACATAGGACTGCAGTTAACATCTACTACATTATCTGCACTCAGAGAGTTATCACTGTGTTATCTGTGGTATTACATAGGACTGCAGGTAACATCTACTACATTATCTGCACTCAGAGAGTTATCACTATGTTATCTGTGGTGTTACATAGGACTGCAGGTAACACTACTATATTATCTGCGCTTAGAGTTATCAACGTGTTATCTGTGGTGTTACATTGGACTGCAGGTAGGGCTGGGCAATTATGACCTAAATCAAAATCATGATTAATTGAACATGTAACCTCGATTACGATTATTTGTGCCACACCCCTTTTTGCATGCCCCGCCCCTATCTGCATGCTACGCCATTTAATTAATATTTATCCCCTGAGCCGCTGTATACTACTAGTATACAGAAGGTTTCGAGCCAGGGGTATATATACAGCTTATATATATTATACAGCTGGCCCGCTCAGAGAGTATATATTATATACAGTAGTATACCATTCCACTAAGGCCTCATGCACACGACCGTAGCCGTGTGCACGGCCGTGATTTTCGGGTCGGCCGGCTGCGGACTGTCAGCAGACTGTCAGCCGCAGGCCGCCCGCAAATCGCGGGACATGCACATGGCCGCCGCCATTGTTTTCAATGAGCCCGGACCGCAGAACCGGGCCGTAATAAGACATGCCCGTTCTTTCTGCGATCCGGGCTCCCGGGCCGTGCAAGGACCGCAAAAACTACGGTCGTGTGCATGGCCCCATAGAAAAGAATGGGGCCGCAATTCTCCCGTGGATTTTCGGGGGAATTGCGGCCGCAAAAACACGGTCGTGTGCATGGGGCCTAACACTTGGCAGAGGCATCTCAAGGTCAGATTCTTCCAGACTGGTGTGTTCGTAATCTTCAAGGTCCTCAAATTACACAAACATTGAAGAGTAGCAATTTATAAGAGAGGAATCACAGGCTGATTCACATACTGTATGTCGCCAGAGGTGGTCAGGCCATGCTCGGTGCGCAATGTCAGCTGGCTCTCTGCTGCGGTCGCCGCTCATCTGCCCGGACAATCCCTATACTTTCTGCTTTGTTCTGTCAGCTTCCTCTCTGATGCAGTCGCCGCTCAACAAAAGCAGTAAGCATGGGGACTGTCGTCGTGTAGGGAGGTGAGTGGCGACGGCAGCAGAGAGGAAGCTGACGGAACAAAGCAGAATGTAGGGGGACTGTCCGGGGGGATGAGTGGCGATGGCTGACCAAAAGAAAGTGGACAAGCTGTAAATAGTGCAGCGACGGCACTGTGCTGTGCGCTGCTCGTGTGGGGGGTGGGGACCACTCTTGGCTCAGGCAGGGCCCACCGGCTGATTTGGTGGGTCTGCTTGCGCCTCAGCAGCCAGCCTGAACGTGCTTTAACTGGTTCCCGACCGCTGGCTGTATTTTTACGGCCAGCGGTCAGGGTCCTTAAAACCCGAGCCATAGACTTTTTACGGCTCGAGTTTTAACTTGCTGCCCGCGCGATCGGGCAGTTGAATGTCGGGTCTCCGGCTGTCAGTGACTGCCGGGGACCCTGAGGAGAGGATAGAAGCAGCTTTCGCTGCTTCTGTCTTCTCCGGTCTTTTTACACAGCGCTCAATGAACGCTGTGTACAGGAATAGAGACAGCAGCAGCGGCGCTGTCTCTATTCCTCCCGGTGATCATGTGACTGGTCACATGATCGCCGGGTGCCGTTACTGACAGACTGCTGCTGGGCCTTACTAAACCCAGCACAGCCCTATTAGTGACAATCGTCACTATGAGAGGGCTGATTTCCCCTGTAACTGGGGCTGCTGTGCAGCTCCAGTTACAGTGGAAAACATGGTGTAAAAGAAAGAAAAAAAATATATAAAGTTCCCCAAAGGTCTTTTTTGACCTTTTAGGGACAGACCATAGTAATAAAAAAATAGTAAAGTAAAGTGCAAGAAAAATTTATAATAAATACACATAAAATACCCACCCCAAAAAAAAAACGTTCCCCCCCGCCAATCATTGTTGTAACGCTAGCGCTGACCCAATTACCCTAATATAGACATGTAATATATTAAAATCTACGGTAGACAATGATGATCACAAATAAAAGGTCTATTTTAGGGTAAAACTATGTTATTACGAAAAAAAAATAGCTGAAATGTAAAAAAGCTTATTTTTTTACTATTATTTTCAAACTTTATGAATAAAAATTCTAAAATAGGAAAAAAGGTGTGTATAAAAACGATAAAAAAAGAAACCTGCATTGTCTACGGAAAAAACGTCGCAAAAATCACGTCGTTAGTCCAACAAATAAAAAAGTTAGAGCCATTTAACTAACACGTGCTAAAAATGGCTAAACGGTGTCTGGTCCTGAAGGCGCAAAATAGCCTGGTCCTGAACTGGTTAACTGATAATCCCTGCACACTAGGCAGCCATAACTTCGGCATTCTGAAGGAGTAGCGTTGATGGCGTCACATTGAGCCTGCTCTGCCATTGGCTATCCCAAACATCAGTAACTGTATGCTATCCAATCAGAATCGCCATACCCCCCTACCCCCCTTAATGGCCATACCACCTACCCAACCCGTCCCCTATAAGAAAACACGGACACCTTGGGTTGGATAAATTTGGCCACAGCAGCCATTTTATTTACAAACAAACATAATGAAACAACAATTTACATATAAGAATCACAGTGGAAGGGGAGTCCTTGGAGCTACAAAAGTCTGTCAACATAAACAGCCCACCTGCATGGTATTTTAATCCCAGCCGTTACCCTACAGGCTCAGGGGCACCGTCATACCTGCAGTTGGCTGACCTAAACTGCAAACCAATCCCAGGGACACCACCAAGCAGGAGCCCAAATTGACCAGACCACTAAACAATAATAAATTAGGGAGGGATCATACCCCTGATGAATCCCCCCCATACCAATTTACCACCAGCTCCAAGGACCCCCAATCCAAGGGATGGGAAGGGGGTGGGGGGCCCAGTGTTTCCTAGTTACGCCAATGACTGCATGTGAAATCTACTACATTATCTGTACTGTGTATATTTGTGTATATTTGTGCCTGTGTGGGCAGGGCCGCCATTAGGAATTTCAGGACCCCATACAGCCAAATTGTCTGGGCCCCCCACCCGTGGCACCGCCCATTAACGGTACTCCGTCCAGTACCTATATCACGCTCTTTGAGTGATACATAAAAAAACAAAAAAACAATTACAAATTCTACTGAACCAACTGAGACAGGCAGCAGCTTCAGGAGCACATCATAAAACTACACAGCGGATCCGCCCTGGTAGCGGTATAATAGGAAAGTGAGGGTATAAAGGTCTTAACAAAGCCGGCATGTCCAGAGAATAGCAACAAATCAAATTGTTGAAGGAGCAGCTAAGTGGAAAAAGCAGCAGCTGAGCTCTGATACTCAAATCTTTACTTGTCGCACAAATCTGATTGAGAAAATTCTATTTTCTGACATGTAACATTTCTTGGCGCAGGAACTATGACACGTGATCTCAGATCTACAAGCGGGAAAGTGACAGTGAGGCTCTGAGCTGGAGTCTGTGGTCTGTCTACTGGCATACATGGTGGTGTCTGTAGTGTAGTGGTTATCACGTTCGCCTCACACGCGAAAGGTCCCCGATTCGAAACCAGGCAGAAACACTTTTTTTTTTAAATTGATTTTATTTTTTTTAATCGATCGGTTTAGTTGATTTACTGACTGAGGAGTATAGAGATCTTTTGAACATGACAGCAGCAATATTATATGTGGTGACATAGTAACGGTGCTGGCAATGCGCACACATCCACATTTGACACATGTAGAGCAGATCTTTTTAGCAGAGTTTTGAAGTTTTGATCATTTAATAAAGTTCTACTTATAATGGTGCCAGTCACAGTGTCATCATAACGGTGGCAAAGGCATTGCCCAATAACAGTGCAAATCACCACGCCTGCATAATAGTGTCAGGTGCAGCACTCCCTGCCTGTGACTTTGCAGTAAAGTTTTATTTAATGATTAGTTCGCCCAAAAAAAAAACTATCCATTGGATTGATCACATTTTTGCTGGGTGTGTGGCTCATATTGGAAGGACCAGACCCTGCAAGTTTCCCTGGTGGTCTAGTGGTTAGGATTTGGCGCTCTCACCGCCGTGGCCTGGATTCGATTCCCGGTCAGAGAAATTTTTTCTAATTTCTCTTTCTTATGCAGTTTAAATTTATGAACATGCATTTAGCTGTGTTTAATAAGCTCAATTTAATAAGCATTTCTCCCAAGGGTTGAGTTAAAGAGATGTATCTCAAACTACTCATAAGTTTTGTAAACCTCTGGACTGCTTCTTCTTACAGAGCCTGAAAATAGAAGGAAGATCTCTGCATGTACAAAATACGAATTTTGGCACTATATGCAGGAGGCTCTATGAGGGGCACAATATACAGGAGAGGTTTATGAGGGGCACTATCTACAGGAGAGGTTTATGAGGGGCACTATCTACAGGAGAGGTTTATGAGGAGCACTATCTTCAGGGGAGGTTTATGAGGGGCACTATCTACAGGAGGGGTTTATGAGGGGCACTATCTACAGGAGAGGTTTATGAAGGGCACTATCTACAGGAGAGGTTTATGAGGAGCACTATCTACAGGAGGGGTTTATGAGGGGCACTATCTGCCGGGGAGGTTTATGAGGGGCACTATCTACAGGAGGAGTTTATGAGGGGCACTATCTACAGGAGAGGTCAATGAGGGGCACTATCCACAGGTGAGGTTTATGAGGGGCACTATCTACAGGAGAGGTTTATGAGGGGCACTATCTACAGGAGAGGTTTATGAGGGGCACTATCTACATGAGAGGTTTATGAGGGGCACTATCTGCAGGAGGCTTTATGAGGGGCACTATCTACAGGAGAGGTTTATGAGGGGCACTATCTACAGGAGAGGTTTATGAGGGGCACTATCTACAGGAGAGGTTTATGAGGAGCACTATCTACAGGAGGGGTTTATGAGGGGCAATATCTACAGGAGAGGTCTATGAGGGGCACTATCCACAGGTGAGGTTTATGAGGGGCACTATCTACAGGAGAGGTTTATGAGGGGCACTATCTACAGGAGAGGTTTATGAGGGGCACTATCTGCAGGAGGCTCTATGAGGGGCACTATCTACAGGAGAGGTTTATGAGGGGCACTATCTACAGGGGAAGTTTATGAGGGGCACTATCTACAGGAGAGGTTTATGAGGGGCACTATCTACAGGAGAGGTTTATGAGGGTCATTATCTACAGGAGAGGTTTATGAGGGGCACTCTCTACAGGAGAGGTTTATGAGGGGCACTATCTGCAGGAGGCTCTATGAGGGGCACTATCTACATGGGAGGTTTATGAGGGGCACTATCTACAGGGGAAGTTTATGAGGGGCACTATCTACAGGAGAGGTGTAATGACGGGGTAGGGAGATAGACAGGTGAGCCCTAATCTACCCACCACTCAGTCCCTGCCTACTCGCAACGACCCGTCCTAGGCGACGGGGTACAACTGGGCAACGGTCCCTACGCTCAGTAAGTGCACGACAGACAAAACAGACAATGGTACACAGAAGCTAGGGAAGCGGGGCAGCTGCCCACGGAGACACCGTGAGCAACGAGAGTAGTGAACGAGCCGAGTCAAAGCAGGAGTGCACGAGGTACAAAACGCTGAGCAGGAGAGTGGTCAGTAAAGCCAAGGTCAATAACAAGCAGAGGATCAGTAGTTCAAGCAGCAGCAGAGCCAGGAAACAAGCAGAGCAGAATCTCAGGCAAAGGAGGAACAGGAAAGGCAGATATAAATAGACAGTGGGCGGGAGCTAGCTCCGTCTGGCCAGGCTGTGATAGGCTCTCCCACTCCTAAGCCTGCCATCCTGAGTGGTGGAAGATGGAGTCAGTCTCACAGACATAGGAGCAGGTGCAGACTGATTACCCACGGGCGTCGAGACAAAAGCTGTGTCTGGCAGATCCTTTACAAGAGGTTTATGAGGGGCACTATCTACATGAGAGGTTTATGAGGGTCATTATCTACAGGAGTGGTTTATTAGGGGCACTATCTACAGGGGAGGTTTATGAGGGGCACTAGCTACAGGAGAGGTTTATGAGGGGCACTATCTACAGGAGAGGTTTATGAGGAGCACTACAGGGTAGGTTTATGAGGGGCACTATCTACAGGAGAGGTTTATGAGGGGCACTATCTACAGGAGAGGTTTATGAGGGGCACTATCTGCAGGAGGCTCTATGAGGGGCACTATCTACAGGAGAGGTTTATGAGGGGCACTATCTACAGGAGAGGTTTATGAGGGGCACTATCTACAGGAGAGGTTTATGAGGAGCACTATCTACAGGAGGGGTTTATGAGGGGCACTAGCTACAGGAGAGGTCTATGAGTGGCACTATCCACAGTTGAGGTTTATGAGGGGCACTATCTACAGGAGAGGTTTATGAGAGGCACTATCTACAGGAGAGGTTTATGAGGGGCACTATCTGCAGGAGGCTCTATGAGGGGCACTATCTACAGGGGAAGTTTATGAGGGGCACTATCTACAGGAGAGGTTTATGAGGGTCATTATCTACAGGAGAGGTTTATTAGGGGCACTATCTACAGGGTAGGTTTATGAGGGGCACTATCTACAGGGGAAGTTTATGAGGGGCACTATCTACAGGAGAGGTGTAATGACGGGGTAGGGAGACAGACAGGTGAGCCCTAATCTACCCGCCACTCAGTCACAGGTGAGGTTTATGAGGGGCACTATCTACAGGAGAGGTTTATGAGGGGCACTATCTACAGGAGAGGTTTATGAGGGGCACTATCTGCAGGAGGCTCTATGAGGGGCACTATCTACAGGGGAAGTTTATGAGGGGCACTATCTACAGGAGAGGTTTATGAGGGGCACTATCTACAGGAGAGGTTTATGAGGGTCATTATCTACAGGAAGGGTTTATGAGGGGCACTATCTACAGGAGAGGTCTATGAGGGGCACTATCCACAGGTGAGGTTTATGAGGGGCACTATCTACAGGAGAGGTTTATGAGGGGCACTATCTACAGGAGAGGTTTATGAGGGGCACTATCTGCAGGAGGCTCTATGAGGGGCACTATCTACAGGGGAAGTTTATGAGGGGCACTATCTACAGGAGAGGTTTATGAGGGGCACTATCTACAGGAGAGGTTTATGAGGGTCATTATCTACAGGAGAGGTTTATTAGGGGCACTATCTACAGGGTAGGTTTATGAGGGGCATTATCTACAGGGGAAGTTTATGAGGGGCACTATCTACAGGAGAGGTGTAATGACGGGGTAGGGAGACAGACAAGTGAGCCCTAATCTACCCGCCACTCAGTCCCTGCCTACTCGCAACGAACCGTCCTAGGCGACGGGGTACAACTGGGCGACGGTCCCTACGCTCAGTAATTGCACGACAGACAAAACAGACAAGGGTACACGGAAGCTAGGGAAGCGGGGCAGCTGCCCACGGAGACACCGTGAGCAACGAGAGTAGTGAACGAGCCGAGTCAAAGCAGGAGTGCACGAGGTATAAAACGCTGAGCAGGAGAGTGGTCAGTAAAGCCAAGGTCAATAACAAGCAGAGGATCAGTAGTTCAAGCAGCAGCAGAGCCAGGAAACAAGCAGAGCAGAATCTCAGGCAAAGGAGGAACAGGAAAGGCAGATATAAATAGACAGTGGGCGGGAGCTAGCTCCATCTGGCCAGGCTGTGATAGGCTCTCCCACTCCTAAGCCTGCCATCCTGAGTGGTGGAAGATGGAGTCAGTCTCACAGACATAGGAGCAGGTGCAGACTGATTACCCACGGGCGTCGAGACAAAAGCTGTGTCTGGCAGATCCTTCACAAGAGGTTTATGAGGGGCACTATCTACATGAGAGGTTTATGAGGGTCATTATCTACAGGAGTGGTTTATTAGGGGCACTATCTACAGGGGAGGTTTATGAGGGGCACCATCTACAGGGGAGGCTTATGAGGGGCACTATCTACAGGAGAGGTTTCTGAGGGGCACTACAGGGTAAGTTTATGAGGGGCACTATCTACAGGAGATGTTTATGAGGGGCACCATCTACAGGGGAGGCTTATGAGGGGCACTATCTACAGGAGAGGTTTATGAGGGGCACTATCTGCAGGGGAGGTTTATGAGGGGCACTATCTACAGGAGAGGTTTATGAGGGGCATTATCTACAGGGGAGGTTTATGAGGGGCACTATCTACAGAGAGCTCTGTGAGGGGCAGTACATAAACACAGAACCAAGCTGTACATATATACAGCACACCACCCAACTGCCCTGGATTCAGCAGGACAGTCCCGGATTCCGGGTAGTATCCCGCTGTCCCGGGCGGCCGAAGGTATGTCCCACTGTCAACTGTATCTGTGTCCACAGTACACAGATACAGTTGACCCCAATGCTGAAGCAGGGAACCGTCAGCATCCTGCTTCAGCATTAGTTTAGAGCAGAGGAGCAGAAGGAGCTCCTCCGCTCGCTGAGGACTCCCATGGCCACAGTGCTATTCTAAGCGCTGTGCCCAGGGGAACCCTTGTCCATATATGGACAGTAACGTCAGTGGCTCCTCTGGAGAAGAATCCGCGTTGCCGACGCTCTGGCCGGGGATTCCGCTTCTAGAGGTAACTCCTAAGGTAACTGTCCATATATGGACAGTGACGTCAGGGGCTTCTCTTGGAGCGGAATCCCCGGCTGAAGCGTCGGAAACGCACTGGCAGGGGATTCCGCTCCAGGAGTAGCCCCTGACGTCACTGTCCATAGTGACATCAGGGTTTCCCCCTAGGAGCGGAATCCCCGGCCCATGCTCCGGCTGGGGATTCTGCTCCTAGAGGGAGTCCCAATGACGCTATCTTTGGGGGGAGGGGTGTAGCGCTATCTACAGGGACAGTGGCGCTATCCAAGGGGGGTGTGGCCCTTTGTGCATGGGCACTGTGGCACTATATAGGAGCACTATCTACAGGGGACACTGGCACTATCTACATGGGCACTGTGGCACTATCTTTGTGGGCACTGACACTAGGGGCAGCTAAGGGGACATTATACTATATGGGGAAGCTATAGAGGCATTATACTTTATGGGGTGCCTGTGGGGGTATTATACTCTATGGTGCCATCTAAGGGGGCATTATACTGTATGGGGGAAGCTATAGGGGGATTATATTGTATGGAGGCAGCTATAGGGGCATTATACTGTATGGGGCAGCTGTGGTGGAAATCTACTGTATGGGGCAGCTATTGGGCAGCTATGGGCCATTATACTGTATGGAGGCATTATGCTGTATAGGGGCAGCTTTGGGTGAATTAAGCTGTATGAGGCAACTATGGGGCATTATACTGTATGGCGCAGCTATGGGGACATTATACGATATTGGCTCATCTGTGTGGGCATTATACTGTATGTGGGCATTATAATGTATTGGGGCAGCTATGGGGGCATTATGCTGTATGGGCTGTATGGGGGCAGCTATTGGGCATTATGCTGTATGGGGGAATTTGTTTGGGCATTATACTGTATGGGCGCATCTAAGGCTGGGTTCACACGACCTATTTTCAGGCGTAAACAAGGCGTTTCAAGAGAAAGAAGTATTGGATCCAGCGTAGCTGTAACTAAAAAGGAACTCGTGGGAGGGAAGTAGGAAAATAACGAAAGCCTACGCGTTTCAAACGCTGACTGCGTTCTTAATCATGGCTAGGATGAACCGCGTAGGCTTTCGTTATTTTCCTACTTCCCTCCCAGCACCAGAGGACATCATTCAGACTGACCTCTTTTAATTGAATATTTTTTTCATTAAACTTGGAACGAGTTCCTTTTTAGTTACAGCTACGCTGGATCCAATACTTCTTTCTCTTGAAACTCATACAACGTGTGCCGACGCGAGGATCCGTGCGGAGTCCATAGTACATCAATTTGTACCCACAAGGTGAGCTGGAGGTTCTCCTCTTTTGCTTTTCTACGTAAACAAGGCGTATTATGCCTCGATTTACGCCTGAAAATACGGCTATAATAGGTCGGCAAACATCTGCCCATTCATTTGAATGGGTTTGCCGACGTACTGTGCCGACGACCAGTAATTTACGCGTTGTCGTTTGACATCTGTCAAACGACGACACGTAATATGACTGCCTCGGCAAAGAAGTGCAGGGCACTTCTTGGAAACTTAATTTGAGCCGTTCGTCATGGAATTCAATGAAGAACAGCTCAAATGTTCGGCCGTCAAAGACGCCTCGCAAAATGCGAGGAGGAGCTTTTACGTCTGAAATGACGCAGCTGTTTTCTCCTGAAAACAGTCTGTCTTTTCAGACGTAAAACACAGTTCTCATGTGCACATACCCTAAGGCAGCAATATACTGTATGAAGGAAGCTATAGGGGCATTAGACTATATGGGACAGCTGTGGGGCATTATACTCTATGGTGGCAGCTAAATGGGCCTTATACTGTATGGGGAAAGCTATAGGGGCATTATACAGTATGGGGGCAGCTGTGGGGGCATTCTACTGTATGGGGCAGCTATAGGGCATTATACTGTATAAGGGAAGCTGTGGGGGCATTATATTGTATGTGGGCATCTTTAGGGCATTATGCTGTAAGTGGCAGCTTTGGGGGCATTAAGCTGTATGGGGCAGCTATGGTGCATTATACTGTATGGGGCAGCTATGGGGGTATTATACTATATGGGGACATCTGTGTTGGCATTATATTGTATGGGGCATTATACTGTATGGGGGCAGCTATAGGGGCATTATGCTGTATGGGGGCTAGCTATGGGGGCATTATGCTGTATGGGGGCAGATATTGGGCATTATGCTTCATTGGGGCATTTGTTTGGGCATTATACTGCATTATACTGTATTGGCGCATCTGTGTGGGCATTATACTGCATGGGAGAATCTGTGCGGTCGTTATACTGTATGGGGGCGTTTGTGTGGGCTTTATAATGTATGGGTCCATCTATGGGGGCATTATACTGTATGGTGGTAGCTATGGGGGCATTATACTGTATGGTGGCAGCTATTTGACTCCACAAGTCATTTGCAGAATTTATCGGCATTAGTCCGTAAAAATAAAAAAATTGGAAATACCCCATATGTGGTCATAAACTGCTGTTTGGACACACTGCAGGGCTCAGAAAGGCCGATGCGCTATTTTACATGCAGATTTTTCTGGATTGGTTTTCAGGTGCCATATCTCAGTACATTGAAAACCCCTGAGAAGTGACTCTATTTTGGAAACTACGTCCCTCAGGGAATTCATCTAGGGGTGTAGTGAGCATTTTTACCCCATAGTTGAATCATAGTTTGTATTACAATTAGGCAGTGAAAATGAAATATGATATTTTTCCTCAAAATATGTAGTGTTACATCACAATTTTTTATTTTTCGCAAGGGGTAAAAGGAGAAAAAACACCACACAATGTTATGCAGTTTCTACTGAGTACGGCAATACTCCATATGTGGCCCTAAACTGATGTTTGGACACATGGCAGGGCTCAGAAGGGACGGAGCGCAATTTGGCTTTTGGAGCGCAAATTTTGCTGGACTGGTGTTCGGACACCACGTCGCCTTTGCAGAGCCCCTGAGGTACCAGAGAACAGTGGAAGGCCTCGAAATGTAGTCCTATTTTGTAAAGCATTTATCATTTGCCTGGGCATGCACATTTTCACCATCTCTTAGGTGCCTGAGCAATATTAAAAATACTTAGTGCTGGCAGAACTACACACTGGATTGTAGCAATCACATTTGAGTCAGGATGTTTGGGAAGTGGTGGTGCTATATATTTCTTGCATATCAAGCAGTATTCTGATAGCGAAGTGGCGCAATGGAAACGGGCTGGGCTCGTAACCCAGAGGTCAATGGATTATAATCAGTGGCGGATTAAGTAGACCATAGGCCCTGGGCTGTTACCCATAGTTGGGCCCCCCTTCTCCACCGCCGCCCTGTAACTATTGTTAACACTTCCTTTTTGTCCAGGCATTAACAAATGGGTGTTACTACTCCCCTTGTCAAAAGGCTGTGTCCCCACAGACTGATAGTCTCCAACCATCGCTGACAGTATCGCACCGTGTAGGTACACATTCTCCTGACAAGGGGAATAGTAACACTTATTTGTCTATCAGTCCCGGACTGCACAAAGACTTTGTGAAATACAAGGATTTCCTATAATAAACATGTCAGTAGAGATGACAGATTGTTTATAAATCTAGTGACTCACAGGTGACGACGTAGTTTTTTTCCTCTTCTCCATCCAGTCCAGACTTCATGACGACTTTTCCCGGCCATGACCCATTTCTGCAGAATTTGACACTCAGATGTCTTTGGCTCCTCACTTTTCCAACATTTCCACACCTATAAACAAAGATAATATTATCATGGTGCCACACACTGTGCCCCTAAATATAATAGCACCAAACACTGCGCCCCTGAATAAAATAGTACAAACACTGTGCCCCTAAATATTATAGCACCATAGACTGCGCCCCTGAATATAATTCGCTGTAGATAGCACCACACACAGCCCCCTGTAAATAGCGCTACACAGTGCTCCCCCTCTGTAAATAGCGTCACATAGCCCTCCCCCTCTTGTATATAGTGCTACACCGCAATCCCCCTTAGATATAGTGATACACAGCGCTCCCTTCTATATAGTGCTATACAACAATCCCCCCTTGGACCTGCAGCTCTTGTAATTGCTCAGTATAATGTCCCCCATAGCTGCCCCCACAGTATAATGCCCTTCATAGCTGCCTCTACACAGTATAATGCCCTTCATAGCTGCCTCTACACAGTATAATACCCCCATAGCTGCGACACAGTATAATGCCTCCATAGCTGCGACACAGTATAATGCCTCCATAGCTGCCTCTACATAGTATAATGCCCCCATAGCTGCGACACAGTATAATGCCCCCATAGCTGCGACACAGTATAATGCCTCCATAGCTGCGACACAGTATAATGCCTCCATAGCTGCTACACAGTATAATGCCCCCATAGATGTGACACAGTATAATGCCCCCATAGATGTGACACAGTATAATGCCCCATAGATGTGACACAGTATAATGCCTCCATAGATGTGACACAGTATAATGCCCCATAGATGTGAGTGACACAGTATAATGCCCCATAGATGTGAGTGACACAGTATAATGCCCCATAGATGTGAGTGACACAGTATAATGCCCCATAGATGTGAGTGACACAGTATAATGCCCCATAGATGTGAGTGACACAGTATAATGCCCCATAGATGTGAGTGACACAGTATAATGCCCCATAGATGTGAGTGACACAGTATAATGCCCCATAGATGTGAGTGACACAGTATAATGCCCCATAGATGTGAGTGACACAGTATAATGCCTCCATATGTACGTACCTAATAAATAAAGAAAACATAATTACTTACCTATCCCGGTTCCCAAGACGGTGGGGGATGCTTCTCCTCCTCTGCACTGTGCTGTGAGTGACTCCGTGCAGACAGGCGCGATGACGTCACTACATCGCGCCTGCCTGCACCGAGCCGCTCACGGCAGAGTGAATGCTGGAGTGAGGCTCCAGCATTCAACCCAACTGAATCTGCATCCTGCGGACGCAGATTCAGTTGGAAGTGGGCAGCGCGGCAGCGCTGCATAGTTTTTTAAGATTGGGTGCGGTCGCCCGAATCGCCCATATTATAATCCGTCATTAATTATAATCCTCTTCTGCTAATATTTCTTTTTCTTTTTCTGAATTTACAGTTTATGTAACCAGTGCTTATAGTGATTGCATTTTTTTCTCTTTTTTTTCTCACCTAATCGTAAATATAAATTTCTAATAATAATTTAACTTTTTTTGATGACAGGAAAATATTGTCTATCTAGCCCAGACATGGGCAAACTACGGCCCGCGGGCCACATACGGCCCGTTAGGCTTTTTAATCCGGCCCGCCGAACTTGTCCAAATTATAGTAAAAACCTCCTTTTTTTTCCCCTTTCCCTGCAATGCCCACGTTTTCCCAATAGATGGCGCACTCAAAACACATTGACCGTTGTTAATGTGGCGCGTATTTCTCTTTATTTCACTTTAACAAAATACTTCTTCACTGAAGTCCGATCAACGGCTGTATGTGTAGGTGCTATGAGGTTTGCACACACTACATTTAATGCTTTAGTATATCCGGCCCAAACACTCCCTCCAAATGCTCCTGGCCCGGCCCCTCTGTCAAATTTTAGAACCCATTGTGGCCCGCGAGTCAAAAAGTTTGCCCACCCCTGATCTAGCCTGTCGCCATGGACTGGCGGGTCGGGAATCCTCGGGTTCACTGGTACTTGCTTCTGCAACTTCTTTTTAGAGTCATAACCGCGTTCTAAGGAGAAAGATACCATTGGACATAAGCTGGTTGGGGTCCTACTTCTCCTCGGTTCTGCGATACTTCAACAACTCATTTGGCAGAACTGGGGAGAATTGGCTAAATCCCACCCCTGAACACAGGAGCGTAACTAGAAAGGGCTGGTACCACACACATGATCAGCCACATGACTAGAAAACGCAGGATGGGGGCCTGGGAGCAATCAAATCCTAGACCCCTATATTAAGTCAGACACCAGACTGCCTAAACTAAATCAGACCTCAGACCAGACCTCTAAAATAAAGTGGTTGTCCCAAGATTGACACAGAACAGGTGATAAATGTCTGAGGGCCCCACCGCTGGGACCCCCACAGATTACTAGAACGGGGTCCCATGCACCACGTTCCTCCTTTCTTGACTACTGCAGTGAGTAGATCTTTGATTGGAACATGTGAGCTGCCGCGCCACTATAAGTCTATGGGACTGACAGAGACAGCCGAGTACAGCGTTCAGACAATTACGCCGGTCCCATAGACAGTGAATAGAATGGCAGGCGCATGCTCAAGTGCTTTGCATTCGATTTCCTTCTCACTGCGGGGGATGGTGGCAGTGAGGCGGAACTGTTCTAGTGATCAGTGGAGGTCCCAGTGGTGGGGCCCACAGCAATCAGACATGTATCTCCTATCCTGTGGATAGGTTATAGATGTCAGTCTTGAGAAAATCTGTTAAAGGGAAACGATCAACAGTTTTGAGGTCTCAAAACTGGTGACTGGGTGATATAGGGGAGGGAAAGGGAATTTTAAACGTAACTTTTTTCACGGTCATGCAAGTTGCATGATCAAGAAAATTGTTTTTAATTCCCCAGACGCGTGGAGCGCGCATGACTTATAAAGAAAGTAGGTTTAACCCCTTCCCGACATTTGTCATAAGTATACGTCATGGAAAGCCAGTGCTTCCCGCAAATTGTCGTATACTTACGACAAATGGATGGCACCGGCTCAGAAGCTGAGTCTGTGCCATCATCCCCGGATGTCAGCCTGAAACCCTGCTGTAATGGCGGGGACCGAAGTTAGCTTCGATTCCCGCAATTTACCCCTTAAATGCAGCGGTCAAAAGCGATTGTTTCTTTTAAGGTGTTTGCTGCTGATCTGCACCCCAGCCATGAAATGGCAGGGGTGCCAGTGGCTGCAACAGCAACCGGAGGCTTAATACTGGCATCCTGGTCTGCCAGGTACGGAAACCTTCCAGGCCCCGCCCAGAGACGGGGCCTAAGAGGCTTCTGAAGCCGTCGGCAAGATGGCGCCGGCTCAGGAGATGAGCCGACGTCATCAGCAGTGGATGTCAACTGTATGTTACAGCTGACATCCGCCTGTAACGGTAGGAACAGGAGCTAGCTCCGATTCCCTGCCATTAACCCCTTAGATGCAGTGATTGAAAGCCATTGCTGCATCTTAGTGGTTGGCAGCAGATTGGCAGCTCTGCCCTGAAATGGCAGGTCTTCCGGCTGCTGCTATGGCAACAGGGGGCCTAACAATGGCCTCCTGCTCTGCCATTACGGAAGCCGATTAGGCCCCGCCCAGAGGCGAAGCCTAATCGCCTTGTTGTGAATGACTGACAGATCTAATACATTGCACTACGTAGGTAGTGCAATGTTTTTGATAAAAAAAATCTGTCAGTTGGACCTTCAAGTACCCTAGTGGAACTAAGGAAAAGTGAAAAAAAAAGTGTAAGAAAAGTAAAGACAAAGTGAAAAAATATAATAACATTTTCATTAATAAAATTAAATGCTATCGCCCTTTTTTGCTTATCAAGTCCATTTTTACTGGAAAAAAATAATAAAACATACATATTTGGTATTGCCACGACCGTAATGGCCTGAAGTATCAAAATATTATGATATTTATTCTACGCGGTGAACGTTGTAAAAAAAATAACGTCGAAAACAATGCCAGAATTTCTGTTTTTTGGTCACTTTGCCCTACAGAAATTGAAATAAAAAGTGATCAAAAAGTTGCATGCATCCAAAAATTGTACCTATAAAAACTATAGCTCGTCTCGCAAAAAACAAGTCCTCATACAGCTCCGTCGACAAAAAAATTTAAAAGTTATGGTTCTCACAACTTGGCGACAGAAAAAATACATTCTTTTTACGAAAGTAATTTTATTGTGCAAAAAGTTGTAAAACATAAAAAAGTGCTATAAATTAGGTATCACCAGAATCGGACTGAGTAAAGTTAAAGAGGCTCTGTCACCACATTATAAGTGCGCTATCTCCTACATAAGGAGATCGGCGCTATAATGTAAGTGACAGCAGCGCTTTTTATTTTAAAAAAACGATCTGTTTTCACCACTTTATTAGCGATTTTAGCTTTATGCTAATGAGTTGCTTAATGCCCAAGTGGGCGTGTTTTTACTTTAGACCAAGTGGGCGTTGTACAATCAGTGACCAATCAGCATCATGCACTCCTCTCCATTCATTTACTCAGCGCATAGGGATCCTGCTAGATCCTTATGTGCTGTCTTATACTGACATATTAACGATACTGAAGTGTTTAGATAGTGAATAGACATTCCACGGGATGTCTATTCACAATCCCTGCACATCGTTACTGTTTCTGTGGTAGTTACAGCAGAGCAAGTGTAATTCTGCGAGATTACGCTGTAGATGACAGGTTACAACGAGATTACGCTTCCTCTGCTGTAACTACCATAGAAACAGTAACGAAGTGCAGAGATTGTGAATAGACTCCCCGTGGAATGTCTATTCACTGTCTAAACACTTGAGTATCGTTAATGTGTTAGTATAAGACAGCACATAAGGATCTAAAAGGATCACTATGTGCTGCCTAAATGAATGGAGAGGAGTGCATGATGCTGATTGGTCAGCGTCATACACTCCCCTGTACAACGCCCACTTGGTCTAAAGTAAAATACGCACACTTGGGCATTAAGCAACTCATTAGCATAAATCTAAAATCGCTAATAAAGTGGTGAAAACAGATCATTTTATTAAATAAAAAGCACTGCTGTCACCTACATTATAGCGCCGATCTCCTTATGTAGGAGATAGGGCACTTATAGTGTGGTGACCGAGCCTCTTTAACATGTAATTTATAACGCGTGGTGAGCGCTGTATATATAAAAAAAAAAAAATAACTATGCCAGAATTGCTATTTTTTTAGTCACCTTTCCTCCCAAAAATAGGATAAAAAGTGATCAAAAAGTTGCTTGTACCCAAAAATGGTACCAATAATAACTACAGCTCGTCCCGCAAAAAAAACAGCCCTCATACCACTACGTCTATGAAAAAATAAAATTAGTTAAGGCTTCAATAAGTCAGGAAATAAAAACATGCAGTTGTGCAGGCCTGAGGGGACATTTCTTCTGTTTCAAGAGGCGATTTATCAAGGCCCTAAAATTAGGAAGGGGGGCCCAAACATATCTGCTGGAAGTGACGGTGCCCGTATTATACCAGGACAACGCTTCCTAGCAAAATTTCCCAAACTGCAAAGGTCCCGAGTGTGGACCAAAAGGGAGATAAGTACAGACACCATTTATCAGTGCGACACCGGCCTGTGCAGAAATGATTCTTCACCGCGTAACACACATCTATGGATTCTTTCATTATTTTTGTTTACGCTGAAACTATGACACGTGATCTCAGATCTACAGGCGGGATAGTGACAGTGAGGCTCTGAGCTGGAGTCCGTGGTTTGTCTGCTGGTGGACATGGTGGTTTCTGTAGTATAGTGGTTATCACGTTCGCCTCACACGCGAAAGGGGGCCCAGGCAGGAACACTTTTTTTTAAAATTGAGTTGTTTTTTTTTTTAACCAATTGGTTCCGTTGATTTACTGACTGAGGAGTATAGAGATGTTTTGAACATGACAGCAGCAATATTATATGTGGTGACATAGTAACTGTGTTGGCAATGCCCACACATCCACATTTGACACATGTAGAGCAGATATTTTTAGCAGAGTTTTGATCATTTAATAATAATAATAATAATAATCTTTATTTATATAGCGTCAACATATTACGCAGCACTTTACAATTTAGAGGGAATATGAAACAAACAATATCAGACATTACATAGTGACAAAGTTCATTTACAATTCAAACCTGGGGAGTGAGGACCCTGCTCGCAAGAGCTTACAATCTATGAGGAAATAAAGGAGACACAAAGTGTAACAGTGTTTGTTCTGTACAATGGTCCGGCCATTTTTATACACATTTAATAAAGTTCTACTTATAACGGTGGCAAAGGCATTGCCCAATAACAGTGCAAATCACCGCGCCCGCATAATAGTGCCAGATGCAGCACTCCCTGCCTGTGACTTTGCAGTAAAGTTGCGGTGGGGGGGGGTTTATTTAGTGATTAATTCGCCCAAAAAAAAAACCCATCCATTCGATTGATCACATTTTTGCTGGTTGTGTAGTTCATATTGGATAGGTGTAGCTGACCTGGAAGTTTCCCTGGTGGTCTAGTGGCTAGGATTCGGTGCTCTCACTGCCGCGGCCCGGGTTCGATTCCCAGTCAGGGAAGGATTGTTTTTTTTTTTCTTCTAATTTCTCTTTCTTATGCCGTTTAAATTTGTGAACATGCATTTAGCTGTGTTTAATAAGCTCAATTTAATAAGCATTTCTCACAAGGGTTAAGTTAAAGAGATGTATCTCAAATTACTCATAAGTTCTGTAAACCTCTGGACTGCTTCTTCTTACAGAGCCTGAAAGAAGCACTGTTAGTGCCATTTGTATATACATTTTCTGTACAACTTATGTTATTGTTTGCTGTTATCAGTCACTATAGAAGAGGCTGGACGCAGCTGCAGGGTGAAGGGAAGCCGACATGACCGTCCTGGTAGGGAAAGGGTTAATTAGTTGAGGGAGAGTTGGAAAGAGCTGAAGGAGGGACGGGGAGGAGTTAAGGGGGACGGGGGGCCGTTACTGCGCTTCCCGCTGTTTCTCGGCATTGAGCCGGAAGCAGCGGGAGGAGTAACATAAGAAGCAAGTGTGATCGCAATTTGAGTCACGTTACGCCTTGATCTCCATGCAGGTTCAAATCAGGTGGGGGGGGGGGGCGAGCTCGGAGAAGCAACAGATACACTGAGACGTTTCTCAAAGTAAAAATCCTTCTGACTTTATTTAACTGTAGTGGTCGCTTTTATAGCGTCAGAACAAAAAACATTCCATAACATATGAGTCATCTGTATATTCAATAAAACCCATTGGTGGAACACAAGGTATTCCCTTTTATGCTTAGGGGGGTTGGTCAAGTGATTGACCGCCATCTGTTCGCAATTTCAAAAGAGACAGCAGAGCAGCTGCAAACTATTTCTTCTCTTACCCTTTCTAAAATACCCATTCACATGTTCTCCTCTATAACATTTCACTCCTTGGGGCCCCAGATACATTATACATATATTTATTCCATAACAATCCCTCCTTTTGTGATTTTACCAACACCTAAATTCCAATGCTACTTCTATCTCCTGATAGCAAGGCTTCGATCCATTTCTTCACTTGATTCACACAGGTATGTAGGTGGGGTAATCTCACAACACTCTTTCATCATAATGTATAGGCCTCTGTTTGAATGCTTCCCTTATTTTGCAAAATGTATAACAATTGAAACATGTAAGCAATATAAACAATATTATGAAACATATCAAGGGTTGGAATAACACGTGCAGTATCTTAGTGGCAGTGGGGGAAAATCCTGTAAAAACGTCATACTAGTGATGGGCACTGGCATCTTTTATTGCTGACGATAAATTTATTACTTCCCTAGCTGCTATTGTAGCCAATACTTTCACTTTACTTAGAGTTACATTATGGGCTGCTATCAATTTCTTTACGTCTTTAGACTTTTGTAACACTTGTTTTAACTCTTCCAGTGGCAAACTAAAATTTCCATAGGGCAAAGGTTCAGGTACCCATACAGTGGACATTATTTCTTCTAAAGTAGGCAGGAACACTATAGTTTGGTTCCCCCAAGTCAAATGCGTCACATTGTATAGACATCCTGAAAATGGTCCTATGAGATTAAACTGGCTAAGGGTCTGCTTGTTGTTAGTTATTAAGCATACATGCTGTGGACCTACTTCAATATAAACCTGTAGGTTAGCTTGTGGGATTATAGTGAGTGCGCATACATTATCCTGGTGCTGCATTAGACAGGGTTCATATATCCCTGACTGTTCATTACATACATATCCTTGCTCTGTTAACTGGCACAAATCTATATTCCTTGTCTTATTTTGAGAATCTATGTGTGTTCCTTTCATTTCTGGCATCCAATATTGTCCTAATAATGTCACCGGATCAGTCATTACTATTGGCATAACAATAAATTTGCATAATAGAGTAGGATTTTTCACATTAAATGCTATTAGTCTTCCTGCGCACCATTTAGGTGTACACTCAGTATACTCAGGCTGTAACAATAACCACGTATCATTTCTCTCTCCTATGGGCAGAATGTCTGTCCATTGCCTAACATGACTACTAAACAATTTATTCTTAAAATTATTCATCTGTTCTTGTTGCCACATCGTTTTAAGCGTACATACTGTCCAATTTACAAAGGTTGATACATTCTGTAATGTTCTATATTCGGTTAGCATACTTTCATTAAAAACATTTAGAAACAGTTCATCTATAGCTAACCCTTTTTGCTGTAAGTAAAAGGTAGTAGGTAACCATGAGGCACCTCTCCTTAATGCAGTAGATGTGTCATCTCCCACTGAGTTTAATTTGTTCATAACTGTTTCTAACTGTATACCATTCAATACTCCTAATCCCGTTCCTGCCCCTCCTAATAGCGGGTCATACCATTCTCTTTTTTGTCTATGACAGCTGGGGGATTCAGGGAAGGAAATATTGAAGTGTACATTCTTTTTCTGCTGTTGGGTTACAGCGCTCTTACAAGTGTGTGCGATTCTTTCCAGACTTTGTACTGTTATATGTGGCTTAAAACTATCTCTTAAAATTGTTATCAAGAATACAAAATATCTTCTATTTCTTATTTGGCTATTATTCATACATAATATCATCCCATCAGTTTCTTTTATTACAATCGTAGAGTTGAGCCTCTCCTTGTTGCATCTTTCATAAATCTTATTTATCATTTCATTTCTATTTTTACTGGTTGTATATTTCTATAGATACTGTAAATCTGGTTCATAACAACAAAACAACAGCCGTCTCTTCTTGTATGCTAATGTTGGCTGTTTTGTCTATGTGAAGGTACACAGTCCCTCCATGTGGTCCTTTTCTCCAAGTCCCTTCGGTTGTAGTCACATTTGTAGTATAACACGGGGCATTGGCCTTACAGGTGTAGTTACCCTGCTTTCTATCCACTGTGGCATTCGCCCACCCTGTCCTGAACTGTTCCAGTGATTCTGTACTGATTACGTGTACAGGAGTAGCAGTTCTGCCTTTTTGTATAAGAGCACACGCAACAACCGCCGCAACAACCGCAAAGATCTTCATTCTTCTGGCTGAAGAACCTTTTTACAATGACTGGCGTGAATCCAGCTTGCCTTTCCTTGTAGCTTCACTGAGGTGCTTGTAACGAGTAGGACTTGAAAAGGACCATCAAACCTTGGCTCAAGGCTCTTCCTCACGTGTCTTTTGACAACGACCCAATCTCCTGGTTCTAGCTTATACGTCAACTGAATCAGGACCTGGAATGGAAGCAAAGACTTGTGCATACACCTTGGTCAATTGTTTGTTCAGCGTTTATACATAATCTGTTAGTCTACCATACTGCATTTGGAGCACCTGTGGAAAATAACATCCTAATCTGGGAGCCGACCCAAATAAGATCTCATATGGGCTGAGACCTGTTCTTTTTGTGGGCGTGTATCTTACTGAGAACAAGGCTAATGGTAGACACTCGGTCCATGGTTTCCCGGTTTCTACCATTGCTTTTTGGATTTTCAATTTGAGAGTCCCATTTAGTCTCTCAACCTTCCCACTGCTCTGTGGATGGTATGGTGTATGTAGGGCTTGACTTATGCCTAGAGCTGACAACACATAGTTCATGATTTCACCCGTAAAATGAGTTCCTCTGTCGCTCTCGATCACCTCTGGAACTCCATATCTGCACACCACCTCATTGATCAGTTTCTTTGCTGTGGCTACGGCTGTAGCTTTGGTTACTGGAAAAGCTTCTGGCCATCCTGAAAAGAGATCAATACAAACAAGCACATACTCATAGGTACCGACTTTTGGTAATTGAATATAGTCTATCTGCAGTCTCTGGAACGGATATATATAGGTCTGGGTGTGTGCTTCTGTGGTACTTTTACAGTTCTTCCAATATTATGTGTTGCACAGATCATGCATCCTTGTGTAAAACTGCTGGCCATCACACTAAACCCTGGGGCATACCACACCTTGTTTACCAAGTCCATCATTGCCGTTTTTGATTGGTGAGTTGCTCCATGTGTTATTTGGGCCATCATTGGGAACATTGTCTTAGGCAGGCACAGTTTATTCTTACACTGCCAGAGGCCATCTTTTCGTAGCGTTGCTCCTTGGGCCGTCCACTTGTCTTTTTCTTCTTTTGTTGCTTGTCCTTGAAGTTTTTGCAGTAGTTCCGGGCTTACAGCTGGTCTTGTTTCCTCTGGATCTTTTATCTGACATACGGCTGCTAACACGGGTAGCTTCTGTGCTGCTTGCTTTGCCGCTTCGTCTGCCGGGCATTTCCCCTTTTGTCTCTGGTGAACTCACCTTAGTGTGAGCTTTAATTTTTACTACTGCTACTTCTGTGGGTAACATCAGGGTCTCCATCAAGTATTTTACAAAGTCTGCATTCTTTACAGGTGTACCTGCAGAGGTCAAAAATTGTCTAGCCTTCCATATGGGGCCATAATCGTGTGCAATCCCAAAAGCATATCGAGAGTCAGTGTATATATTTGCTGTCTTTCCTTCTGCATGTTGGCATGCTGCTGCCAGGGCCTTAAGCTCCGCTTCTTGTGCTGAGCGGGACGCTGGTAAGGAGGCTGCTTCTAGGACTACATCTTCGGTGGTTACTGCATATCCTGCAAGAAAAGATCCTTCTACACAATACCTTGAACCATCCACAAAGAGTATTAGGTCTGGGTTTTGGAGTGGGGTATCTTTCACATGTGCAAAGCCCACTGTTTCCTGGGCCATAAAATCATGTTCATCAGTTTCAGGCAAAAATTGTGACCATACTTTACCTACGTCTTCTCCCCCTTGCTCCAAAGGCAGTAAGGTAGCTGCGTTCAATGTAGTACAGCGGTGTAAAGTAACCTGCTCAGGAAGAAGAAGAGCACAGGTTAATCTCAAATGTCTTGCAGTGGACAAATGCTTAGGTTGTACTTGAGTTAGAATAGCAGTAATATACAAGTTTTTGTTTTGCCTTCTCCCTCATCTAAATCCATAAAGACTCGTGTGAGTGATGTCACATCGCCTCCTGTGTAACTTTGCTGGAGGGGGATGGTCTCTTACACATAAACCAAAATTGTACCTGATCAGTTCCTTCACCCTTCCCCCCTTTGTGGACTCTGCGAGAGTGATGTAGCAGAGTTCAAAACTACATCTCAACATAACACTAATTTAACCCCTTGTAATGTACAACAGCCTGAAACAAAAATGACTTTTTCCTGACAAACATTTGATCTTTACAATGACACAACTCATGTGTGAAATCAAAAATAAAACAATTGTAGTTAGTTATTCAATAAAACAGAAAATATTATCTCTGATAACATTAATTACTGCAAACCAATAAACAGTATAACGGTGGGGGCACATACATTTTCAAACCCCCCGTGTCTCACAGTATCTGTAGTTTAATACATCTGAATTATCAAAACACATGAAATCTGATCACATCAGAACACATAAATATCGTAACTTTTATAACCAACAGCGCTTGCGCAAAAGAGAAGAAATGTATTTCGGTTTGTAGACATTACTGATATATATATATATATATATATATATATATCTCAGCAGTGCATATTGAGATCCCTTTGTCTCATCAGCCCTGCAGACTGCACCCAGTCAGCCCCCCTCCTCCTCCTCCCAAACACAGCACACTTTAGAGGGGAGGGAGGGGGGTCACACACTCAAAGCTTCTCACAACTTCTCACAACTTCTCACAACTTAACACTTTCAATGCCTGCAAAACAACATACGTATCTGCAATCATTCATCACACCATTGTATAGGAATTATCTACGTTAATGTTTAACCGTACAATCTGACGGCCACCATCTCTATCTTATAATTACGTGTTGTTTCATCAGTGAACTAGACTGGAACTTCTGTAAATAGAAAAAACACTACAAATGACAAAATTAACAAGGTGATTATTTCATACTGATTTGGTTGGGCCGGGCGTGGCCACATCAGGGGCAGGGGGGGGCAGCCTCTCCCATTGGAAACAGTGCGCAGGGGGTTTCCCACCAACAATGAGGACACACTCAACATGAGGTACGGACGCCATTACCGGGCGTCGGCTGGTCCTGTTCTCTAATACATACAATATGACACAAAGTCATACAAAATATCTATATCAGCATTCAATGTTGTGTCCATTCATTTCAAGAATAAGATTACATTTCTTATCTCACTAGCAGCTGTTCTCCACCTCCCCCTTCTCTTATCACACTAGTTGATTCTAAATTATACCATATGGGAATTTACTATAAGGTCATTTGCAACTTTAAAACAACTACTACTTCTATAGCTTCCTTTGCTTTAAACTTTACTTTATAAAATATGAATTTCCTCTGACAACCTCCTGCACTTTTACTTCAGTGTATTAACATTACATACATTTGTAGGCTCTTTGTTGCTTTCTAAAAGATGCTACAATCCATCTACTCCAATCTGCTTTGTCATTTGACTCTGTGTGGTTCTGGACTATCCAACTGAGCCAAATTACAACCAACTAAACAATAATCCCACATAGGATCTGCTCATTATATCATCTATATTTTTCCAGATCTAATCTTCCCGCTTTTCCCATTCCACATGCCTTCATTAACTGATTCGTTCCCTGCGTTGCCTTTTTACCTTCTCTTTCTGCTACTGCCTGTTTGGCTGTCAGTCCTTGTGGGTGCTCATCTCGTCATAGGAACACCAAGTTCCCCATTGACTCTTATTACAGATTCTAGCTGACAGACGAATTCCATTCTCATCTGTTTTAGACAGTTTCTAGTCTCCGTACTTAATAGGGACACCAGTTCCCCATTGTCTAGTTATAAGTGGTCGCCTAAAGGCAGACCCTAAGTTATGTAGGGGGTAGTTTTCCTGATAGGTGAATTTCTGGATTTACGATCCCCTAGTAAGCTTACACCCTTTCAACAGGTGCTTGCTCACCCATATGCCATACCTCAAACTCTCGTTTGCCGTGACTGTTTCCCATAGCCCTGCTATGATGGAGGGGACTCTTACCCTTCTCTCTCAGTTTTTATCTTCACTAACAAACACTATGGCTATTGGCTGTTAGGGAAAGTCCCACACTAATCCCCTCAAAACCCTTTTAAACCTTCTTCTACTCTGGCCAGAGAATTAAATTCCTTTTATAACTAGCTTACTTTCTTCTTATTCACTTTAAACACCACTCAAGGAGATATCCTCCACACCATAACAGTAATATGACAAATATTCCTGATCCAAATAATAAGGAAAACGTAAAATCAAGCTGTTCATTTGACATGCCGGATTATCGGATTGCAGAAAATTCTGGAATTTTGAGCTGAAAATCAGTGCATGATAATCCCCGCAAGTACCTCAATGCTGTACACACATTTTCGGTATTTTGCCGGATTATCAGATTGCACAAAATTTTCGATTTTCGGGCGAAAATTTAGCCTATCATAATCCCCGTAGTCACCTGAAGCATGTACACATGTTTCTGGTAATTTGCCGGATTATCGGAAGTTTTTTCCAAAAACAATTTCCTTATTCTAAAATGCATTTGTGACACAAAACTGGGTTCCTACAACATTCATACAAATACTGTCATGGAGATCAGGCACTTTATCCTGAGGGTAGGATTACATATAGACTTGACCAGATTTTTACACTAAAAATACCCTCATGTGGCCCCTCTATCCCTCAGGAGTACTACCGGGAAGGTGACCTACCAGACAGGAAGGTGCAGAGCAGAGTTTGTAAGAATTAAGTCTTCTTACCTTGCTGCAGCAGTGGTCTGCACGTTCCTTCGTCCGGGTGGTCGCCATTCAAGTCCCGGGAGATCCCCTAGGTGGGGTGCCGTCCTTCTGGTCAAGTCCCTGGTTCGGGCGCCAATTTCTGTGATCGCAATTTGAGTCACGTTACGCCTTGATCTCCATGCAGGTTCAAATCAGGTGGGGGGGGGGGGGGCGAGCTCGGAGAAGCAACAGATACACTGAGACGTTTCTCAAAGTAAAAATCCTTCTGACTTTATTTAACTGTAGTGGTCGCTTTTATAGCGTCAGAACAAAAAACATTCCATAACATATGAGTCATCTGTATATTCAATAAAACCCATTGGTGGAACACAAGGTATTCCCTTTTATGCTTAGGGGGGTTGGTCAAGTGATTGACCGCCATCTGTTCGCAATTTCAAAAGAGACAGCAGAGCAGCTGCAAACTATTTCTTCTCTTACCCTTTCTAAAATACCCATTCACATGTTCTCCTCTATAACATTTCACTCCTTGGGGCCCCAGATACATTATACATATATTTATTCCATAACACAAGTAAGCTCCCCGTTGCCCGGCTTTTAGAAATGGCAGAAGCCCTTATGTTAGAGCGGCTGCGTGCCGCTGCTGTGCACCACGGTCCCGGATGGCTAGAGGAGACCGTGGCTGCAATAACGAGGATCCCGGACGCCGTTTCGCCACGTCGGGCACGGCGTTCGGGGTCTGTTGAAAGGGACAGGCTCCCCTCCCCCGGCCCCCTTACGAGCATGGCTATGGCGGCGGGGGGGGAGTCGGCTACAACCGCTCCTGCGCTGGGCAGGCAGAGAGCGGTGCCAGGGGTGACGACGACGCAGGCTGGGTCGACCCGTCCCTCTCGGCGGTCCCGACCTCCAGAGCGCCTCAGTCCGGAGGTAGTCCCGCGGACACGGCGTCGCAGAGGGAGCCCGATCCCGGACGCTGCAGGCCAGGCAGCTGGGAGGACCGCCCCTTCCCAGGCCCTGCGTCCTGGCAGGACTCCCAGGCCGCGACGGGGTCCGGCGGTAAGCAGGGAGTCGCAGGCTGGGCTCCCTGTCACCCCTCCCCCATCAGATGGAAGATTTGGAGAACAAGGTACGGCCGCCCCGCATGGTGATGTTCCGGCCAGGGGGCAGGCTTCGTCAGGATCGTCTAGACGGACGCCTAGATCTGCAGCGACGTCGAGGCAACAGGTCCGGTCGGAAGTCTGGGTCCCGGCGGTCGGGCGGCAGGTTGCCGGCCCATCGGTCAGCGCGTCCTCATCCCCGTTCCGAAGATGTCGTTGGGAGGGACAGTCGTCGGCGAGAGAAGAACTGGAGGAAGGTGAACTGGACGTGTATCGTCGAGGTCAGGATGGTCCGGCTGACGGGAACACAGCGCCTGTGCAGCCCGGTGAGTGTATAACTCCATCATTGTCTTATCCAGCGATTTTTATGTCGGGTGTCGGCGGGGGGGCGGCTAGCGTTGCATCGGGGGCCGGTAGTGGCGCGGGCGGACGCGACGGAGCGGGTTTGTCAGACTTAGTGGGTTGCTTACGGGAGCTGGTGGGGCGCCTGGATAGGGCCGCGGCGCCGGTAGTAACGGAAGTGTCTCCTGCGGTAGTTTGGGAAGGCCCCAGGGACGTGGGATCGTTACAGGCGCGTCCTGTGGTGGCGGTTAGAGAGGCGGTCGCGGTGTCGGTACAGACCGAGGCACAGAAGGACGGCGATCAAGTGCGTATGGACGATCGTGCTCGGGGGGAGGTGTATGTTTGTTTTGAGGGTCCGTTGGGGGCGCATTTAAAGCAGGAGGTGCGTGATCGGATCTGGAAAGACGAGTATGTTGAAATTTTTTCTCTCTTGCCGCTGGCTAAATTTAATTTGGATAAGAGCAAGCGGGACGAGAGTAAAAAGGACGAGGAGGAACGGCGGCGGTATAGGCTTATCCCGCAGACGTTCGTCAATTGGTCGCAGGCGTTCGCCATATTGGCTAGTGTGATAGGGGAAAAGGCGCCGGAAAATTGTTCGGCGTTGTTTTGTTATTTTGATGCCATTGGGGAGGCTCATAGGGCGTATGGGGGTCAGGCGTGGCTGCGTTATGATGAGCAATTCCGTCAGCGGAAGGCGGTTCGGCCGGCGATTCGGTGGGACCAGAAGGATATTGCTCTCTGGTTACGGGTTACGGCTCCGGTTAGGCAGCCCTTTCCCGGGAGCGGTGGCCAGGGAGGCCAGTCTAGTCAGAGTGGACAAAGCGGCGGGGGAAAGGCGGGGTTTTGCTGGCAATTTAATGAAGGTCAGTGCAAGTTCGGGGCCACGTGCAAGTTCAAGCACGTGTGCTCCGAGTGTAATGGTGCATCACACGGGGCGGCAAAATGTCTGCGAAAAAAGAGGTCAGGGAACCAGCACGGGGCTGGTCAAGGGGGTGTCGCCGGTGAGGGTGGAAAGGATGGCCCCTTATCTAAGTGAGTATCCGGATAGGGCGGCAGCTAAGTTGCTTTATGAAGGGTTTCGGGTAGGTTTTGTTATTCCTCCGCCTCCTTATGAGGTTCCGGTTACGCGGAGGAATTTAAAATCGGCTTACTTGCATGCGGAAGTCGTGTCGGAAAAGTTGTTAAAAGAAGTTTCGTTGGGGCGCATGTCGGGGCCATTTGTTGAGTCGCCGGTAAAAGATTTAGTTGTGTCCCCTTTGGGTATTGTCCCTAAACGCGAGCCCGGAAAGTTTCGTTTGATTCAACATTTATCGTATCCCAAAGGTTCGTCGGTAAATGACGGGATTGATCACGAGTTGTGCTCCGTAGTTTATACCTCATTCGATAAGGCGGTGGGGTTAGTGCGGGCTGCGGGTCCGGGGGCGCTGCTAGCAAAAACCGACATCGAGGCGGCGTTCAGGTTGTTGCCGGTCCATCCAGAAAGCCAACGGCTGTTGGGTTGTTTTTGGAACGGGGCCTTTTACGTGGATCGGTGCCTTCCGATGGGGTGTTCTCTTTCTTGTGCATACTTCGAGGCGTTTAGTAGCTTCGTGGAGTGGGTAACGAGGGGAGTATCCGGGGTCGATTCGTTGATCCATTACTTAGATGATTTTTTGTGCGTTGGCCCGGGGGGTTCGCCGGTTTGCGGTAATTTGCTTCATGCACTACAGAAGGTGGCGAGGGATTTTGGGATCCCTTTGGCGCCGGAAAAAACGGAGGGCCCGGTAGCGACGATTTGTTTCTTGGGAATCGAAATTGACTCGGTGGCAATGGAGTGTCGGCTCCCGGCGGATAAGTTGGGTGCTTTGAGGCTGGAGGTTCGACGGGCTTGTAGAATGAAGAAAATGGCGCTGAGGGAGCTTCAGTCGCTGCTGGGGAAGTTGAATTTCGCCTGCCGGATTATGCCAATGGGAAGGGTGTTTGGTAGGAGGTTGGCGGCGGCAACGGCGGGAGTGCGCGCGCCGCATCATTTTGTGCGGCTCAAGGAGGAGCACCGAGCTGATCTTCAGGTTTGGGATGACTTCTTGGGCCAGTACAATGGTCGCTCGCTATGGATGGCTCCGGCGCAGGATACGAGTGATTTGAATATTTTTACGGATGCGGCTGGGGTGGGTGGTTTTGGAGCTTATGGGGGAGGTCCGTGGTGCGCGGGTCAATGGCCGGCTAGCTGGGTGTCCAGTGGACTCACGCGGAATCTGGCCCTGCTCGAGCTGTTTCCCATCGTGGTGGCGGCTACCATTTGGGGGGACAGGCTCAGGGATAAGAAGGTCCGTTTTTACTGTGACAACATGGGGGTGGTGCTGGCCATTAATAACATCACGGCGTCCTCTCCTCCAGTAGTTCAATTGTTGCGACATTTAGTGTTGGTGTGTTTGTCATTGAACGCGTGGGTGGTGGCGGTGCATGTCCCGGGTGTTCAGAATTGTATCGCTGATGCTCTTTCTCGCTCGCAGTGGGACCGGTTTCGGCAATTGGCACCGGGAGCGGAACGGCTCGGGTTGGCGTGTCCGGAGCATCTGTGGGATCTGGTATCGGTCCCGTAGAGCAGCTGTTAAAAAGGTCTTTGGCGCGCGCGACGTGGAGTGCGTATGCTGCTTGTTGGAGGCAGTGGGAGGAGTGGTTAAGAGAGTTGGGTGACGTCAATACGGATAGAGACAGGTTGGTGGCACTTTTGTACTGGTTAGGTGACGCCTGGGAGGCGGGGTTTTCAGTAGCAAAGGTGAACCGGTTCATATCTGCAGTGGCGTTCGGGTTTAAGTTGCGGGGCTTTCGGGATGTATCGAAGGAATTTCTGGTATCGCAGGCTTTGAAGGGGTTGCGCCGAGGTAGGGTGGAGGCGGATAGTAGAAGGCCGGTGTCGTTTGCTTTGCTTGGCTCGTTGGGCGGTTCATTAGCATCGGTATGTCGTTCTTCAGATGAAATGGATTTGTTTCGATTGGCTTTTTCGTTAGCGTTCTTTGGAGCATTTAGAATAGGTGAGTTGGTGTCGCCAAGTACTAAACGGGCAGGGGGGCTGAGATCTGGGGATGTGAGCCTACTTGCAGATCGGCTAGAGGTATGGTTGCGGCGATCTAAAACTGACCAAGTAGGGAAGGGTAAGCTGATAGTTTTGTTCGCTCTCCCGGGGTCGGTCATGTGCCCTGTAGAGTGCATGCGGGGTTTTACGCAAAACGGGGGGTCTCCAGATTTGCCTTTGTTACGTCATATTGACGGGTCGTTTTTGTCCAGGTTTCAGTTTGGAGCTGTATTTAAAAAATGTTTGACGGCGGTTGGTGTTGCGGCAGGCTCATATTCATCTCATTCCTTCAGGATTGGCGCAGCAACGGAAGCGGGGCGCTGGGGGTTGGATGATGAAGGGGTGAGGCGTATTGGTCGTTGGGAGTCTAAAAGGTTTAAGTCCTATGTCCGCCCCCATATGTTATGATTGGGGTTGTTTACGCTTTACAAATGTTATATTGGTGGTGCCTAATTGTTTTTTCCGTTTCAGATTCGCCTCCTTGTCTGGTGTGGTTGATGGGTCATTCGTACGTGCACTGGGGGGCTTTGAGGGCGGACGTCCGCCCGGATGGTCGCCAGTTGCGCATTCCGCGACAGGATGCGGTTGTGCATTGGCTGGGTTTTAGAGGTATGTCATGGAACAGGGTGTTGGCGGAATTCCAGACATATGCGCGGCTTGATAGGGTTCCGGAGGTTTTAGTGTTGCACGTGGGTGGGAATGACTTAGGAGTCCGCCCTTTTCGGGAGTTGGTGCGGGATATCAAACATGATATGTTGTGTTTGTGGGTATCTTATCCCAAGTTGGTGGTAGTGTGGTCGGACATAGTCCCAAGAAAGCATTGGCGGTTAGCGAGATCGGTGGAGAGAGTCAATAAGGCTCGCATAAAGGTTAACCGGGCGGTGTCCCGTTTTGTGGCAAAGAACGGGGGCATTTGCGTAAGGCATAGGGATTTGGAGTCAGGAGTGGGGAATTTCTGGAGAAGTGATGGGGTTCATCTGACCGAGGTTGGCATTGATCTTTGGAGCTTGGCGATAGCAGAAGGCATAGAAAGGGCGGTGGTGGTGTGGAGGAACTCACAGGCTTAAGGGGGTCAAGGCCTGTTTCGCGGTGGCGGGGGGAGTCCTTGAGGCCAGTCAGTACAAAATGGTGGGGGGGTCGCATCGGGGGTATGCGTCCCCCAAAAAAGGTACATGGTTGAAGACTTCATCGGGTGTTATCCCTTTGAAGTGGTCTTCTGGTAGAAGGTATATCACTTGAAGGCTTAATCGGGTGTTATCCCTTTGAAGTGGACTTCTAGTGGTCGGTATATCACTTGAGGGCTTCATCGGGTGTTATCCCCTTGAAGTGGACTTCTAGTGGGTGGAGCCATCTGCAGAGGTGAACGGTGCTTCCGAGCTGGTTTACGGCTGGAGGTAATTGGTGGTTTGCAGATGGCTAATTCGGTGTGTTCTTAATAAGGAACATCTGAAGGGGCTTCAAGGACTTCCTCTGCTCGGGTTAATGTTAACGTTTAATTGTTATTTATGATTCTGACCCATGTTGGGTCATGTGAATTATTAGGAGGAATTCTCTGGTGGATTCCTAACTAGTTATCCGAATGTTTCGGATTTAAATTGTTTTTATAAAACTGTGAAATTAATAAACGGCTGCTGTGGCCATTTCATATCCAACCTCGGTGTCATGTGTCTTTACTAAGTGGGGGTGGGGGGGATAGTATGGTCTAAGGTTAACACACGACTCTACCTAGGCAGGTCAAGAAGAGGCTGGACGCAGCTGCAGGGTGAAGGGAAGCCGACATGACCGTCCTGGTAGGGAAAGGGTTAATTAGTTGAGGGAGAGTTGGAAAGAGCTGAAGGAGGGACGGGGAGGAGTTAAGGGGGACGGGGGGCCGTTACTGCGCTTCCCGCTGTTTCTCGGCATTGAGCCGGAAGCAGCGGGAGGAGTAACATAAGAAGCAAGTAAGCTCCCACCCTCCCACCCTTGGTTTGTTATTCCTCAGGTCTTATGTACGTCCGTCTATGAGCGTTGTGTTTTATCTGTGTGCTTATTTAACATGTTTTTCTTTTTTACGGAGTAGGTTCTGTTGTCATGGCAGCTGGCGGGGGGAGTCCTTGAGGCCAGTCAGTACAAAATGGTGGGGGGGTCGCATCGGGGGTATGCGTCCCCCAAAAAAGGTACATGGTTGAAGACTTCATCGGGTGTTATCCCTTTGAAGTGGTCTTCTGGTAGAAGGTATATCACTTGAAGGCTTCATCGGGTGTTATCCCTTTGAAGTGGACTTCTAGTGGTCGGTATATCACTTGAGGGCTTCATCGGGTGTTATCCCCTTGAAGTGGACTTCTAGTGGGTGGAGCCATCTGCAGAGGTGAACGGTGCTTCCGAGCTGGTTTACGGCTGGAGGTAATTGGTGGTTTGCAGATGGCTAATTCGGTGTGTTCTTAATAAGGAACATCTGAAGGGGCTTCAAGGACTTCCTCTGCTCGGGTTAATGTTAACGTTTAATTGTTATTTATGATTCTGACCCATGTTGGGTCATGTGAATTATTAGGAGGAATTCTCTGGTGGATTCCTAACTAGTTATCCGAATGTTTCGGATTTAAATTGTTTTTATAAAACTGTGAAATTAATAAACGGCTGCTGTGGCCATTTCACATCCAACCTCGGTGTCATGTGTCTTTACTAAGTGGGGGTGGGGGGGATAGTATGGTCTAAGGTTAACACACGACTCTACCTAGGCAGGTCAAGAAGAGGCTGGACGCAGCCCGCAGGGATTAAGGGAAGCCGACATGACCGTCCTGGTAGGGAAAGGGTTAATTAGGTGAGGGAGAGTTGGTAGGAGCTGGAGGAGGGACGGGGAGGAGTTAAGGGGGACGGGGGGGGGCTGTTCTGCGCTTCCCGCTGTTTCTCGGCATTGAGCCGGAAGCAGCGGGAGGAGTAACACAAGAACAGTAAGCTCCCCCGTTGCCAGTGCTTTTAGGGATGGCAGAGGCCTTAATGTTGGAGCGGCTGCGTGCCGCTGCTGTGCATCACGGTCCCGGATGGCTAGAGGAGACCGTGGCTGCCATAACGAGGATCCCGGACGCCGTTTCGCCACGTCGGGCACGGCGTTCGGGGTCTGTTGCAAAGGACAGGCTCCCCTCCCCCGGCCCCCTCACGAGCATGGCTATGGCGGCGGGGGGGGAGTCGGCAACAACCGCTCCTGCGCTGGGCGGGCAGAGAGAGTTGCCAGGGGTGACGGCGACGCAGGCCGGGTCGACCCGTCCCTCTCGGCGGTCCCGACCTCCAGAGCGCCTCAGCCCGGAGGCAGTCCCGCGGACACGGCGTCGCAGAGGGAGCCCGATCCCGGACGCTGCAGGCCAGGCAGCTGGGAGGACCGCCCCTTCCCAGGCCCTGCGTCCTGGCAGGAATCCCAGGCCGCGACGGGGCCCGGCGGTAAGCAGGGAGTCGCAGGCTGGGCTCCCTGTCACCCCTCCCCCATCAGATGGAAGATGTGGAGTACAAGGTACGGCCGCCCCGCATGGTGATGTTCCGGCCAGGGGGCAGGCTTCGTCAGGATCGTCTAGACGGACGCCTAGATCTGCAGCGACGTCGAGGCAACAGGTCCGGTCGGAAGTCTGGGTCCCGGCGGTCGGGCGGCAGGTTGCCGGCCCATCGGTCAGCGCGTCCTCATCCCCGTTCCGAAGATGTCGTTGGGATGGACAGTCGTCGGCGAGAGAAGAATTGGAGGAAGGTGAACTGGACGTGTATCGTCGAGGTCAGGATGGTCCGGCTGACGGGAACACAGCGCCTGTGCAGCCCGGTGAGTGTATAACTCCATCATTGTCTTATCCAGCGATTTTTATGTCGGGTGTCGGCGGGGGGGCTGCTAGCATTGCATCGGGGGCCGATAGTGGCGCGGGCGGACGCGACGGAGCGGGTTTGGCAGACTTAGTGGGTTGCTTACGGGAGCTGGTGGGGCGCCTGGACAGGGCCGCGGCGCCGGTAGTAACGGAAGTGTCCCCTGCGGTAGTTTGGGAAGGCCCCAGGGACGTGGGATCGTTACAGGCGCGTCCGGTGGCGGCGGTTAGAGAGGCGGTCGCGGTGTCGGTATAGACCGAGGCGCAGAAGGACGGCGATCGAGTGCGTATTGATGATCGTGCTCGGGGGGAGGTGTACGTTTGTTTTGAAGGTCCGTTGGGGGCGCATTTAAAGCAGGAGGTGCGCGAGCGGATCTGGAAGGACGAGTATGTTGAAATTTTTTCTCTCTTGCCGCTCGCTAAATTTAATTTGGATAAGAGCAAGCGGGATGAGAGTAAAAAGGACGAGGAGGAACGGCGGCGGTATAGGCTTATCCCGCAGACGTTCGTTAATTGGTCGCAGGCGTTCGCCATATTGGCTAGTGTGATAGGGGAAAAGGCGCCGGAAAATTGTTCGGCGTTGTTTTGTTATTTTGATGCTATTGGGGAGGCTCATAGGGCGTATGGGGGGCAAGCGTGGCTGCGATACGATGAGCAATTCCGTCAGCGGAAGGCGGTTCGGCCGGCGATTCGGTGGGACCAGAAGGATATTGCTCTCTGGTTACGGGTTACGGCTCCGGTTCGGCAGTCCTTTCCCGGGAGCGCCGGCCAGGGAGGCCAGTCTAGTCAGGTTGGACAAAGCGGCGGGGGAAAGGCGGGGTTTTGCTGGCAATTTAATGAAGGTCAGTGCAAGTTCGGGGCCACGTGCAAGTTCAAGCACGTGTGTTCCGAGTGTAATGGTGCATCACACGGGGCGGCAAAATGTCTGCGAAAAAAGAGGTCAGGTAACCAGCACGCGGCTGGTCAAGGGGGTGTCGCCGGTGAGGGTGGAAAAGATGGCCCCTTATCTAAATGAGTATCCGGATAGGGCGGCGGCTAAGTTGCTTTATGAAGGGTTTCGTGTTGGTTTTGTTATTCCTCCGCCTCCTTATGAGGTTCCGGTTACGCGGAGGAATTTAAAATCGGCTTACTTGCATGCGAAAGTCGTGTCGGAAAAGTTGTTAAAAGAAGTTTCGTTGGGCCGCATGTCGGGGCCGTTTGTTGAGTCGCCGGTAAAAGATTTAGTTGTGTCCCCTTTGGGTATTGTCCCTAAACGCGAGCCCGGAAAATTTCGTTTGATTCAACATTTATCGTAACCCAAGGGTTCGTCGGTAAATGACGGGATTGATCACGAGTTGTGCTCCGTAGTTTATACCTCATTCGATAAGGCGGTGGGGTTAGTGCGGGCTGCGGGTCCTGGGGCGCTGCTGGCAAAAACTGACATCGAGGCGGCGTTCAGGTTGTTGCCGGTCCATCCAGAAAGCCAACGGCTGTTGGGTTGTTTTTGGAATGGGGCTTTTTACGTGGATCGGTGCCTTCCGATGGGGTGTTCCCTTTCTTGTGCATACTTCGAGGCGTTTAGTAGCTTCGTGGAGTGGGTAACGAGGGGAGTATCCGGGGTCGACTCGTTGATCCATTACTTAGATGATTTTTTGTGCGTTGGCCCGGGGGGTTCGCCGGTTTGCGGTAATTTGCTTCATGCTCTACAGAAGGTGGCGAGGGATTTTGGGATTCCTTTGGCGCCGGAAAAAACGGAGGGCCCGGTAGCGACGATTTGTTTTTTGGGAATCGAAATAGACTCGGTGGCAATGGAGTGTCGTCTCCCGGCGGATAAGTTGGGTGCTTTGAGGCTGGAGGTTCGACGGGCTTGTAGAATGAAGAAAATGACGCTGAGGGAGCTTCAGTCGCTGCTGGGGAAGTTGAATTTCGCCTGCCGGATTATGCCGATGGGGAGGGTGTTTGGTAGGAGGTTGGCGGCGGCAACGGCGGGAGTGCGTGCGCCGCATCATTTTGTGCGGCTCAAGGAGGAGCACCGAGCTGATCTTCAGGTTTGGGATGACTTCTTGGGCCAGTACAATGGTCGCTCGCTATGGATGGCCCCAGCGCAGGATACGAGTGATTTGAATATTTTCACGGATGCGGCTGGGGCGGGTGGTTTTGGAGCTTACGGGGGAGGTCCGTGGTGCGCAGGTCAATGGCCGGCTAGCTGGGTGTCCAGTGGACTCACGCGGAATCTGGCCCTGCTCGAGCTGTTTCCCATCGTGGTGGCGGCTACCATTTGGGGGGACAGGCTCAGGGATAAGAAGGTCCGTTTTTACTGCGACAACATGGGGGTGGTGCTTGCCATTAATAACATCACGGCGTCCTCTCCTCCGGTAGTTCAGTTGTTGCGACATTTAGTGTTGGTGTGTTTGTCGTTGAACGCGTGGGTGGTGGCGGTGCATGTCCCAGGTGTACGGAATTGTATCGCTGATGCTCTTTCTCGCTCGCAGTGGGACCGGTTTCGGCAATTGGCACCGGGAGCGGAACGTCTCGGTTTGGCTTGTCCGGAGCATCTTTGGGATCTGGTATCGGTCCCATAGAACAGCTGTTACAAAGGTCTTTGGCGCGCACGACGTGGAGTGCTTATGCTGCTTGTTGGAGGCAGTGGGAGGAGTGGGTAAGAGAGTTGGGTGACGTCAATACGGATAGAGACAGGTTGGTGGCACTTTTGTACTGGTTAGGGGACGCCTGGGAGGCGGGGTTTTCAGTAGCGAAGGTGAACCGGTTCATATCTGCGGTGGCGTTTGGGTTTAAGTTGCGGGGCTTTCAGGATGTATCGAAGGAATTTCTGAAAAAGGCCATACTTACAAATGGACACAGCCAGGTCAGAAACGCTGATGAAGGCGAGTGAGCAGGTGCTTTAAATAATAATAGCCACTCCCACTAGTCTTGAGGGGAGTGGTATGTGGTGCATGGGATGTGTAGTAAGAAATAATAAATGAATAGTGTATGTGCAAGTGTAATAATGTAAGTGAAATATAGGGGGCAGTAATGAGTAAAGTGCCTAAAAAATAAATGAATAATGGGATGCAAGTGTGTGAAACATGGAGGGATAGTGTGTAAGTCATGAGGCGCAACGTGTCTAGCCAGGTAGAAGCCTATTTGTGACGCCTTGATAATTCATAGAGCGGGCTACCCTACTTGCTAGGCCAAACAACAACACACAATGCTCTCCCAGCATCAAAGACCCGGCTGTGTCCAAAAGAAGCGAATATAAGTAATAATGAAAAATACCTGGGGTATTAGTGATCATTTTGGCCAAAAGGACGCAAGCTCGCAATCCACGACAAGGATCCCCAGACTTGCGAGTCCCTAACTCCCTAACTGGAGCGAAAAGCTCCTGATGTACAGACAAAACAGATAAAAACAAGGACATTTATACAAAAACACCGAAAAAGGCCATACTTACAAATGGACACAGCCAGGTCAGAAACGCTGATGAAGGCGAGTGAGCAGGTGCTTTTCATTATTACTTATATTCGCTTCTTTTGGACACAGCCGGGTCTTTGATGCTGGGAGAGCATTGTGTGTTGTTGTTTGGCCTAGCAAGCAGGGTAGCCCGCTCTATGAATTATCAAGGCGTCACAAATAGGCTTCTACCTGGCTAGACACGTTGCGCCTCATGACTTACACACTATCCCTCCATGTTTCACACACTTGCATCCCATTATTCATTTATTTTTTAGGCACTTTACTCATTACTGCCCCCTATATTTCACTTACATTATTACACTTGCACATACACTATTCATTTATTATTTCTTACTACACATCCCATGCACCACATACCACTCCCCTCAAGACTAGTGGGAGTGGCTATTATTATTTAAAGCACCTGCTCACTCGCCTTCATCAGCGTTTCTGACCTGGCTGTGTCCATTTGTAAGTATGGCCTTTTTCGGTGTTTTTGTATAAATGTCCTTGTTTTTATCTGTTTCGAAGGAATTTCTGGTATCGCAGGCTTTGAAGGGGTTGCGCCGAGGTAGGGTGGAGGCGGATAGTAGAAGGCCGGTGTCGTTTGCTTTGCTTAGCTCGTTGGGCGGTTCATTAGCATCGGTCTGTCGTTCGTCAGACGAAATGGATTTGTTTCGGTTGGCTTTTTCGTTAGCGTTCTTTGGAGCATTTAGAATAGGTGAGTTGGTGTCGCCAAGTACCAAACAGGCAGGGGGGCTGAGATCTGGGGAGGTGAGCCTATTCGCAGACCGGCTGGAGGTATGGTTGCGTCGATCTAAAACTGACCAAGTAGGGAAGGGTAAACTGATAGTTTTGTTCGCCCTCCCGGGGTCGGTCATGTGCCCAGTAGAGTGCATGCGGGGTTTTACGAAAAACAGGGGGTCTCCAGATTTGCCTTTGTTACGTCATGTGGACGGGTCGTTTTTGTCCAGGTTTCAGTTTGGAGCTGTATTTAAAAAATGTTTGACGGCGGTTGGTGTTGCGGCAGGCTCATATTCATCTCATTCCTTCAGGATTGGCGCAGCAACGGAAGCGGGGCGCTGGGGGTTGGATGATGAGGGGGTGAGGCGTATTGGTCGTTGGGAGTCTAAAAGGTTTAAGTCCTATGTCCGCCCCCATATGTTATAATTTTGCTTACGCTTTACAAATGTTATATGGTGGTGCCTAACTGTGTTTTCCGTTTCAGATTCGCCTCCGTGTTTGGTGTGGTTGATGGGTCATTCGTACGTGCACTGGGGGGCTTTGAGGGCGGACGTCCGCCCGGATGGTCGCCAGTTGCGCATTCCGCGACAGGACGCGGTTGTGCATTGGCTGGGTTTTAGAGGTATGTCATGGAGCAGGGTGTTGGCGGAATTCCAGACATATGCGCGGCTTGATAGGGTTCCGGAGGTCTTAGTGTTGCACGTGGGTGGGAATGACTTAGGAGTCCGCCCCTTTCGTGAGTTGGTGCGGGATATCAAACATGATATGTTGTGTTTGTGGGTATCTTATCCCAAGTTGGTGATAGTGTGGTCGGACATAGTCCCAAGAAAGCATTGGCGGTTAGCTAGATCTGTGGAGAGAGTCAATAAGGCTCGCATTAAAGTTAAACGGGCGGTGTCCCGTTTTGTGGCAAGAAACGGGGGCATTTGCGTGAGGCATAGGGATTTGGAGTCAGGAGTGGGGAATTTCTGGAGGAGTGACGGGGTTCATCTGACTGAGGTTGGCATTGATCTTTGGAGCTTGGCGATAGCAGAAGGCATAGAAAGGGCGGTGGTGGTGTGGAGGAACTCACAGGCTTAAGGTGGTCAAGGCCTGTTTCGCTGTGCGGGGGGAGTCCTTGAGGCCAGTCAGTACAAAATGGTGGGGGGGTCGCATCGGGGGTATGCGTCCCCCAAAAAAGGTACATGGTTGAAGACTTCATCGGGTGTTATCCCTTTGAAGTGGTCTTCTGGTAGAAGGTATATCACTTGAAGGCTTCATCGGGTGTTATCCCTTTGAAGTGGACTTCTAGTGGTCGGTATATCACTTGAGGGCTTCATCGGGTGTTATCCCCTTGAAGTGGACTTCTAGTGGTTGGAGCCATCTGCAGAGGTGAACGGTGCTTCCGAGCTGGTTTACGGCTGGAGGTAATTGGTGGTTTGCAGATGGCTAATTCGGTGTGTTCTTAAAAAGGAACATCTGAAGGGGCTTCAAGGACTTCCTCTGCTCGGGTTAATGTTAACGTTAAATTGTTATTTACGATTCTGACCCATGTTGGGTCATGTGAATTATTAGGAGGAATTCTATGGCGGATTCCTAATTAGTTATCCGAATGTTTCGGATTTAAATTGTTTTTATAAAACTGTGAAATTAATAAACGGCTGCTGTGGCCATTTCACATCCAACCTCGGTGTCACGTGTCTTTACTAAAGTGGGGGTGGGGGGATAGGATGATCTAAGGTTAACGCACGACTCTACCTAGGCAGGTCATGCAAAACTAGAAGAAAGATCTCTGCACATAGAAAATATGAATTTTGGCACTATCTGCAGGAAGCTCTATGAGGGGCACTATCTGCAGGAGAGGTTTATGAGGGGCACTATCTACAGGAGAGGTTTATGAGGGCACTATCTACAGGGGAGGTTTATGAGGGGCACTACAGGAGAGGTTTATGAGGGTCACTATCTACAGCAGAGGTTTATGAGGGGCACTATCTACAGGGGAGGTTTCTGAGGGGCACTATCTACAGGAGAGGTTTATGAGGGGCACTATCTACACGAGAGGTTTATGAGGGGCACTACAGGAGATGTTTATGAGGGGCACTATCTACAGGGGATGTTTATGAGGAGCACTATCTACAGGGGAGGTTTATGAGGGGCGCTATCTACAGGGGAGGTTTATGAGGGGCACTATCTACAGAGAGCTCTGTGAGGGGCAGTACATAAACACAGAACCAAGCTGTACATATATACAGCATACCACCCAACTGCCCCGGATTCAGCAGGACAGTCCCGGATTTCTGGTAGTGTCCCGCTGTCCCAGGCGGCCGGAGGTATGTCCCGCTGTCAACTGTATCTGTGTCCTCAGGACGCAGATACAGTTGAACCCAATGCTGAAGCAGGGAACCGTCAGCTCCCTGCTTCAGCATTAGTTTAGAGCACAGGAGCAGAGGGAGCTCCTCCGCTCGCTGAGGACTCCCTGGCCACAGTGCTACTTTAAGCGCTGTGCCCGGGGTAACTCTTGTCCATATATGGACAGTAACGTCAGTGGCTCATCTAGAGCAGAATCCCCGTTGCCGACGCTCTGGCCGGGGATTCCACAGTGCCCATGTAAATAGTGCCACACCCCCCTTGGATAGCGTCACTGTCCCTGTAGATAGCGCTACACCCCCCTGATGCTCTGCCCGGGGATTCCGCTCCTAGAGGTAACCCATAAGGTAACCGACCATATATAGATTGTGACGTCAGGGGCTCCTCCTGGAGCGGAATCCCCGGCTGGAGCGTCGGCAACGCACTGTCAGGGGATTCCGCTCCAGGAGTAGCCCCTGACGTCACTGTCCATAGTGACATCAGGGTTTCCCCCTATGAGCGGAATCCCCGGCCTATGCTGCGGCTGGGGATTCTGCTCCTAGAGGGAGTCCTAATGATGCTATCTTTGGGGGGGGGGGGTGTAGCGCTATCTACAGGGACAGTGATGCATTCCAAGGGGGGTGTGGCACTATTTACATTGGCACTGTGGTACTATATAGGAGCACTATCTACAGGGGACACTGGCAGTATCTGCATCTTTATGGGGTAGCTGTGGGGGTATTATACTGTATGGGGAAGCTATAGGGGCATTATATTGCATGGGGGCAGCTATAGGGGCATTATACTGTATGGGGCATCTGTGGTGGAAATCTACTGTATGGGTTAGCTATGGGGCATTATACTGTATGGGGGCATTATGCTGTATGGGGGCAATTTTGGGTGCATTAAGCTGTATGAGGCAGCTATGGGGTATTATACTGTATGGGACATCTATGGGGACATTATATGCTATGGGGCTACTGTGTGGGCATTATACTGTATGGGGGCAGCTATGGGGACATTAAGCTGTATGGGGGCAGCTATTGGGCATTATGCTGTATGGGGGAATTTGTTTTGGCATTATACTGTATGGGCACATTTAAGGCAGTAATATACTGTATGAAGGAAGCTATAGGGGCATTACACTATATGGGATAGCTGTGGGGCATTATACTCTATGGTGGCAGCTAAATGGGCATTATACTGTATGGGGGCAGCTATGGGGGCATTATACTGTATGAGGGAAGATATAGGGGCATTATAGAGTATGGGGGCCGCTGTGGGGCGTTCTACTGTATGGAGGCAGCTGTAGGGCATTATACTGTATAAGGGCAGCTTTGGGGGCATTACACTGTATGGGGGCATATATAGGGCATTATGCTGTAAGTGGCAGCTTTGTGGGCATTAAGCAGTATGGGGCAGCTATGGTGCATTATACTGTATGGGTCAGCTATGGGGGTATTATACTATATGGGGGCATCTGTTTTGGCATTATATTGTATGGGGCATTATCCTGTATGGTGGCAGCTATAGGGGCATTATGCTGTAGGGGGCAGCTATAGAGCATTATACTGTATGGGGGCAGATATTGGGCAGTATGCTGTATTGGGGCATTTGTTTGGGCATTATACTGCATGGAGGCATCTATGTGGGCATTATACTGTATTGGGGCATCAGTGTGGGCATTATACTGCATGGGAGAATCTGTGTGGTCATTATACTGTATGGGGGCATTTGTGTGGGCTTTATACTGTATGGGTCCATCTATGGGGGCGTTATACTGTATGGTGGCAGCTATGGGGCATTATACTGTATTGTGGCAGCTATTTGACCCCACAGGTCATTTGCAGAATTTATTGGCATTAGTCCGTAAAAATAAAAATGAAAACATTTTTCCACCAAAAAATTGGAAATACCCCATATGTGGTCATAAACTGCTGTTTGGACACACGGCAGGGCTCAGAAAGGTAGATGCGCTATTTTACATGTAGATTTTGCTGGATTGGTTTTATCGGTGCTATCTCTCAGTACAGTGGAAACCCCTGAGAAGTGACTCTATTTTGGAAACTACGTCCCTCAGGGAATTCATCTAGGGGTGTAGTGAGCATTTTGACCCCATAGTTGTTTCATAGTTTTTATTACAATAAGGCAGTGAAAATGAAATATGATATTTTTCCATGAAATATGTAGTGTTAGCTGACAATTTCTAATTTTCACAAGTGGTAAAAGGAGAAAAAACACCACACAATTTTTTACGCAGTTTCTACTAGGCAATACTAAGGCAATACTCCATATGTGGCCCTAAACTGATGTTTGGACACATGGCAGGGCTCAGAAGGGACGGAGCGCAATTTGGCTTTTGGAGCGCAGATTTTGCTGGACTGGTGTTCGGACACCACGTCACCTTTGCAGAGCCCCTGAGGTACCAGAGTACAGTGGAAGGCCTCGAAAAGTGGCCCTATTTTGTAAAGCATTTATAATTTGCCTGGGCATGCACATTTTCACCATCTACCAGGTGCCTGAGCAATATTAGAAACACTTAGTGATGGCAGAACTACCGCTGTAGCAGCCATAGCTGCTGCTACGGGGCCCGCGTCATGAGGGGGCCCATGCCGCCAGCCGGCATGGCCCCCCATGTCCGGAGGCTCCGCTAGCAGGCGCTATGGCTGCTACAGCGGTAGCGACACCACATTCAATAGTATCTGCGTCCTTCAGACGGGGATACTATTGAACACTATGACAGAGCAGAGAGGTATCTCCCTGCTCTGCCATAGGCTACACATACCTCCCAACAGTCCCGGATTCAGCGGGACAGTCCTGGATTCCGGGTGGACGCAGATACTGTTGAACCCAATTCTGAAGCAGGGAAGCATCAGCTCCCTGCTTCACAATAAGTTCAGAGCGGAGGAGCAGTGGGAACTACTTTAATAGCTGTGCTCGGGGAAACCCTTGACATCACTGTCCATATATGGACAGTGACATCGGTGGCTACTCCTTGAGCGTAATCCTCGTTGCCGATTATCTGTCCAGGGATTCTGCTCCTAGTGGAAACCCCTAAGGTCACTGTCCATATATGGACGTTGACGTCAGCGGCTCCTCCTGGAGCACAATCCCCAGACCGAGTCGGCAACGCGAATTCCGCTCAAGGAGTAGACACTGACGTCCCTCTCCATATATGGACAGTGACATCAGGGCTTTCCTCTAGGAGCGGAGGCTAGGGATTCTACTCATAGAGGGAGTCCCAATGGCGCTATCTACAGGGGGGGTTGCACTATCTTCAAGGGGGTGTGGCATTATCTACATGGACATTGTGGCACTATATACAGTTAGGTCCAGAATTATTTGGACAGTGACACAATCTTCATGATTTGGGCTCCGCATGGCCCCACATTGGATTTGAAATGAAACAACTGAGATGCAATCCAAGTGTAAACTTTCAGGTTTAATTCAAGGGGTTGAACAAAAATAAACAGCGAAACGTTTAGGAATTGCAACCATTTTTCTACCCAGCCGCCTCATTTCAGGGGCTCAAGAGTAATTGGACAAATTAACATTACCATAAATAAAATGTTTTTAAAAAAAATACTTTATAGACAATCCTTTGTAAGCAACGACTGCCTGAAGTCTGGAACCCATGGGCATCACAACACGCTCGGTTTTCTCATTTGTTATGCTTTGCCTGGCCTTTACTGCCGCTGTCTTCAGTTGTTGCTTGTTTGTGGGTCTTTCTACCTTAAGTTTTGTCTTAAAGAGGCTCTGTCACCAGATTTTGCAACCCCTATCTGCTATTGCAGCAGATAGGCGCTGCAATGTAGATTATAGTAACGTTTTTATTTTTAAAAAACGAGCATTTTTGGCCAAGTTATGACCATTTTTGTAATTATGCAAATGAGGCTTGCAAAAGTCCAAGTGGGTGTGTTTAAAAGTAAAAGTCCAAGTGGGTGTGTATTAGGTGCGTACATCGGGGCGTTTTTAATACTTTTACTAGCTGGGCGCTGTGAAGAGAAGTAACATCCTCTTCTCTTCAGAACGCCCAGCTTGTGACAGTGCAGATCTGTGACGTCACTCACAGGTCCTGCATCGTGACGGCCACATCGGCAGCAGAGGCTACAGTTGATTCTGCAGCAGCATCAGCGTTTGCAGGTAAGATCGACTTACCTGCAAACGCTGATGCTGCTGCAGAATCAACTGTAGCCTCTGGTGCCGATGTGGCCGTCACGATGCAGGACCTGTGAGTGACGTCACAGATCTGCACTGTCACAAGCTGGGCGTTCTGAAGAGAAGAGGATGTTACTTCTCATCAGAGCGCCCAGCTAGTAAAAGTATTAAAAACGCCCCGATGTACGCACCTAATACACACCCACTTGGACTTTTACTTTTAAACACACCCACTTGGACTTTTGCAAGCCTCATTTGCATAACTACAAAAATGGTCATAACTTGGCCAAAAATGCTCGTTTTTTTAAAATAAAAACGTTACTGTAATCTACATTGCAGCGCCTATCTGCTGCAATAGCAGATAGGGGTTGCAAAATCTGGTGACAGAGCCTCTTTAAGCAAGTGAAATGCAGCTCGATTGTGTTGATATCTGGTGATTGACTTGGCCATTGCAGAATATTCCACTTCTTTGCATTATAAACTCCTGGGTTGCTTTCGCAGTATGTTTTGGGTCATTGTCCATCTGTACTGTGAAGCGACGTCCAATCAACCTTGCTGCATTTGGTTTAATCTGAGCAGAAAGTAAATCCCTGAACAGTTCAGAATTCAGGCGACTGCTTTTGTCTTCAGTCACATCATCAATAAACACTAGTGACCCAGTGCCCATGGCAGTCATGCATGCCCATGCCATCACACCGCCTCCACCATGTTTTACAGAGGATGTGGTGTGCTTTGGATCATGAGCCGTACCAAGCCTTCTCCATACTTTCTTCCTCCCATCATTCTGGTACAGGTTGATCTTAGTTTCATGCTGTTCCAGAACTGGGCGGCTTCTTTACATGTTGTTTGGCAAAGTCTAATCTGGCCTTTCTATTTTTGAGGCTGATTAACCGCTTAAGGACGCAGCCTTGTTTTCGCCTTAAGGCTCAGAGCCCATTTTTGAAATCTGAGATATTTCACTTTATGTGGTAATAACGTCGAAATGCTTAAACCTATCCAAGCGATTCTGAGATTGTTTTCTCGTGACACATTGGGCTTTATGTTAGTAGTAAAATTTGTTAGATATATTCAGTGTATATTTGTGAAAATGTGCAAAATTTAGCGAAAATTTTGAAAAAATAGAATTTTTCTGAATGTAAATGCATCTGCTTGTAAAACAGATGGTTATACCCCCCAAAATAGTTACTAGTTCACATTTTCCATATGTCTACTTTAGATTAGCATCACTTTTTGAACATTTTTTTTTTCTTGGACGTTACAAGACTTAGAACATAAACAGCAATTTCTCATATTTTTAAGAAAATGTCAAAAGCCTTTTTTTAAGGTACCTGTTCAGTTCTGAAGTGGCTTTGAGGGGCCTATGTATTAGCTTTTACCAGAGAAACACTACTAAATATGTATTGTCCAGATTCTGCAGTTTTTAGAAATGTCCCACATGTGGCTCTAGTGTGCTCGTGGACTAAAACACAAGCCCCAGAAGCAAAGAAGCACCTAGTGCATTTTGGGGCCTCTTTTTTATTAGAATATATTTTAGGCAGCATGCCAGGTTTTAAGAGGTGTTGAGGTGCCAAAATAGTAGGAATCCCCCAAAAGTGACCCCATTTTGGAAACTACACCCCTCAAGGAATTCATGTATGGTTGTTGTTACCATTTTGACAACACAGTTTTTTCACATCACGTATTTGAATTGGGCTGTGAAATTAAACAAATTTAATTTTTTCCAACAAGATGTAATTTTTTAAAACATTTTCTTATTTTCACAGGGAACAAAATACCCAATTTTGTTGCCCAATTTGTCCTAAGTGTGGCAATACCCCATTTGGGGTGATAAACTGCCGTTTGGGCCCGTGGGAGGGCTCAGAAGGAAAGGAGAGCTATGTGTTTGTTGGAGTCCAGATTTTGCTGTATTGGTTTGCCATGTCGCATTTGCAGAGCCCCAGAGATATCAAAGCAATGGAAACCCACCAGAAGTGACCCCATTTTGGAAACTCAAGGAATTGATTTATGGTTGTTGTGACCATTTTGACAGCACAATCTTTTCACAGTACCTATTTGAATTGGGCTGTGAAATTAAAAAAATTTAATTTTTTTCCAATAAGATGTCATTTTTTATCAAAATTTCTTATTTTCACAGGGAACAAGGTGATAAACTGGCGTTTGGTGTAGTGAGCATTTTTACCCCACAGGTACTGTGTAAAAGATAATGCACAGCAGATGGTGCAGAGTGAGATTTGCAATTTTTTCTATTTACACTACCGTTCAAAAGTTTAGGGTCACTTAGAAATTTCCTTATTTTTTAAAGAAAAGCACAGTTTTTTTCAATGAAGATAACATTAAATTAATCAGAAATACACTCTATGCATGGTTAATGTGGTAAATGACTATTCTAGCTACAAACGTCTGGTTTTTAATGCAATATCTACATAGGTGTATAGAGGCCCATTTCCAGCAACTATCACTCCAGTGTTCTAATGGTACATTGTGTTTGCTAACTGTGTTAGAAGGCTAATGGATGATTAGAAAACACTTGAAAACCCTTGTGCAATTATGTTAGCACCGCTGTAAACAGTTTTGCTGTTTAGAGGAGCTATAAAACTGACCTTCCTTTGAGCTAGTTGAGAATCTGGAGCATTACATTTGTGGGTTCGATTAAACTCTCAAAATGGCTAGAAAAAGAGAGCTTTCATGTGAAACTCGACAGTCTATTCTTGTTCTTAGAAATGAAGGCTATTCCATGCGAGAAATTGCAAAGAAACTGAAGATTTCCTACAACGGTGTGTACTACTCCCTTCAGAGGACAGCACAAACAGGCTCTAACCAGAGTAGAAAGAGAAGTGGGAGGCCCCGCTGTACAACTGAGCAACAAGACAAGTACATTAGAGTCTCTAGTTTGAGAAATAGACGCCTCACAGGTCCTCAACTGGCAGCTTCATTAAATAGTACCCGCAAAACGCCAGTGTCAACGTCTACAGTGAAGAGGCGACTCCGGGATGCTGGCCTTCAGGGCAGAGTGGCAAAGAAAAAGCCATATCTGAGACTGGCTAATAAAAGGAAAAGATTAATATGGGCAAAAGCACACAGACATTGGACAGAGGAAGATTGGAAAAAAGTGTTATGGACAGACGAATCGAAGTTTGAGGTGTTTGGATCACACAGAAGAACATTTGTGAGACGCAGAACAACTGAAAAGATGCTGGTAGAGTGCTTGACGCCATCTGTCAAGCATGGAGGAGGTAATGTGATGGTCTGGGGTTGCTTTGGTGCTGGTAAAGTGGGAGATTTGTACAAGGTAAAAGGGATTTTGAATAAGGAAGGCTATCACTCCATTTTGCAACGCCATGCCATAGCCTGTGGACAGCGCTTGATTGGAGCCAATTTCATCCTACAACAGGACAATGACCCAAAGCACACCTCCAAATTATGGTACGCAAGAAGAGCCCATCAAGCCAATCCAACCTGTAATGAGGGTTCTCCCGGGTATGGCAATACCCTACATGTGGCTGTTATTAGTGGGCACACGGCAGGGCTCAGAAGGGAAGGACCACTATTTGGCCTACTGGAGCTTTTCTGGTGCTAAGTCATGTATGCAGAAGCCCCTGAGGTACCAGTACAGTTGAAACCCCCGAGAAGTGACCCCATTTTAAAAACGACACCCCTTAAGACATTCATCTAGAGGTGTAGTGAGCATTTTGACCCCACAGGTATTGTGTAAAAGGTAATGTGCAGCAGATGGTGCAGTGTGAGATTTGCAATTTTCTATATATCTATGCCATTTCAGTGTCCAATATATTGTGCCCAGCATGCGCCACCAGAGATATACACCCCATAAATTGTAATGTGGGTTCTCCTGGGTACGGCAATACCCTACATGTGACTGTTATCAGCTGCCTGGGTACACAGCAGGCCTCAGAAGGGAAAGATGAGGGGGATAAGCTGTGCGGAGTGCGTCAGGGTAGATGAAAAATCTAAGGGATGTATGGTAAATTTTATAACACTTTCATACAGAGCTCTGGTTTTTCGGGACACGTGTCACATTGATATATTGTGTCCTCCCTTATCCCCCTCTTATAGCAGACTTTGCACCTCTTTTGACTTTTTCCCTTCTTGCCAGTTTGGGGAACTTCTTCTGGAAAGTGTTGCCCTGGTACGATGCGTGTGGCCTCGCTTCCAGAAGTACTGGGTGACCCCTTCTTGGTCCCTAAAGATTAGGTTCTTGATAATGATGTGCACGGCCAGCTTCTTATATCACACCGCATGGCGCTGTAGGGCTTCAGGACTTGATCTGACAAGTCCACCCCTCCCATGTACCTATTATAGTCCAGGATGCAGTCTGGTTTGGGGGTCTCTGTACTGGTACCTCGTACGGTACGTGGGTACTGGTGTGGCCATGTATTTGTTGTCAATACAAGGACATCTCTCTTGTCCTTGTACTTGACACACAATATGTTGCTGCTAGATTGTGCCCTGCTCTCACCCCTTCTGAGTGTTTGCCCAAGCAGTGTCTTAGGGAGGCCTCTCAGATTTCTTCTAGCAGTGCCGCATGCCGCAGTACTTCTGGAAGCGAAGCACCTGAAGAGAGGGACGGCGGTATAAAAATTATCCAGGTAGAGTTGGTAACCCTGGTCTAGCAGTGGGTGCACAAAATCCCACACAATTTTTGCATTAACTTCCAATAGGGGGGGGGGCATTCTGTGGGGCTGAATACTGCTGTCCTTCCCTTCATATATCCTAAATTTGTAGGTATACCCTGATGCACTCTCACACAGCTCATACATCTTCACACCATACCTTGCCCTCTTACTCGGCAGGTACTGGCGGAATTGAAGCCTCCTTTTAAAATCTACCAAGGACTCATCAATAGAAATACACTTCTCGGGGGTGAATGCTTGGGAAAACCGGGCACTGAAACGGTCTAATAGGGGTCTCCGTTTATACAAACGGTCAAAACTGGGGCCATCTCAAGGTGGGCACTGCTCATTATCAGTATAATGTAAGAAGCGAAGTATTGCCTAATTTATTTTTTTTAGGTTCCAGTTCAGTTCTGAAGTTGCTTTGAGGGGCCCATATATTAGAAACCCCCATAAAACACCCCATTTTAGAAACTAGACCCCTCAAAGTATTCATAACAGCATTTAGAAAGTTTATGAACCCTTTAGGTGTTTCACGGAAATTTAGAGTAAAGTAGAGGTGAAATTTACATATATATTTTCTTTTTGTCAGAAAATCCTGTTTATACCATTTTTTTCTATAACACAAAAGGTTTTACCAGAGAAACGCAACTTAATACTTATTACCCAGATTGTGGCCCTAGTCTGGTAATGGACTGAAGCACCGGCCTCCGAAGCAAAGGAGCACCTAGTGCATTTTGAGGCCTCCTTTTTATTAGGCACCATGTCCGGTTTGATGAGGTCTTGTGATGTCAGAACAGTGGAAACCCCCCAAAAGTGACACCATTTTGGAAACTAGACGCCTTGAGGAATTCATTGTAGTTTTCATGGGGAGCATGCAGCTTTTTGATCAGTTTTTATTCTATTTTTAAGTGGCCTGGTGACTAAAAAACAGCAATTATACTATTCTTTTTTTATTCTATTTTTTTACAGCGTTCACAGTGCACTATAAATGACATATTCACTTTATTCTGCGGGGCGATACGATTACAGCGATACCAGATGTTTATAGTTTTTTTTATGTCTTATGGCGTTTGCACAATAAAATACTTTTTGTAAAAAATAATTTACTTTTTGTGTTACCATATTCTAAGAGCCATAACTTTTTTATTTTTCCATCAAGAAAGCCGTGAGAGGACTTATTTTTTGCGTAACGAACTTTAGTTTCGATCATTTCCATTTTTAGGTACATGCGACTTTTTGATCTCTTTTTATTCCATTTTTTGGGAGGAGAAGTGACCAAACAATTGTGATTCTGGTACGGTTTATTATTATTTTCTTTTACGGCGTTCACCGCGCGGGATAAATAATGAAATAATTTTGTAGTTCAGGCCGTTACGGACGCGGCGATACCAATTATGTATAGTTTATTTGTTTGTTTATATTTTTTTATTAATAATAAAGGGCTGATAAGGGAAAAAGAGGAATTTTTACTTTTATTACTTTTAAAACTTTTATTTTCTTATTTTTACACATCTTTTTTTTCCTTTATTACTTTGTCCCACTAGGGCACTTGAGGGCAGGAGGCCCTGATCGCAATTCTAATACACTGCACTACATGCGTAGTGCAATGTATTAGAGCTGTAAGCTACTCACTGACAGCAAGCATAGTGGGTCCTGACTTTGTCAGGACCCACTAGGCTTCCGTCGATGGCATAGCCGGACGCCATTGTTAGGTGTCCGGGTGCCCTTGTCACCATCGCCGGCCGTTGTCGGGTAGCAGGCCGGCGATGGTAGCTTAACCTCTAAAAAGCAGTGATCGCTATTGAACGCGGCTTTTAAGGGGTTAATCAGCGGGGACACAGCGATCCGTCCCCGCTATAGGAGCTGCGACAACCACTGTACAAGACTAAAGCTGTCACAGTTCCTGCATGTGTCGGGAAGACGGCCGAAATGACCGTTACTCCCGTGACGTACTATTCCATCATAGAGCGCGAATGGGATGGTTTCCATGACGGAATAGTACGTCACTGAGCATTAAGGGGTTAATGGTTTGCACCTTGTGGTGAACCCCCTGTATTTGCTCTCATGAAGTCTTCTCTTTATGGTAGACTTAGATACTGATACACCTACTTCCAGGAGAGTGTTCCTCACTTAGGTAGATGTTGTGAAGAGGTTTTTCTTCACCATGGAAAGGATTCTGCGATCATCCACCACTGTTGTCTTCCGTGGACGTCCAGGCCTTTTGGAGTTCACGAGTACACCAGTCTGCTCTTTTTTTTCAAGAATGTACCAAACTGTTGAATTGGCCACTCCTAACATTTGGGCTATGTCTCTGATGGATATCTTAATTTTTTTTAGCCTAACGATGGTCTGTTTTACTTGCATTGAGAGCTCCTTTGACCTCATGTTGTGGGTTCACAGCAACAGCTTCCAAATGCAAATGCTACACCAGGAATCAACTCCAGACCTTTTACCTGCTTAATTGATGATGGATTAACGAGGCAATAACCCATGCAGCCCATTAAATAGCTTTTGAGATAATTGTCCAATTACCTTTGGTCCCTTGAATAAGAGTCAGCTACATATTAAAGAGCTGTAATTCCTAAATCCTTCCTCAAGTTAGGATGTGAACACCCTCAAATTAAAGCTGAGAGTCTGCAACATAAGCTCATATTGATTATATAATTGTTTATTCAATATGTTTTGGTAAACAGCTAAAATGCCAAAACTTGTGTCACTGTCCAAATAATTCTGGACCTAACTGTAGGGATACTATCTACATGAGCACTATCTTCATGGGCACTGTGTCACTATCTACAAGGGCACTGGTATTAGGAGCAGCTAAGTGGGCATTATACTGTATAAGGGCAGTTAGGGGGCATTAAGCTATATGGGGCAGCTATGGGGTATTATACTGTATGGGGCATCTATGGGGGTATTATACTGTAGAGAGGCATCTGTGTGGGCATTATACTGTATGGGGGCATGATACTGTGTGGGCTTAACCGGGTGTGTATGGGCGGGGATTGGGTGGGATTATAGGACGTGGCTTCAAAGAAAAAACTATTTGCCGTGACGCGCTGTTCACCGCATCAGTTGTCCCTATTTGTGATACTTGAAAGTATAGCACTGTCTACAGGGTGGGCTGTATGGCACTGTATGGGCAGGCTGTATAGCACTGTCTACAGGGGGCGCTATGTAGCACTGTCTACAGGGGGAGCTGTATAGTACTGTGTACAGGGGGGCTATATAGCACTGTCTACAGGGGGGCTGTATGGCACAATCTACAGGAGGGCGCTGTATGGCACAATCTACAGGGGGGCACTATATACAAGGGCGGGCTGTGTGTGGCACCCAGGGGAGGGGGGGCCCAATCAAAACTTTGCTATGGGGCCCAGTTTTTCTTAGTTACGCCCCTGCCTGCGAAGGTTCCTGTATTCCCCTGATCCTGTCTGCTTATGTTACCAGTTATCAGCCTGTATCCAGTTGTCCTTTACCAGTCTGTATTCTGTCTGTGGATGCTATTCACCACCAGCCCGCATCCAGTAATCCATTACCAGCCTGCATCCGGTAATCCGTTACCTGCCCTAAACCAAACTGGTGGAGTAGCCCAGCGGGTACACAAACCTGCTGGCTATTACAGTGAAACTGCTCTATAAGTAGCCACACGGATTAAAGATGACAATTCTTTTTTATTCTTTGGGTAACTTTGGTCGAAAATTGGGATATTTGTACGCTTTGTGACTGTTGCATCTTGAATTACAGTTTTTCTCTATCCATTGGGCGTATTTTGAGTCGTGTTGCTAGAAACCAATTTTATCTTCATACTTATGGTGCCGATGAAGCCTGTACGGTAGCACATCGATGCTCTACAGCTTCATACCAAGGAGTACAGTAGAGCCACCGATCACTGTCATACAGGCCCTGTACATATGGCTATTAAAAAAAAAATAAATCCGAACTGGCGGGATGGAAAAATGAGAGCCCTGGGACCAGTCCCCTATATTTAGCACAAATACACCTCACACACTATAAAGACATCACACAGACTATACATACACTTAAAGGGGTTGTCCACGACCGGACAACTGACGACCTATCCACCTGAAAGTTTATCAGTACATGAACTGTGGGGGTCCGACACCCGGACCGCGCAACCAGCAACAAGGGCCTGCTCCAGGTTTATGTGGCAGTAAAGTGGCAGAACACGTCACTATGTGCCCTCATATAGACGTTAGGCCCTGTTTATGCCCCCATATAGAAGTTAGGCCCCCAGATTTTACCCCTATAAATTTAGTGCCCTCTGTAGATAGTGCCACCCAGCCCACCTCCCAGGTAGTGCCACACAGCCTCTTCTCCCAGGTAGTGCCACACAGCCCCCTCCTCCCAGGTAGTGCCACACAGCCCCCTCCTCCCAGGTAGTGCCACACAGCCCCCTCCTGGGGGGGTCCCCCACTCTGTCGCCGCGTGCTGCCGCTGCCGTCATGGTTCCTCCAGGATTGTAATCCCCGGCCAGAGTCTTGCCGGGGATTCTGCTTCTAGATGGAGCCCTGTCTAGGAGGCGGCGTAACTACCGCTGTAGCAGCCATAACGGCTGCCACAGGGCCCGCGGCATGAGGGGGCCCGTGCTGCCTTCCATTACGGGCTCTGCCCCCCATGCCCATTGGCCCCACTAGTATCCGCTATGGCTGCTACAGCAGTAGAGCGACACCACATTCAATAGTATCTGCATCCTTAGGACACAGAATCTATTCATTGCTATGGCAGAGCAGGGATGTATCTCCACGCTCTGCTATTTACTACACTACAGACTCCCAGGCAGAGTGCTAGTAGCTGCTAGTGCTCTGCCCGGGACTCCGTCTGTGGGAAAGACCCTGACATCACTGTCCATATATGGACAGTGATGTCCAGTGCTTCCCCAGAGACGGAGTACCGGAGCAAAGTCTTTACTAGCGCTCTGCCTGGGTCTTCAGCTCTGCTCCGGACATCACTATCCATATATGTACATTGATGTAAGTAGAAAAGCAGGAGTCCCTGGCAGAGTGCTAGTAGTGATCCGCCTGAGACTATGGCTCTGTGTTTGCCAGTATGTCATATGCCACATATGGACAGTGACATCAGGGGCTTCTTCTGAAGTTGAATCCCCAGCCAGAGCATCAGCAATGCTCTGGCTGGGGATTGCACTCCTAGAGGGAGCCCTAAAGGCACTAACTACAGGGAGGGGGCTGTGTGGCACTACCAGGAAGTGGGGCTTTGTTGCACTACCAGGGAGGGGCTGAGTGGCACTACCAGGAAGGGGGGGCTGTGTGGCACTACCAGGCAGGGGGGCTGAGTGGAACTACCAGGCAGGGGGGCTGAGTGGAACTACCAAGAAGGGGGACTGTGTGGCACTACCTGGGAGGGTGGCTTTATGGCACTACCTGGGAGGGGGGCTGTGTGGCACTATCTACAGATGGCACTAAATTTCTGGGGGTACAAACTAGGGGCCTATCTTCTATATGGGGGCATAAACAGGGCCTAACGTCTATATGGAGGCACAAAGTGACGTTTTCTGCCATTTAACTGCTGCCATGAGTTCCCACACAATGGGGCCTACTAAGTCTGTATCGCCCAAGGGCCCACATAAACCTGGAGCTGGCCCTGGTGTCACAAAGCCACCCTCCATGGTAGTGCCACACAGCCCCCTCCCTGTAGGTAGCGCCTTTGGCGTTCTCTCAAGGAGTGGGATCCCCAGCTAGAGCATTGCCGAAGCTCTGGCTATTCCGCTTCAGGGGAAGCCCCTGACGTCACTGTCCATATATGGACAGTGTTGTCAGGGGCAACTCCAGAGCCATGTCCCGGGCAGAGCACTACCAGCACTCTGCCTGGGACTCCTGCTCTGCTCCTGAAATCACTGTCCATATACGGATAGTGATGTCTGGAGCAGAGCTGAAGTCCCGGGCAAAGTGCTAGTAAAGGCTCTGCTCTGGTACTCTGGCTCTGGGGAAGCCCCTGACATCACTGTCCATATAAGGCTAGTGATGTCAGGGGCAATCCCAGAGCCAAAGTCCCGGGCAGAGCGCTACTAGCAGTCTGCCTGGGACACTGCTCTGATCCTGACAACACTGTCAATATATGGACAGTCAAGTCAGGGGCTTCCCCAGAGACGGAGTCCCGGAGCAGAGACGCTTCTTGCGCTCTGCCTAGGACGTCTTCTCTCCTCCTGACATTAATGTCCATATATGGACAGTGATGCCGTGACGCAGCGTCAGCAACTTTCGGCCGAGTAGGCCTTTCCAAGGGTAGTGGGCCTGCACTTGCCCGGGTTCAACGGGTGCTGACGCCGGCCCTGCCGGCAACGATCAGCTGCTCCGTCTGGCTCCGGGCACGGAACGTCCATGCTGGAAGCAGTTGGCTCCGGTCATGGAATAGCGGCCGAGCTGCAGAACTGCAGGTTTGCTCCTATTCCAGTGCTTAGGATCTGAGCTGCAGTTCGGCAGCATGGCCGCTATGAAATGTACAGAGCCAACTGCTTCTAGCTCCATACGCTGCATAGTGTGCAATAACATCTGGTGCCTGCAGGCATCCACAGTAGCTGATCGGTGTGCGGTCCGGGTGTCCGTCCCGCACAGATGATATACTGATGACCTATCCGGTGGATAGGTCATCAGTTTTCCGGTATTGGACAGCTCCTTTAACACACTATACAGAGATCATATAGACACCACACACTACACATACACTAAACACACATCCATTTACAACTCGATGCTGGTGTACCTTCAGCGACTACTCCAGTAAATACTCCAGACAGCAAATACGTACAATGAGTTGCCACAAAGGCCAGTAAACCACTGACCCAGCCAGAATTCAACTCTGGAGGCTGGTGCCAGTAATTATTTTCCACCAGCCATACTAATGGCCATTTATAGCTCTTGCATGACCGAGAAAAAAGTTAAGTTTAAAATATCCGTTTCCTCCCCTATATCACCCTCTCAGAAGTTTTGAGGCCTTAAAATTGCTACAGGTTCCCTTTAAAATTTAGACCCCAGACCAGACAAAACACACACACGCACGCACGCACGCACACACACACGCACACACACACACACGCGCACACACACGCACACACACATGTGTCTTTAGGTTGTGTACAACTCGATGGCGGTTTACATTCAGCGAATACTCCAGTAAATGCTCCTGACACACTTTGAACAAATGTGTACGCAAAGTTGCCGTATATATTGTGCTAAATAGCAGCTTGTATTCAAAAAAGCTTACACATTGTCCAAGATTAACCCGAATGACTTTGCCGCCATTTCCTAGTGAATAATTCAATTTCCCTGAACGGCCCGCCCACGTGATAGATTTCCTGAAGAGAACTGGAGCGCTCAGCAAATTCTAAGGAAGGTCATGACAATAATTACATTCACATAATACAACTCTATGACACTTCACTATAAACTGGAGTAGGTTACAAGGAGAACCACGTGGTGAGAAGGAACGAGCGACACCACCCTGGACCATACCACTGTGAGTTGCGGGGGTGGAGTTTAGCATATTTTGTATAAACTGCTTAGGTAGAACATGCAGATGGTCAATATGTAAGAGGATCCCTGAGAACTACACACTGGATTGTAGCAATTACATTTGAGTCAGGATGTTTGGGAAGTGGGGGTGCTATATTTCTTGCATGTCAAGCAATATTCTGATAGCGAAGTAGCGCAATGGAAATAGGCTGGGCTCGTAACCCAGAGGTCAATGCATTGTAATCCTCCTTTGCTAATATTTTGTTTTCTTTTTCTGAATTTACAGTTTATGTAACCAGTGCTTATAGTGATTGAATTTTTTTCTGTTTTTTTTCTCACCTAATCGTGAATATAAATTTCTAAAAATAATTCTACTTTTCTTGTTGGCAGGAAAATATTGTCTATCTAGCCTGTCGCCATGGACTGGCGGGTCGGGAATCCTCGGGTTCACTGGTACTTGCTTCTGCAACTTCTTTTTAAAATCATAACCGCATTCTAAGGACATAGATACCATTGAACATAAGCGGGTTGGGGTCCTACTTCTCCTCGGTTCTGCGATACTTCAACAACTGATTTGTCAGAACTGGGGAGAATTGCCTAAATCCCACCCCTGAACACAGGAGCGTAACTAGAAAGGGCCGGTACCACACACATGATCAGCCACATGACTAGAAAACGCAGGATGGGGGCCTGGGAGCAATCAAATCCCAGACCCCTATATTAAGTCAGACACCAGACTGCCTAAACTAAATCAGACCTCAGACCAGACCCCTAAAATAAAGTGGTTGTCCCAAGATTGACACAGAACAGGTGATAAATGTCTGAGGGCTGGGGGCCCCACCGCTGGGACCCCCACAGATTACTAGAACGGGGCATATCTATGGAAAAAAATCCCATTTTCACTCTGCAATATCGAGTGCACACTAATTTATGCAAAACACCTGCAGGGTTAACATGCTCACTACACCGCTAGGTGAATACCTTGAGGGGTCTAGTTTCCTAAAATCAGGTCACTTCTGGGGGGTTTCCACTGTTATGGTCCCACTGGGGCTTTGCAAATGCGACATGGCGCTCAGAAACCGATCCAGAAAAATCTGCACTCCAAAAGCCAAATGGCTATATTTGATATACAGATCATTTCAGTTAAGAAGGACTGTAGGGGGAGATTTGTGTTTTTGCCTTGTGTTTTACAGTATGAACCTTGGGTGCTGGTGAATCTCTATAATCCACCACCCTTCACAATGGATATTTTGGTTAAAATTAAGGAATTTATGATGGATAAAATGCACTGTTAATAGTGGGAGATTTTAACGGGGGATTGGATATATCTCTGGATAAACTTAAGTTGATGAAAACAAAAAATAAACAGGGTAAGACAGGGTTAGGGCAAATATTAGAAGAGTTTTGGTGGATAGATGCGTTGCATTGTAGAAACGCGATGGAGAGGGCGTATTCATGCTACATGAAGTCACATCATTTACTTTCATGAATAGATATGGCTATATGCAATAAAAAGGCACATCCAGAAATTTCGAGGGTTAAATATGAAGCACGTGGGATATCTGACCATTCACCGTTGACCGTGTTATTAAGAAATGGTCGGAAGTATAAGGCCTCATGCAGACGACCGTAGCCATGTGCATGGCCGTGATTTTCGGGTCGGCCGGCCACGGAGTGTCAGCAAATCGCGTGCTGTGCACATGGCCGTGGCCATTGTTTTCAATGAGCCGGGATCGCAGAACATGGCCGTAATAAGGCTTGCTCGTTTTTTCTGCGGTCCGGGCTCCAGGGCCATGCACAGACCGTGGAAACCACGTTCGTGTGCATGGCCCCATAGGAATGAATGGGGCCGCAATTATCCCGTGGATATTCGGGGGAATTGCGGCCGCAAAAGCACGTTCATGTGCATGAGGCCTAAGAGTGTTAGATTTAGAGAAATTACTATGTGGTTCGCGATGTTGGATCACTGTAAAATAAAAAGAGAACTGAGAGTTCGGCAGCTACCCAGGTGGTGTGGGGCACAGTAAAGGCGGTTATCCGAGGGTTGATTCTGTATGGAAACGTAGGGATCAAAAATAAATTAATGAAGGTGGAAATGGATGATGCAAAAAGTGTGAGATTGGAGGCGAGTGAGTTTTTGTTGGATCAATCAGAGGAAAATAGGGAAAAATGGGATAAGGCACAAGCAATTTATAAGGATATTATGAAAGTCAAGGCCAGAAGGAATATAATATATCCAGAATTTTTTTCTTGAAGCAGATCTACCGGGTAGACTCTTGGCTTCAATGGTCCAGAATCCGAATAGTCAGAAACATGTGGGAACAATTTAAATTTCTAAAGGGGAGTTAATTAAAGAGCCTGAATTGATAGTAGAAGAATTTATTAGTTATGATTCATGTATTTATGAATCTAAAGAGATATGTAAGCAAATGGAGATAAGGGAATTTTGGGGACTATTCTGTTGACAAGACTAAAACCAGAACAGGCAGATATGTTAGAAGCCCCAATTACAGAACAGGAAGTGGGGGTGACTGTCAGGAATGCCCCATGAATAATTCACCTGAGTTGGATGGTCCTCACTTTGAGGTTTATGCGCAATATATTGACGTGTTAGGAGCTAGATTAATTGAGTTATGGAATAATCTTAAAGAGGGGGGAGAATTATCAATCTCAATGAGGGAAGCATTGATAATGCTTATCCTAAAACCAGGCAAAAACCCAATTAAAATGGAATCATATAGACTGATCTCATTGATTTATACAGATATTACGATTTTGGCCAAGAATTTGGCGACTTACAAAGTAATATCCTTGTATGTGTAATTTTGTGGTGCATTTTTAGGTGTTTGTCCCTAATATGCGATTTGTTATACGAAAAATAAAAGGAAAAAAAAAACAGCAAAGGAAATAAAGGGGACTCGGCCTTTACAAAAATGATTGGCTGGGCTGGCGAATCGCTGATATACAGGAATGGGTTAGAAAATGTAATAGGAAGAGGAAGAAAAGCGATACAAATGTCTATGAGGGAAATGATCGCGTGGAGTCCCTATGTGTAGAAAGAAGAGGAGGGAGAGAGAATAGTGAAATGCTGATAGGGGTTTGTTATAAGGGCTAGTTCACACAGAGTTTTTTTTTATCATGGAATCAGCATACAAAAACGTCAGAAACCGCCTCTTTTAGCCGCTCGCAGGGAAAAAAAGCGGCATGTTCTTTCTTGCCACGGTTCTGCCTCTGACCTTCCTTTGAAAACAATTGGAGGCAGAGAAAGCATTCTTCGCAGCGTTTTTTTGCCCATGGCCCTCAATGGCCGTGGGCAAAAAACGCAGCGAAAACAACAGCAAGAAAGTGCAGGCAGGTCAAAATATGCCTGAACATTCCTGAAGGAAGGTCTAAATCTCCAAGTATAATGGAAGAAGCAGAAAATCAACTAATAAAGCAAATAGATGAGGCAGCAAATTATAATGAAGTCACTGTTGTGGGGGACTTTAAAGAGGCTCTTATGTCCTATTTTTCTATTTTATCGACCGTGGTCCCATACTTTATAATGGGAGCTCGGCACGCAAATGCGAGTAACTGTCCGCGGCTGTGCTCGTAATCATGAACCGTGATTACGGGCGCAGGCGTGTGCATGGAGCCTATATCCCAGGGTCGTGACCTCCAGGCCCTCGTTGGGTGAGCTCTTTTAAAATCTGATTTAGTGGTTTTTTTTTTACATCTTTTGGACTGTAAAATGTTTACACTGACAAGGTTCATGGTAAATGTGTGCAATACAGACCATTGTAAATCAGGTAAAAGCTATAGACCAGATCCGATATATTTGCCATGTACTTTTGGAATATAAAATTCTCCCTTGATAAATGCACAAATCTGATTGAGAAAACTCTATTTTCTGACATGTAACATTTCTTGGCGCTGGAACTATGACACGTGATCTCAGATCTACAGGCGGGAAAGTGACAGTGAGGCTCTGAGCTGAAGTCCGTGGTCTGTATACTGGTTCACATGGTGGTTTCTGTAGTGTGGTGTTTATCACGTTCACCTCACATGCGAAAGGTCCCCGGTTTGAAACCGGGATAAAACACTTTTTTTAATCGATTTTGTTTTTTTTAATCTAATCGGTTTCGTTGATTGACGGACTGAGGAGTATAGAGATCTTTCGGACTTGACAGCAGCAATATTATATGTAGTGACATAGTAACAGTGCTGGCAATGCCCACACATCCACATTTGACACATGTAGAGCAGGTCTTCTTAGAAGAGTTTTGATCATTCAAAAAAGTTCTACTTATAATGGTGGCAGTCACAGTGTCATCATAACGGTGGCAAAGGCATTGCTCAATAACAATGCAAATCGCCGTGCCAGTAATGTTGCGGTGGGGGGGGGGGGCGGGTTTTATTTAATGATTAGTCGCCCCCCCCCCCCAAAAAAAAAAAGTGCCACTCCTGTAGATAGTGCTCCTCATAAACCTCTCCTGTGGATATGGGCACTATCTACAGAAGAGGTTTACGAGGGGCACTATCTACAGGAGAGGTTTATGAGGTGCACTATCTACAGGAGAGGTTTATGAGGGGCACTATCTACATGAGAGGTTTATGAGGGGCACTATCTACAGGAGAGGTTTATGAGGGGCACTATCTACAGGAGAGGTTTATGAGGGGCACTATCTACAGGAGAGGTTTATGAGGGGCACTATCTACAGGAGAGGTTTCTGAGGAGCACTATCTACAGGAGAGGTTTATCAGGGGCACTATCTACAGGAGAGGTTTATGAGGGGCACTATCTACAGGAGAGGTTTATGAGGGGCACTATCCACAGGTAGCTCTATGAGGGGCACTATCTACAGGAGAGGTTTATGAGGGGCACTATCTACAGGAGAGGTTTATGAGGGGCACTATCTACAGGAGAGGTTTATGACGGGCACTATCTACAGGGGAGGTTTATGAGGGGCACTATCTACAGAGAGCTCTGTGAGGGGCAGTACATAAACACAGCACTAGAACCAAGCTGCACATATATACTGCATACTACCCAACTGTCCCGATTTCAGCGGGACAGTCCCGCATTCTGTGGTGGTGGGTGGTGGCTGGGTGGTGTCCCACTGTCCAGGGCAGCCGGAGGTATGTCCCGCTGTCAACTGTATCTGTGTCCTCAGGACGCAGATACAGTAGAGCCCAATGCTGAAGCAGGGAACCCTCTGCTCCCTGCTTTAGCATTAGTTCAGAGCAGTGGAGCAGAGGGAGCTCCCCCAATCACAAGCTGTACATATATATGGACAGTGACATCAGTGGTTCCTCTGGAGCAGAATCCCCGTTGCCGACGCTCTTGTCAGGAATTCCCCTCCTAGAGGTAACCCTTGAGGTCACTGTCCATATATGGACAGTGACGTCAGCGGCTCCTCCTGGAGCGGAATCCCCGGCCTGAGTCGGCAACGCAGTGGCAGGGGATTCCGCTCCAGGAGTAGCTCCTGACGTCACTGGCCATAGTGACATCAGGGTTTCCCTCTAGCAGCATAATCCCTGGCCTATGCTCTGGCTGGGGATTCTGCTCTTAGAGTAAGTCCCAATGGCGCTATCATTGGGAGGGGGGGGGGGTGTAGCGCTATCTACAGGGACAGTGGTGCTATTTTCAAGGGGTGTGTGGCACTATTTACATGGGCACTGTGGCACTATATAGGGGCACTATCTACAGGGGACACTGGCACTATCTACATGGGCACTGTGGCACTATCTATGTGGGCACTGACACTAGGGGAAGCTAAAGGGACATTATACTGTATTGGGAAGCTATGGGGCATTAAACTATATGGGCCAGCTGTGGGGGTATAATACTGTATGGTGGCAGCTAAGGGGGCATTATACTGTATGGGGGCATCTATGGGGGACATTATATTATATTGTATGTGGGAAGCTATAGGGGCATTATACTGTATGGGGCAGCAGTGGTGGTATTCTACTGTATGGGGCATTATACTTTATGGGGGCATTAAGCTGTACGAGGCAGCTATGGGGCAGTGTACTATATGGGTCAGGTATGGGGACATTATATGATATGGGGGCATTTGTGTGGGCATTATACTATATGGGGGCATTATGATGTATGGGGCAGCTATTGGGCATTATGCTATATGGGGGAATTTGTTTGGGCATTATACTGTATGAAGGAAGCTATAGGGGCATTATACCATATGGGGTAGCTGTGGGGGCATTATAATGTATGACGGCAGCTAAATGGGCATTATACTGTATGGGGCAGCTATAGGGCATTATACTGTATAAAGGTAGCTGAGGGGGAATTTTACTGTATGGGGGCAGCTATAGGGCATTATGCTGTATGGGGCACTTTGGGGCATTAAACTGCGTGGGGCAGCTATGGTGCATTATACTGTATGGGGCAGCTATAGGGTATTACACTATATGGGACATCTGAGTTGTACTGTATGGGACATTATACTGTATGGGGCAGCTATAGGGGCATTATGCTGTATGGGAACAGCTATGGGGGCATTATGCTATATGGAGGCATCTATTGGACATTATGCTGTATTAGTGCATTTTTTTGGGCATTATACTGCATGGTGGCATCTGTGTGGGCATTATACTGTATTGGGGCATCTTTGTGGGCATTATACTGCATGGGAGAATCGGTGTGGGCATTATACCTTATTGGGGCATTTGTGTGGGCTTTATACTGTATGGGTCCATCTATGGGGGCATTATACTGTATGCTGGCAGCTATGGGGGCAATATACTGTATGGTGGCAGCTATTTGATCCCACAAGTCATTTGCAGAATTTATTGGCATTAGTCCGTAAAAATAAAAATGACAATTTTTTCCACAAAAAAATTGGAAATACCTCATATGTGGTCATAAACTGCTTGGACACACGGCAGGGCTCAGAAAGGCAGATGCGCTATTTTACGTGCAGATTGTGCCGGATTGGTTTTCGGGTGATATGTCTCAGTACAGTGGAAACCCCTGAGAAGTGACTCTATTTTGGAAACTACGTCCCTCAGGGAATTCATCTAGGGTGTAGTGAGAATTTTGACCCCACAGTGGTTTCATAGTTTTTACTACAATTAGACAGTGAAAATGAAATATAATATTTTTTCCCAAAATATGTAGTATTAGCTCACAATTTTTAATTTTCACAAGGGTAAAAGGAGAAAATACACCACACAATTTGTAACGCAATTTCTACTGAGTAAAGCAAAACCCCATATGTGGCCCTAAACTGATGTTTGGACACAGGGCCGGCCTTAGGATGGATGGCGCCCTGTGCGAAATGATCTTTCGGCACCCCACCCCATCATTTAAAAAAAATACAGTATAATAATAATATTTAATAAAATAATATATTACAACCCCTTCAAGGACACAGTAATTTGTCCTCTAATTGTGCCCTCAGTATTATGCCACCTGTAGTACCCCTACACAGTATAATGTCCGGTTAGTGGCCCCCACACAGTATAATGCCCCCTTGTAGATTTTGCCATACAGCCTCCCTGTAGACAGTGCTATAATCCCCCACCTTCTCCTTGTAGATGGTGCCATAGAGCCCCCCACCTCCACCTTGTAGACAGTGCCATACAGCCCCCACCTCCCCCTTGTAGACTGTGCTATACAGTCCCCGAGCTCCCCATTGTAGACAGTGCCCCCAAACAAAAACAAAAATTTTACTCACCTAGGCCCCGTTCCCATGATGAACTGAGTTGCTCCACGACGGCATCCTGTCGCCTGGTTCAGAGTTTCCCAACCTTTTTGGACTTGAGGCATCACTGGAAAAATAAAATTGTTTAGAGAAAGACAGAAAACTGCTAAAAACAAGCACTACACTCGTAGGGTATGTTTACACTCGTTTTTTGTAAGGCAAAAAAAATCTGCCTCAAAATTCCTTCAAGAACTGACAGTATTGTGTGACCTTTTTTTTTTACATTTTTTTTAAGCCGTTGAAGCGAATGCAAAAGACGCAGGAAAAACCGCTCCAAACAAGCGACGCAGGTATTATCTGCCATCAGCCCCCAACCCGCAGTAATGACCATCAGCCCCCCACTCACAGTAAAATGACTATCAGCCCCCCACTCACAGTAATGTCCATCAGCCCCCCACTCAGAGTAAAATGACCATCAGCCCCCCACTCACAGAATCCCCCTGTAGATAGCGCCACACAGCCCCTTGTAGGTAGCGCCACACAGCCCCCTTGTAGGTAGTGCCAGACAGCTCCCTTGTAGGTAGCGCCACACAGCTCCCCCCTTGTAGGTAGCGCCACACAGCCCCCTTGTAGACAGCGCCTCACAGCCCCCTGTAGATAGCGCCACACAGACCCCTGTAGGGAGCACCACACAGCCCCCTGGTAGGGAGCGCCACACAGCCCCCTGGTAGGGAGTGCCACACAGCCCCCTGGTAGGGAGCGCCACACAGCCCCCTGGTAGGGAGCACCACACAGCCCTCTGGTTGGTAGTGCCACACAACCCACAGCCCCCTGGTTGGTAGTGCCACACAGCCCTCTGGTTGGTAGTGCCACACAGCCACCTGGTTGGTAGTGCCACACAAACCCCTGGTAGGGAGCGCCACACAGCCCCTTGGTTGGGAGTGCCACACAGCCCACAGCCCCCTTGTAGGTAGTGCCAAACAGCCCACAGCCTCCTTGTAGATAGCAAACCCTCCCTTCCTGTAGATAGCGCCACTGTAGCTCCCTGAAGGAGCAGAATCCCCGTGTGGCTGGGGATTCCGCTCCTGGAGCACTTCTTGATGTCTCTGTCCATATATGGACAATGACATCAGGGGAAACTCCTGCAGCTGCAGCAGAATCCCCGTCCACAGCGTTGCCGACGCTGTGACCGAAGATTCCACTCTAGGAGAAGCTCCTATATTCTATGTCCATTTATGGACAGAGACATCAAGGAGTGCTCCAGGAGCGGAATCCCCGGCCACATGGAGATTCCGCTCCTTTAGGGAGCTACAGTGGCGCTAGTAGATAGCAGATCAGGGAGATACCTCCCTGCTCTGCTATAGTGCCGTCGCTACCGCTGTAGCAGCCACAAACGGTGCGCAAAAAACCTGTTTTTTTTATTTTCTACCCCACAAATAATTTTTTTCCTGTTTCCTAGTACGTTATACGGCAAAATAAATGAAAAACTACAACTCGTCCCGCAAAAATCAAACCCTCATAGGACTATATCGACGGAAAAATAAAGACGTTATGGCTTCTGGAATGCGGGGAGGAAAAAAACGAAAATGAAAATCTGAAAGTTGTTTACGACGGGAAGGGGTTAAAATCTGATTTCGTGTTTTTTTACATCTTTTGGACTGTAAAATGTTTACACTGACAAGGTTCATGGTAAATGTGAGCAATACAGACCATTGTAAATCAATATAAAAGTCTCCCTTGATAAACTTGTCGCACAAATCTGACTGAGAAAACTCGATTTTCTGATATGTAACATTTCTTGGCGCTGGAACTATGACACGTGATCTCAGACCTACAGACGGGAAAGTGACAGTGAGGCTCTGAGCTGGAGTCCGTGGTCTGTCTGCTGATGTACATGGCAGTTTCTGTAGTGTAGTGGTTATCACGTTCGCCTCACACGCGAAAGGTCCCCGGTTCGAAACCGGGCAGAAACACTTTTTTTTAATGTTCCTTAGTAATACATTGTTTTTTTTCATAATAGATCGGTTTCGTTGATTTAGTGACTGAGGAGTATAGAGATCTTTCGGACATGACAGCAGCAATATTATATGTGGTGACATAGTAACGGTGCTGGCAATGCGCACACATCCACATTTGACACATGTAGAGCAGGTTTTTTTTAGCAGAGTTTTGATTATTTAAAAAAGGTTCTACTTATAATGGTGCCAGTCACAGTGTCATCATAACGTTGGCAAAGGCATTGCCCGCATAATAGTGCCAGATGCAGCATTTATTTAATGATTAGTTCACCCCCCAAAAGAATCCATTGAGCATATTTTTGATGGTTGTGTGGGTCATATTGGGAAGGCAGGTCAGCTTGTAGAAGTTTCCCTGGTGGTCTAGTGGTTAGGATTCGGCGCTCTCACCGCCGCGGCCCGGGTTCGATTCCCGGTCAGGGAAATATCATTTTTTTTCCCCCGAATTTCTCTTTCTTATGTAGTTTAAATGTATGAACATGCATTTAGCTGTGTTTATTACCTGTTACATGAAAATGGATTTAGCTGTGTTTATTACCTTTTACATGTGCTTCAAACATCTCACATTTAATACGCATTTCTGCCAAAGGGTTGCGTTAAAGATGTATCTCAAACTACTCATAAGTTCTGTAAACCTCTGGACTGCTTCTTCTTACAGAGCCTATAAGAAGCTCTGCTATTAGTGCCAATTGTATATACATTTGCTGTACAGCTTATGTTATTGTTTGCTGTTATCAGTCACTTTTGCAAAACTAAAAGGAAGATCTCGGCATGTACAAAATACGAATTTTGGCACTATCTGTAGGAGGCTCTATGAGGGGCACTATATACAGGAGAGGTTTATGAGGGGCACTATCTACAGGGGAGGTTTATGAGGAGCACTATCTACAGGAGAGGTTTATGAAGGGCACTATGTACAGGAGAGGTTTATGAGGGCACTATCTACAGGGGAGGTTTATGAGGGGCACTATCCACAGGGGAGCTTTATGAGGGGCACTATCTAGAGGGGAGGTTTATGAGGGGCATGATCTACAGGAGGCTCTATGAGGGGCATTATCTACAGGGGAGGTTTATGAGGGGCACTATCTACAGTGAGGTTTATGAGGGGCGCTATCTACAGGGGAGGTTTACGAGGGGCACTATCTACAGGGGAGGTTTATGAGGGGCACTATCTACAGGGGAGGTTTATGAGGGGCACTATCTACAGGTGAAGTTTATGAGGGGCACTATCTACAGGGGAGGTTTATGAGAGGCACTATCTACAGTGAGGTTTATGAGGGGCGCTATCTACAGGAGAGGTTTATGAGGGGCACTATCCACAGGAGAGGTTTATGAGGGGCACTATGTACAGGAGAGGTTTACGAGGGGCACTATCTAGAGGGGAGGTTTTTGAGGAGCACTATCTACAGGGAGCTCTATGAGGGAACTATCTACAGGGGAGGTTTATGAGGGGCACTATCTACAGGTAGCTCTATGAGGGGCACTATCTACAGGGGAGGTTTATGAGGGGCACTATCTACAGGAGAGGTTTATGAGGGGCACAATCTACCGGGGAGGTTTATGAGGGGAACTATCTACAGGGGAAGTTTATGAGGGGCACTATCTACAGGAGAGGTTAATGAGGGCACTATCTACAGAGAGCTCTGTGAGGGGCAGTACATAAACACAGCACCAGAACCAAGCTGTACACATATACAGCATACCACCCAACTGTCCCGGATTCTAAGTGGTGTCCCGCTGTCAACTGTATCTGTGTCCTCAGGACGCAGATACAGTTGACCCCAATGCTGAAGCAGGGAACCATCAGCTCCCTGCTTTAGCATTAGTTCAAAGCAGAGGAGCAGAGGGAGCTCCTCCAATCGCCGTGAACTCTCAGGCCACAGCGCTACTTTAATCGCTGTGCCCGGGGGAACCCTTGACGTCACTGTTCATATACGGACAGTTACGTCAGCGACTACTCCTCAAACGGAATTCCAGGCCTGATTGTCGGCAATGCAGTGGTAGGGGATTCCGCTCCAGGTGTAGCCCCTGACGTCACTGGTCATAGTGACATCAGGGGTTTCCTCTAGGAGCGGAATCCCCGGCCTATGGTCTGGTTGGGGACTCTGCTCCTAGAGGGAGCCCCAATGGCTCTATCTGTGGGGGGGGGGGGTAGCGCTATCTACAGGGACAGTGGCGCTATCTTCAACGGGTTTGTGGCACTTTTTACATGGGCACTGTGTCACTATATAGGGGCACTATCTACAGGGTCTGTAATGAAAAAAAGGTACAAAGCGCTACATGGTGCAAGATAAACCTGATAGGTGGGGTGATTATAGTAAAGTATAGGTAAATAGTTGCACTCACCTGAGGTAGTTTGTACTGGCAGGTACAACTTATGGAGTAGGCAGTAGTAGGTAATGTGGTTGCAGCTTTCAGTATCCAAGGACTGGCATCAAGGTTTTGATAACGCAGAACATAGAATTTAAAAAATAAATAAAAAAATGGATATATATGGAAAGCGCTACTCAAGAGGCAAGGATAACAGGGGTAATAATAGTGAGTAAATTTATTTGCAAAAGCGGCAACACGTTTGTACGCAGAACCTGCGTCTTCATCAGGCCAAAAAGACTATCTACAGGGGACACTGGCACAATCTACATGGGCACTGTAGCACTATCTACGTGGGCACTGATACTAGGGGCAGCTAAGGTGACATTATAATGTATGGGGAAGCTAAAGGGGCATTAAACTATATGGGGCAGCTGTGGGGGTATTATACTGTGAGGTGGCAACTAAGTGGGCATTATACTGTATGGGGCAGCTATGGGGGCATTATATTGTATGGGGAAGCTATAGGGGCATTATACTGTATGGGGCAGCTGTGGGGCATTATACTCTATGGGGGCATTATGCTGTATGGGGGCATTAAGCTGTATGAGGCAGCTATGGGGCATTATACTGCATGGGGCAGGTATGGGGACATTATATGATATAGGGCATTTGTGTGGGCATTATACTGTATGGGGGCATTATACTGTATGGGGGCGTTATGCTGTATGGGGCAGCTATTGGGCATTATGCTGTATGGGGGAATTTGTTTGGGCATTATACTGTATGGGCGCATCTAAGGCAGCATTATACTGTATGAGGGAAGCTATAGGGGAATTATACTATATGGGGCAGCTGTGGAGGCATTATACAGTATGGGGCAGCTAAATGGGCATTATACTGTATGGGACAGCTGTGGGGGCATTCTACTGTATGGGGCAGCTTTAGGGCATTATACTGTATAAGGGCAGCTGTGGGGGCATTATACTGCATCAATAGGGCATTATGCTGTATGGGGCAGCTTTGGGGCATTAAGCTGTGTGGGGCAGCTATGGTGCATTATACTGTATGGGGCATCTGGGTTGGCGTTATACTGTATGGGACATTATACAGTATGGGGCAGCTATAAGGGCATTATGCTGTATGGGGCAGCTATGGGGGCATTATGCTGTATGGGGGCAGCTATTGGGCATTATGCTGTATTGGTGCATTTGTTTGGCCATTATACTGTATTGGGGCATCTGTGTGGGCATTATACTGCATGGGAGAATCGGTATTGGCACTGGAACTATGACTCATGACTTTAAATCCATAGACGGCAAAGTGACAGTGAGGCTCTAAGCTGGAGTACGTGGTCTGTCGCCTGGTGTACATGGCAGTTTCTGTAGTGTAGTGGTTATCACGTTCGCCTCACACGCGAAAGGTCCCCGGTTCGAGACCGGGCAGAAACATTTTTTTTTTTTATTATTCTATTCCTTAGTAATTTCCTTATGGTATTAGGTTTTTGTTTAATCGATCGGTTTCGTTGATTTACTGACTGAGGAATATAGAGATCTTTTGAACATGACAGCAGCAATATTATATGTAGTGACATACTTATACTTTTAATGGTGCCAGTCACAGTGTCATTGGCAAAGGCATTGCCCGCATAATAGTGCCAGATGCAGCACTCCCTGCCTGTGACTTTACAGTAAAGTTGCGGGGGGGGGGGGGTTTATTTAGTGATTAGTTCGCCCGAAAAAAAAAATCCATTGGATTGATCACATTTTTGCTGGTCGTTTGGAAGGCGGGTCAGAATGTGGAAGTGATTAGTTGTTCACCCCCAAAAAAATCCACTGGATTGAGCACATTTTTGCTGGTTGTGTGGGTCATGTTGGGAAGGCAGGAACTCTTATGTCAGTTTCCCTGGTGGTCTAGTGGTTAGGATTCGGCGCTCTCACCGCCGCGGCCCGGGTTCGATTCCCGGTCAGGGAAATATCATTTTTTTCTTCTTCTAATTTCTCTTTCTTATGTAGTTTAAATTTATGAACATGCTTCAAACATCTCACATTTAATAAGCATTGCTCCCAAAGGGTTGAATTAAACTGAGGTATCTCAAACTACTCATAAGTTCTGTAAACCTCTAGACTGCTTCTTCTTACAGAGTCTACAAGAAGCACAGCTATTAGTGCCAATTGTATATGCATTTGCTGTACAGCTTATGTTATTGTTTGATGTTATCAGTCTCCTTTGCAAAACTAGAAGCAAGATCTCTGCACGTAGAACATTTTGGCACTGTCTGCAGGAGAGGTTTATGAGGGGCACTATCTACAGGGGAGGTTTATGAGGGGCACTATCTACAGGGGAGGTTTATAAGGGGCACTATCCACAGGGGAGGTTTATGAGGGGCACTATCTACAGGAGGCTCTATGAAGGGCTCTATCTACAGGGCAGGTTTATGATGGGCACTATCTACAGGGGAGGTTTATGAGGGGCACTATATACAGGAGAGGTTTGTGAGGGGCACTATCTACAGGAGATGTTTATGAGGGGCACTATCTACAGGGAGCTCTGTGAGGGACAGTACATGAACACAGCACCAGAACCAAGCTGTACATATATACAGCATAAACAGAAAAAATATATATCCACATACCACCGAACTGTCCGGGATTCAGCAGGACAGTCCTGTGTGGTGTCCCGCTGTCCCGGTGGCCAGATGTAAGTCCCGCCGTTAACTGCATCTGTGTCCTCAGGACGCAAATACAGTTGAACCCAATGCTGAAGCAGGGAACCGTCAGCTCCCTGCTTCAGCATTAGTTCAGAGCAGAGGAGCAGAGGGAGCTCCTCCCCTCACCGAGGACTCCCAGGCCACTGCGCTACTTTAAGAGCTGTGCCCGGGGAACCCTTGACGTCACTGTCTATATATGGACAGTGATGTCAGTGGCTCCTCTGGAGTGGAATCCCCATTGCCGACGATCTGGCCGGAGATTCCGCTCCTAGAGGTAACCCCTGAGGTTACTGTCCATATATAGACAGTGAAGTCAGAGGCTCCTCCTGGAGCGGAATCCATGGCCAAAGTGTTGGCAGCGCTCTGGTATGGGATTCCGTTCCAGGAGTAGCCCCTGATGTCGCTGTCTATAGTGACATCAGGAGTTTTCTCTAGGAGTGGAATCCCCGGCCTATGCTCTGGCTGGGGATTCCGCTCCTAGAGGGAGTTGAAATGGCGCTATCTTTGGGGGGGGGGGGTGTGGGTGTAGCGCTATCTACAGGGACAGTGGCGCTATCTTCATTGGCACTATTTACATAGGCACTGTGGCACTATATAGGGGCACAATCTACAGGGGACACTGGCACTATATACATGGGCACTGACAAAAGAAAGTAAGGCAGTATTAAAAAATATGTGAAAGAAATGATCCTTTTATTCCACGTGTGTGCGACTTTTCAGCTCAGTGTGAGCCTTTCTCAAGCATCATATACATGGGCACTGTTGCACTATCTGCGTGGGCACTGACATTAGGGGCAGCTAAGGGGGCATTATACTGTATAAGGGCATCTAAGGTGACATTATACTGTATGGGGAAGCTATAGGGGCATTATACTATATGGGGCAGCTGTGGAGGTATTATACTGTATGGGGCAGCTATGGGGGCATTATATTGTATGGGGGAAGCTATAGGGAAATTATACTGTACGGGGCAGCTGTTGTGGCATTGTACTACATGGGGCAGCTATGGGGCAGTATACTGTATGGGGGCATTATGCTGTATGGGGCAGTTTTGGGGGGCATTAAGCTGTATGAGGCAGCTATGGGGCATTATACTGTATGGGGCACCTATCGGGACATTATACGAGTCTGTCGGCTGTGTGTTATAGCCGACACTTCCGGGTTACGAGCGGGATCGCGCTTTAGCGCGATCCCGCTTGTTTAACCCGTTAAATGGCGCGTTCAATAGAGATCGCGGCATTTAAATGACTAAAAACAGGGGGGCGACCCCCTGTAACGTCTCAACGGCCCCCCCCGCGGCGAGATCGGGGGGAGCCGTTGGTTCACACGGCTGCCTGGGGGTCTGACGAAGTCCCCCAGGTCCGCCATCTTGGTACTCCTATGAAGCTCTGCCTCCGGCAGGGCTTCATAGGAGACTGTCAGAATCACGTTATACTGCAATACATTAGTATTGCAGTATATCGTGCAAGCGATCTAACGATCGCTGGTTGAAGTCCCCTAGGGGGACTAATAAAAAATGTAAAAATGAGTTAAATAAAGTTGTTTTTTTTGTGTAAAAAAAAAATTTATATTAAAAGTTCAAAAACCCCCCCTTTTCCCATTTTCCCCCTAGAGCATAGTAAAAAATTAAATAAATAAACATAATTGGTATCGCCGCGTCCGTAAAAGTCTGAACTATCACAATATATCATTATTTAACCCGCACCGTGAACGCCGTAAAAAAAAAAATAGTAAACGCCAGAATCTCTATTTTTTGCTCACCTAATCTCCCACAAAAAATGAAATAAAAAGTGATCAAACCGTAACATTTACACCAAAATGGTATTATTAAAAACTACAGCTTATCCCGCAAAAAATAAGCCCTCATACCACTTAATCGACGGAAAAATAAAGCCGTTACGTCTCTCGGAATTTGGCGAAACAAAATAAATTTTCTTTTTTACACTTAGGTATTTACTTGTAAAAGTAGTAAAATATATAAAATCCTACACATATTTGGTATCGCCGTAATCGTATTGACCCATAGAATAAAATGAATATGTTGTTTTAATTGTACAGTGAATTCTGTAAAAATGGCACGCAAAAAACCATGGCGGTTCATTTTCTACCCCACAAATAATTTTTTCCCCGTTTCCTAGTACATTATACGGCAAAATAAATGGTGCTACGAAAAACTACAACTTGTCCCGCAAAAATCAAGCCCTCATAGTACTATATCGAGGGAAAAATAAAGGCGTTATGGCCTTTGGAAGGTGGGGAGGGAAAAACGAAAATGAAAATCTGAATTGGCTGCGGCGTGAAAGGGTTAAGCTGTATGGTGCTGTTCTGTGAATACAGTCATGGAACTACATTTTTCTGAAAAGGACCGTATCACATGGCCATTTTTTGCTGTCGTGTGAATGTAGCCTTAGGCTAAGTTTACAACTCGATGCTGGTGTACCTTCAGCGACTACTCCAGTAAAAGCTCCAGACAGCAAATTTGTACACAGAGTTGCCACTCGGCCAGTAAACCACTGACCCAGCTAGTATTCAGGTCAGCTGTGGTCTGCATTAAGGGTGGGTCTACATTTTTCTATAGGATTCCTTTTCATCAGGGGTATGTAGGGGGTCTATTTAGAGGGAATCTCTATTTTTAGGGCTCTTGTGTTTAGGAGGTCTGGGGAAACTGTATTTATTTAGAGATTTGTATTTCTAGGTTTTGAGGAGGGCCTGGTCTGTGGTTTCTATTTTATTGACCATGGAAAACTATTTACACTGGTTGGCTGTGATGACTTCCCGCATTTTAAACTCCTGCGTACAGCGTAGGCCTGTTTCAGCAGCTCCCGTCCAGCTTGACTACTCCGCTTTCAACAAGCCTTCTCAGGGGCTTCCACATTACTTGGCAAATTGGCTTCCAATAGCCTTCTCAGTGGCTTCCTCCTGCTCGGCAGTGCATGCCTTGGATTCTGTAAATCTTGTTGGCCGACAACTTCCACCAGTATCTCAGGAACAACTGGGCCTCTTTCGACTTATACTATGTCACACTCTGCTGCAAGAAGGGAGAGTCTTTTTCTGTTCACCAGATAACGGCTCCAATGAGCCTTCTCAGAGGCTTCCGCCCTGCTTGGCAGGATCCACCTGTTACCCATCACATCCCAGTTCAACTTATATGTGATGGACGACAGTTGGGTCCTACATGTCAGAGACATGCAGGACCCGCTGACACTAAACCCGTCAGCCCCGTGGACCTGCCGGGTACAGGATTCAAGCAAAAGGTACAGCTGCTCTGTATACAGGATACAAAGCAGCTGTATCTCAAAAAGTAATTTGAAAGTTGCATTAAGCACACTGCCTTTAAAATGTGTGTCCCATTACATTTGGCCATATTAGGAAATTATTACTTTTCATTGAAGGTATGTATTGGTCATGTTTATTCATCAATTCTGTGGTGTATTTTGAAAAAATCTAGTAGACGCCCGGCTAGCTCAGTCGGTAGAGCATGAGACTCTTAATCTCAGGGTCGTGGGTTCGAGCCCCACGTTGGGCGTTTCTGTTTTTTTTTACCCTTGACATTACAGAATCGCTGTTCCATTTATGTTGCGAAAAATCTCAGGCAGCAAGGGCATCCCAATATCTCTTGTGATTTCTGTTTTACATATTATATATGAAATCACAATAAATTTTGGGAACAGTTTACATAACAATTTTGACATATTTGTGGAGGTAGAAAGTAATGACTTACAATTCTTAGAATAAAAAAACCACAATAAATAAAAGTCGTCCCTGGGTGGGCTTGAACCACCAACCTTTCGGTTAACAGCCGAACGCGCTAACCGATTGCGCCACAGAGACAGCTGCTTCTCTCTGTCCTAGATGTGGTGTACTGAGGTTCAGCTTGTAGTCACAAAAGCTCCGAGAATGACCTTTGCCGCCGTTTCCTAGTAAATAATTCCATTTCCCTGAACTGCGGCGCCCACGTGATGAATTTCCTGAAAAGAACTGGAGCGCTCAGCAAATTCTAAGGAAGGTCATGACACTAATTACATTCACATAATACAACTCTATGACACCACTATAAACTGGAAATGGTTACAAGCAGAACCACGTGGTTAGCAGGAACAAGCGAAACCACTCCCTTAGAAATACACACTGCTATATTGCTTGTATGTCGTTTATTTTCCAGGCAGCAGAGTGGCGCAGCGGAAGCGTGCTGGGCCCATAACCCAGAGGTCGATGGATCGAAACCATCCTCTGCTAGTTTTTTTTCTTCAGAATTAAAAAAAATTATAATTTATTATTTATAATACTTCTTCTCTATTTTTTTTCCTTACTTAATCATTAACTCACTGGGGTAAAACCACACCGAAAATGGAACGATTCCGCAGCATAAATTGACATGCTGCGGATTAAAAAGCCGAACAACAGGTCAATTTATGCTCGTTTTCTCAGCGGATTTCATCCACTTTGCTGCTACTGTAATACGGATTTTTGTAATGTTGATTTTTGCATTGAAATCCGTTGCAGAAAATACCTAGTATAATGCCCCCATATGTACCTAATATAAAAATAATAACATAATTACTTACCTACCCCCGTTCCGACGACGTGTGGCGGATCCTTTTTCTCCTCTGCACTGTGCTGTGAGTTACTCGTGCAGACAGGCGCGATGACGTCAATAATAATAATACGGATTTTTGTAATGTGGATTTTTGCATTGAAATCCGTTGCAGAAAATCTGCAGCTAATCTGCCCAGTTTGCATATACGCTTAGGCTACATTCACACGACAGTGGAAAAACTGCCGTGTAACGGCCAATTTTTGAATGGCGGTTTTCAGAACAATGATGTTCTATGGGTGTATTCACACTGCAGTTTTTTTTTAATGGCCTGTGAATATTGGCCATCAAAACATAGAACATGTCCTATTTTTGGCCGTTTTGACGGGCAGACGGCCCCCATAGAAGTCAATGGATCAGTTTTTAATGGCTGTCAATACATGTAACAACCGTTAAAAACGGATCTGTGACATGGGGGTTCAAGAGGCAAGGGAACTATTGGTTCCTTTGCTGGCTATCGGCGGCGCGATGACACATACTCACCAATGCAGCGCTGTCCTCTTCAGATGTGGTCTCTAGTCTCACGGGATCTGCGAGGGCGACGAGATGACGTCATCGCGCCGCCTTCGCAGAACCGTGAAGACGAGAGGCCACACATGCATCAGTGAGTATGTAGGGCATTCAGGCGGAATTATATGTCGGGTATTGTTGCACTCACTACAAGGGTAGTGTAGTGCTAGTACAGGGGGCATTTCAAATTGGACTGTGTGGGAGCGGCGCATGCGCAGTTCCCACACAGACGGCGTACACAGAAGTGGATGGGACGGGCCCCGTTCGCAGTCCCTATGGGACTGTGGCTGCCGTATTCCATGTCTGTATGTGTCGTTAATCGACACATACAGAAATGGAAAAAAAAATGGCAGCCCCCATAGGGAAGAAAAAGTGAAAAAATAGAAAAAAGTAACACACAAACACACAAATAAATAAAAACGTTTTTAATAAAACACTAACATTAAACTGACATGAAATTTTTTTTTGTGGTGACACTGTTCCTTTAACAGCTGCGTGTGTCATCAGTGTATGATGCGCGGCTGCGTGATTTTGGCGCAGCCGCCATCATTATGACACTCCGTTTGGATGTTTGTAAACAGAAAAGCACGTGGTGCTTTTCTGTTTACATTCAGAGTTTGACAGCTGTTGCGCGAATCACGCAGTTCGCACGGAAGTGCTTCCGTGCGACCTGCGTGGTTTTCACACACCCATTGACTTCAATGGGTGCGTGATGCGCGAAAAACTCTGAAATATAGAACATGTCGTGAGTTTTACGCAGCGCACTCACGCTGCACAAAACCCACGGACTGTCTGCACTGCCGCATAGAGTAATATATATTTGGGAGTTATAAGATGCACCCCAGGCACTACTTGATTGTTAGTTTGAGGGGGCATTCCAAGGCATTTACTGGTTTAAACCTATTAGGGCATTGCAAAGAGGTCTGTGTGATTATATATCCCTTTTTAACCCCTTCAGCACTAGGCTAACACTGGTGTAACTTCTGTATGTCACCCTCTAAATTGATAGCAATCTTTACCATGTAGATGTGAGATTCACTGAATCAAGGCTGAGGCAGACCCTGATTACCGCCACAGCATTACATGACTATATGACGTAGGATATGGCACTTCAGTTTCTGTAGTGTAGTGGTTATCACGTTCGCCTAACACGCGAAAGGTCCCCGGTTCGAGACCGGGCAGAAACAGGTTTTTTCTTTATTTTTTAAAATTATTGCTATCATTATTTCATTTTTTTTATTCCACTTCTTTAGTTCTTGAAGGAAAAAAATAATCTATATATATGCTGCAAAGATAATACTACCTAAATTACATTAATTAAAGTGCTTGTCTAACTTTTAACACTGGTGCCTATTTTTTTTTTCCAGAATTTATAAAATTATAATTTATTATTTATAATACTTTTTCTAAATTTTTTTTATCTTACTTAATCATTAACTCAATAGAATAAAACCACACCGAAAATGGAACGATTCCGCAGCATAAATTGACATGCTGCGGATTAAAAAGCCAAACAACAGGTCAATTTATGCTCGTTTTTTCAGCGGATTTCATCCACTTTGCTGCTACTGTAATACAGATTTTTGTAATGTTGATTTTTGCATTGAAATTTGTTGCAGAAAATACCTAGTATAATGCCCCCATATGTACCTAATATAAAAATAATAACATAATTACTTACCTACCCCCGTTCCGACGACGTGTGGAGGATCCTTTTTCTCCTCTGCACTGTGCTGTGAGTTACTCGGTGCAGACAGGCGCGATGACGTCACTACATCGCGCCTGCCTGTGCCGAGCTGCTCACGGCAAAGTGAATGCTGGAGCGAGGCTCCAGCATTCAACCCAACTGAATCTGCGTCCTGCGGACGCCGGCTCAGTTGGAAGCGGGAACGCTACAAGGAACGCCACAAGGGGCTCTATCTACAGGAAACACCACAGGGGGCCCTATCTATAGGGAATGCCACATGGGGCCCTATCTACAGGAAACACCACAGGGGGCCCTATCTACAGGGACCGCCACAGGGGCACAGGGGGCTCTATCTACAGGGAAATCCACAGGGGGCTCTATCTACAGGGACCGCTACAGGGGGCTCTATCTACAGGGAACGCCACATGGGGCCCTATTTACAGGGACCGCCACAGGGGGCTTAATCTAGAGGGAACGCCACAAGGGGCTCTATCTACAGGGAACACCACAGGGGGCTCTATCTACAGGAAATGCCTCAGGGGGCTCTATCTACAGGGAATGCCACAGGGGGCTCTATCCACAGGGAACGCCACAGGGAGGCCTATCTACAGGGGGCACTATACAGGGAACGCTACAGGGGGCACTATACAGGGAACGCTACAGTGAATGCTACAGCGGACACTATGCAGGGAACGCTACAGTGAATGCTACAGGGGGCACTATCTACAGGAAACGCTACAGGGGGCCCTGTCTGGAGGGAACACTTCAGGGGGCGCTATCTACAGGGAACGCTACTACCTACAGAGGGCAATCCACACTAAAACATTCTGGACAGGGAATTTCTTTATTTAGAGTCCACTTTAATGTAGGGGGTATCTGGAATATCATAATTGTTTTATTTTTTTATTAGAATCATTTTCAATGGCGCGATACACCGCAAAACACCGTGAACCCCCACCCCCCGCATGTATTCGTCCGAAAAACAGGGAACCTGTTGTTAAAAATTTGAATCACACCGCTGGGCAAGGTATTGCTGGCACTAATAGGGGGCACTCTGTGACTGGCACTACTGGGGGGAAAACTGTGTGGTTGGCACTTTTATGGGTGTCACTTGTTAGACTGTTTGAGTTTTATATTAAGCAATTTACAGGAGCAATCCAGAAAAAACTGTTAGTGCATGACTGCTATTCTCTCTTTGGTGCTCTTTGAATCGCTGTGTCATACACCACCCCTCAGGCTCTACACTAGGAATAATGCATCAGTTTTACCCATAGTGATCGTTTAACCCCTTAGTGACCAGCCCATTTTAGGCCCTAATGACCAAGCTATTTTATTCGTTTTTCTATAGTCGCATTCAAAGAGCTATTACTTTTTTATTTTTTCGTCTACTTAGCTGTATGAGGACTTGTTTTTTGCGGGATTAGTTGTACTTTTTAATAGCACCATTTTTGGGTACATATAATCTTTTATTAACTTTTATTAACTTTTTTTGGGGGGATTCTAAAAAAAACCTGAAATTCCACCATTGTTCTATGCATTTTTAAATTGACGGCGTTCACTGTGTGGTGTAAATAACACATTACCTTTATTCTATGGGTCGGTACGATTACGGCGATACCACATATGTAGAGGTTTTTTATGTTTTACGACTTTTGCACAATAAAAACACTTTTGAACGAAAATTATTTGTTTTTGCATCATCGCTTTGCAAGAGCCGTAACTTTTTTATTTTTCCATCAATGTAGTGATTTTTTGGGCTTGTTTTCTGCGGGACAAGACGTAGTTTTGATTGGTACTGTTTTGGGGTGCATGGAACTTATTGATTCATTTTTATTATGACTTTTTTGGGGGGCAATGGAAAAAAATTGCAATTTTGCCATTGTTTTTTGCGTTTTTTTTTTTACGGTGTTCTCCTTGCGGTTTAAATTACATATTAACTTTATTAATGGAGTCATTACGGTCGCGGCGATACCATATATGTGTACTTTTATTTATTTTTTACACTTTTACTAAATAAAACCACTTTTTATGGAAAAAAAATGGTTTTATTTATTTTTTTACTGTAATTTTTATTATTAACCTTTATTTCACATTTATTACTTATTTTATTAGACCCACTAGGGGACTTTACTGTGCGATCTTCAGATCGCTGCTATAATGCTTTGGTATACTTCGTATACCAGAGCATTATTGCCTGTCAGTGTAAATCTGACAGGCATCTATTAGGACGTGCCTCCCGCGCGTCCTAACAGGCATATGTCCAGGGCAGACCTGGGGGCTTTTATCAGGCCCCCGGCGGCCATGACACCCCATCAGAGACCCACTATAGCATTTGCGGGCCGCCGATGGGTGACAGAGGGAGCGCACTCCCTCTGCAAACAAGTTAAATGCCGCGGTCGCTATTGACGGCGGCATTTAACAGGTTAAACGGCCGCGATCGAAGTAAGGTGTTGGAGCATCAGACAGCTGAGCCCCGGCTCCAGCCCCGGCTCCAGCCTGCACGGGAGAACCGTGCAGGACTTAGACTAGGCTCCCGTGAAAAGGCGTCAGCCTAGCCTAAGACCCCTTAGTGACCAACGTGAAAAGGCGTATTGGTGGTCACTAAGGGGTTAAAGGGGTATTCACACATAAAAAAAATGACCACCACATGAGTTGTCCCTCTTTATAACACTTAGGGCTTATTCAGACGAACGTGATATACGTCCGTGAAACACGCGTGGTTTTCACGCGCGTCGCACAGACCTATATTAGTCTATGGGGCTGTGCAGACAGTTGCGTGATTTTTACGCAGCGTGAGTCCGCTGCGTAAAAGTCACGACATGTCCGTTCTTTCTGCGTTTTTCGCGCATCACGCACCCATTGAAGTCAATGGGTGCGTGAAAACCACGCATGTCACACGGAATCACTTCCATGGGTCAAGCGTGATTCGCGCAACAGCAGTGAAAAGGATGAATGAAAACAGAAAAACATCCAAATGGAGTGTCATAATGATGGCGGCTGCGCGAAAAGCACACAGCCGCGCATCATACAGGGCTGACACACAGCTGTTAAGTGCCTTTTGCGCAGGCAAAACGCAGCGTTTTGTGCATGCGCAAAAAGCACACGCTCGTGTGAATCCAGCCTTACAATTTGGGAGGTATAAGATGCACCCCAGGCACTACTTGATTGTTAGTTTGAGGGGGCATTCCAAGGCATTTACTGGTTTAAACCTATTAGGGCATTGCAATGAGGTCTGTGTGATTATATATCCTTTTTTTAACCCCCTTCAGCACTAGGCTAACACTGGTGTAACTTCTGTATGTCACCCTCTAAATTGATAGCAATCTTTACCATGTAGATGTGAGATTCACTGAATCAAGGCTGAGGCAGACCCTGATTACAACCACAGAATTACATGACTATATGACGTTACTGAGAATACGTCAGTTTCTGTAGTGTAGTGGTTATCACGTTCGCCTAACACGCGAAAGGTCCCCGGTTCGAGACCGGGCAGAAACAGGTTTTTTTTCTTTCTTTTTTAAAATTATTGCTATCATTATTTCATTTCTTTTATTCCACTTCTTTAGTTCTTGAAGGAGAAAAATAATCTATATATATGCTGCAAAGATAATACTACCTAAATGACATTAATTAAAGGGCTTGTCTGACTTGTAACATTTGTGCCATATTCCTGAGATTGCTAGGGGTCTGACCACAGAGATCTCCACCAATCAAAAGACTTTTCTTTCACACAGTCAATTTTAATTGTAATGTTCCTTAATTCAAATATGGATTTATGTATATATATTTTTTATTTTTTTATTATTATTATTTTTTTTTACGGAAATCTAATTATTATATGTGTTCAATATATTAACTAGGAAAAACCATTGCATTATTATTTATTCAATTACACTTAAAGAACTACATATTATTTAATACTGATGCTGATGATGATTATTAAAATGGTATTTTTTTAATCCGCCATATTGGTCGGGAAATTACATCTTGTATATTACTTCAACCTCATCGTCATTGCCTATCAATAGGCCATTGGGAAATGGTAAATGCCTTCATCTTGTTTTAATGACATAATAACACTTCTGCACCCGTGACGGATGGCCTGCCACACGGCAATGCTAAGCCTGCCATGGACCCGCCAGATTGCCCATTTTCTATTGTTGGATAAAATGTCACAATTTCTCCTCACAAATAAAAAATAAAAAAACTAAGATAAAAAATGCCTAAACACTACCCTCTGATTTTTTCCAAAGGGAGGGTGGGCGGATTAGTCTAAAATGTTACCGCCTGTGCCCTCACCTGCTCTGTCCTTATACCCCTAACTCTTTTGAACCCGGCCTAGTGAGAACTCTTTTTCCATTGCTTAAACCCCTATTGTCCCTAAAACTAAAGCCCCCACAAATGCCATGGAGGCCAGTTTTTCTTCTCAGCGCCAATTCTTATCTATGTGCAATGGGAATGATCTGGTTCATCTTAAGATTTCCCAACAACCAGAGATGGTTATGACCACAGCACCCCATATCTCTATGCCACAAGCATCAACTCTCGATACTTGCTCTTCTATGAGCAACTGGAACAATCTGGTTAATCTTGAGATTTCCAACACGTCACAATATCTCTATGTGTCGTATAGAGCACTTCTGATCCCTACTCAGGATGTGACTGCCAGGGCCGGCGTCAGCACTTGGCAAACCCGGGCAAGTGCCGGGGCCTACTCCACTTGGGGGGGCCCACTCGGCCGCCGGGTGCTGACGCTGCCGTCATTAAAGCATCACTGTCCATATATGGACAGTGATGTAAGAAGGAGGGGAGTCCCAGGCAGAACGCTAGCGGCTCTGCTCCGGGACTAACTATCTGGGAAAGCCCCTGACATCGCTGTCCATATATGGACAGTGAATATGGACAGCGATGCTAGGACCAGAGCAGTGTCCCAGTCTGACCGCGCTGGTCCCACCTCCAACTGAGTCTGCATCCGCAGGACGCACATTCAGTAGGGCTGAGTGCTGGAGCCTCGCTCCAGCATTCACTGTGCCGTGATCAGGCAGGCTCTATGTAGTGACGTCATCGCGCCTGTTTGCACCGAGTCACTCACAGCACAGTGCAGAGGAGGAGAAGGATCCTCCACACGTCGTGGGAACGGGGGTAGGTAAGTAATTATGTTATTATTTTTCTATTAGGTACATATGGGGGCATTATACTAGGTATGGGAGGGGGGTCCTATTGTAGCTGCTGAGGAGGCATTATACTGTATGGGGGGCATTATACAGTATGGGTCAGCTGTGGGGGGCATTATACTGTATGTGGCAGCTATGGAGGACATTGTACTGTATGGGAGCATTATACGGTATGGGGCAGATATGGGGGGCATTATACTGTATGGTGCAGCTATGGGGGCATTATACTGTATGGTGCTACTATAGGGGGCATTATACTGTATGGTACAGCTATGAGGGGCATTATACTGTATGGTGCAGCTATGGGGGCATTATACTGTATGGTACAGCTATGGGGGGCATTATACTGTATGGTACAGCTATGGGGAGCATTATAATGTATGGTGCAGCTATAGGGGGCATTACACGATATGGGGCAACTATGGGGGGCATTATACTGTGTGGGGCAGCTACGGGGAGCATTATACTGTCGTGGTCAGCTATGGGGGCATTATACTGTGTAAGGGGCAGCTATGGGGGCATTATACTGTGTGGGGGGCAGCAATGGGGGGCATTATACTGTGTTGTGGATTTATACTGTGGGAGCAGCTATGGGGGGCGTTATACTGTGGTGGTCAGCTATGGAGGGCATTATACTTTGTGGGGGGCAGCATTATACTGTGTAAGGGGCAGCTATGAGGAGCATTATAATGTGAGGGTATTCATGGGGTCTGTCGGGCAAGGCAGCTGGGGATAGGCGTGTGCATGGGTCTGGTGGTGTTGGGGAGGGGTAGGGGGGCCTAAGCTGAATTCTTGCACTGGGGCCCATGATCCTTTAGCTACGGCACTCCCAGGCAGAGTGCTAGTAGTGCTATGCCCGGGACTATGGATCTGGGGTTGCCCCTGACAACACTGTCCGTATATAGACAGTGACGTCAGGAACTTTGTGGTACTACCTGGGAGGAGGGGGCTGTGTGGTACTACCTGGGAGGGGGGCTGTGTGACACTATCTTCTATATGGGGGCATAAACAGGGCCTAACGTCTATATGGGGGCACAAAGTGACAATTTTTTATGGCATTTTACTGCTGTTGTGAGATCCCCTGCAAAGGGGCCCACTAAGTCTGTGTCACCCAAGGGCCCACATAAACCTGGAGCCGGCCCTACTGACTGGCGCACTAGAGTACCTGAGGATCCTCTGGTGAGTCCAAAGTCTGACACAATTTTGGGCCCTAATATACCTGGGTTCTAAAGGTCTAGTCGAAGTCACCCCATTTGGAACTGACTTTGTGATCAATCACAAGGTCTAATTCTTATGTTGATGGAAAATGACTTGTTAGACCTTATTGAAGATATGTCCTGTGTGTGCAATGATAACAACAAAGATTATGATGCAAAAATCTAAACATCCATGTTATGTAGGCGAGTGCTGGGTGTTCCCAAAAATATTTTCTATGCTCTGAAAACATGTGACCATCTACCCACACACAGTGGAGGCAACCATTTTGTGGTCAGGGCCAGTACCAAAGGACTTCTATAGGAGAGAGAGATTTTAATGTGTGTGGTCATTGACCCTGACCCGGGACCCCACCCGATGATGACGCAGTAATGGAGGTAGACATAGTACATTAAAAAGCTTTACTTTGGATGGGCCACAAAGTGTAATGGTTACAGGCAGTAGTATTTAGCGTAGCAATTACAGGGTTGGAACACAGTTTTGCGGTTACAGTATCTTAAAGTGCACAAACACGCTTGGCGATCACAGCCTCTCGGAGGTCCTTAGCTTAGCAGTTACAACAGCCTCTGAGAGGCACTTAGCTTGGCAGTACAACTTTGATGGGCACTTGTCTTGGCATTCTCTTTTGATCACTTTTCCAGGCGGTGGTGACTAGGCCTTTACCTGGCCAAAGTACAGGATTATGCTGGAAGTGGTCCATAACTAATTGCAGGATCCATACTCACATGGCCTCTGAGAGAGCGCACTCTTCCCAACAGACCCAAGATTCACAGCAGTCCAGAACTGCTCAGCAGGACACACGGGGCTGCCTGTGCAGCGACGAATGCTGGCACGACCCAATCCACTCAGACTCGCTCTGGTTCTCTGCTCGTCGCCAGTCCCGTGTGCTTTGAACAGTTGCACCTGACAGACTTTCCAAATAAACGCCACTCTGACTTTCTGACGACTCACAGACACTTCTTATTATGAGGCGCGCTGAAGTGCTTTCTTGCTCCACCCTTGTACGGAACCCGTGTGGCACACTGATAATGCGTCCGCACACCTGACCACAGACTTAGCCAGCCATCTCTGCCCACCTAAAACAACACAAACATTACAACGTATTAAAGGCACAACACCTGCAACAGAAAACACGTTAGAACATGGTATAACACAACCGTCCAATTGCTTAATTGAGGCTGGTTCAATGGCATTTCTTGTACGTGGTGCGTATTACAGTCAAAGTTCACTTATGCGGAGCACCTCCTAACAATTCTACAAAAACAAGTATGATACAGTTACTGGACATTTCACGAGTTCACTTCAACCATTGGCTGCAGATATGGGACAAACATGTTTTTTATCCCAAGCATTTCCTCCCTGATTCAGCAAATCTAAGCAAAAAAACATTAGATTATAGTCATCATTGCTTCCCTGAATATGGACTCAGGCAGCAGCATCGAACATGAGAGAATTGATGAGGATGATGATGAGACCCATTCAGGTAACATTCATTTAAACTCTATTTTTTATTATTTTATACATTTAAATGGTTTATATTATTGCTTTTTTATGTTGAGTGACTGACAACTGTAAGTAAGCAGCAATCGATAAAAGGTAGACTACAAATACTGTAGCAGATAATTGTAAAAATATTTAAAGAACCCATCTTTATTTTACTGTCTTTGAAAACTCCAATGCCATATTTTAGGCTTCGTTCACATCTCCGTTGGGGATACATACGTGGGTTCCGTCAGACCTTTCTGTCAGGGGAACCCTCGAATGAAAACAAAACGGAAATAATAGCTTTCCGTTAGCATTACCATTGATTTCCGTTGCTAATGGTTTCCGTTTGTCTACGTTACATAAGGTTACTGTTTTTTTTACGGAATCAATAAAGTCTTAACCTGTACTACACGTCCTGTGCTGTACTCTACCTGTACTACATGTACAATACTGCTCTCTACCTGTACTACATGTACTGTACTTCACTCTACCTGTACTACATGTACTGTACTGCTCTCTACCTATATTACATGTTCTATACTGCTCTCTACCTGTACTACATGTCCTGTACTGCTCTCTACCTCTACTACATGTACTATACTGCTCTCTACCTGTACTACATGTACTGTGCTGCCCTCTACCTGTACTACATGTACTATACTGCTCTCTACCTGTACTACATGTCCTGTACTGCTCTCTACCTCTACTACATGTACTATACTGCTCTCTACCTGTACTACATGTACTGTGCTGCCCTATACCTGTACTACATGTACTGTACCGCTCTCTACCTGTACTACATGTCCTGTACTGCTCTCTACCTCTACTACATGTACTATACTGCTCTCTACCTGTACTACATGTACTGTGCTGCCCTCTACCTGTACTACATGTACTATACTGCTCTCTACCTGTACTACATGTACTGTGCTGCCCTCTACCTGTACTACATGTACTATACTGCTCTCTGCCTGTACTACGTGTACTGTACTGCTCTCTACCGCTACTACATGTACTATACTACTCTCTACCTATACTACGTGTACTGTACTGCTCTCTACCTGTACTACATGTCCTGTGCTGTACTCTACCTGTACTACATGTATAGTACTGCTCTCTACCTGTATTACATGTACTGTACTGCTCTCTACCTGTACTACATGTACTGTACTTCACTCTACCTGTACTACATGTACTGTACTGCTCTCTACCTGTATTACATGTCCTGTACTAATCTCTACCTCTACTACATGTACTATACTGCTCTCTACCTGTACTACATGTACTGTGCTGCCCTCTACCTGTACTACATGTACTGTACCGCTCTCTACCTGTACTACATGTACTGTGCTGCCCTCTACCTGTACTACATGTACTGTACCGCTCTCTACCTGTACTACATGTCCTGTCTTGCTCTCTACCTCTACTACATGTACTATACTGCTCTCTACCTGTACTACATGTACTGTGCTGCCCTCTACCTGTACTACATGTACTATACTGCTCTCTACCTGTACTACATGTACTGTGCTGCCCTCTACCTGTACTACATGTACTATACTGCTCTCTACCTGTACTACGTGTACTGTACTGCTCTCTACCTCTACTACATGTACTATACTGCTCTCTACCTGTACTACATGTACTGTGCTGCCCTATACCTGTACTACATGTACTGTACCGCTCTCTACCTGTACTACATGTCCTGTACTGCTCTCTACCTCTACTACATGTACTATACTGCTCTCTACCTGTACTACATGTACTGTGCTGCCCTCTACCTGTACTACATGTACTATACTGCTCTCTACCTGTACTACATGTACTGTGCTGCCCTCTACCTGTACTACATGTACTATACTGCTCTCTACCTGTACTACGTGTACTGTACTGCTCTCTACCGCTACTACATGTACTATACTACTCTCTACCTGTACTACGTGTACTGTACTGCTCTTTACCTGTACTACATGTCCTGTGCTGTACTCTACCTGTACTACATGTATAGTACTGCTCTCTACCTGTATTCCATGTACTGTACTGCTCTCTACCTGTACTACATGTACTATACTGCTCTCTACCTGTACTACGTGTACTGTACTGCTCTCTACCGCTACTACATGTACTATACTACTCTCTACCTGTACTACGTGTACTGTACTGCTCTTTACCTGTACTACATGTCCTGTGCTGTACTCTACCTGTACTACATGTATAGTACTGCTCTCTACCTGTATTCCATGTACTGTACTGCTCTCTACCTGTACTACATGTACTATACTGCTCTCTACCTGTACTACATGTACTGTGCTGCCCTCTACCTGTACTACATGTACTATACTGCTCTCTGCCTGTACTACGTGTACTGTACTGCTCTCTACCGCTACTACATGTACTATACTACTCTCTACCTATACTACGTGTACTGTACTGCTCTCTACCTGTACTACATGTCCTGTGCTGTACTCTACCTGTACTACATGTATAGTACTGCTCTCTACCTGTATTACATGTACTGTACTGCTCTCTACCTGTACTACATGTACTGTACTTCACTCTACCTGTACTACATGTACTGTACTGCTCTCTACCTGTATTACATGTCCTGTACTAATCTCTACCTCTACTACATGTACTATACTGCTCTCTACCTGTACTACATGTACTGTGCTGCCCTCTACCTGTACTACATGTACTGTACCGCTCTCTACCTGTACTACATGTACTGTGCTGCCCTCTACCTGTACTACATGTACTGTACCGCTCTCTACCTGTACTACATGTCCTGTCTTGCTCTCTACCTCTACTACATGTACTATACTGCTCTCTACCTGTACTACATGTACTGTGCTGCCCTCTACCTGTACTACATGTACTATACTGCTCTCTACCTGTACTACATGTACTGTGCTGCCCTCTACCTGTACTACATGTACTATACTGCTCTCTACCTGTACTACGTGTACTGTACTGCTCTCTACCTCTACTACATGTACTATACTGCTCTCTACCTGTACTACATGTACTGTGCTGCCCTATACCTGTACTACATGTACTGTACCGCTCTCTACCTGTACTACATGTCCTGTACTGCTCTCTACCTCTACTACATGTACTATACTGCTCTCTACCTGTACTACATGTACTGTGCTGCCCTCTACCTGTACTACATGTACTATACTGCTCTCTACCTGTACTACATGTACTGTGCTGCCCTCTACCTGTACTACATGTACTATACTGCTCTCTACCTGTACTACGTGTACTGTACTGCTCTCTACCGCTACTACATGTACTATACTACTCTCTACCTGTACTACGTGTACTGTACTGCTCTTTACCTGTACTACATGTCCTGTGCTGTACTCTACCTGTACTACATGTATAGTACTGCTCTCTACCTGTATTCCATGTACTGTACTGCTCTCTACCTGTACTACATGTACTGTACTTCACTCTACCTGTACTACATGTACTGTACTGCTCTCTACCTGTATTACATGTCCTGTACTAATCTCTACCTCTACTACATGTACTATACTGCTCTCTACCTGTACTATATGTACTGTGCTGCCCTCTACCTGTACTACATGTACTGTACCGCTCTCTACCTGTACTACATGTCCTGTCTTGCTCTCTACCTCTACTACATGTACTATACTGCTCTCTACCTGTACTACATGTACTGTGCTGCCCTCTACCTGTACTACATGTACTATACTGCTCTCTACCTGTACTACATGTACTGTGCTGCCCTCTACCTGTACTACATGTACTATACTGCTCTCTACCTGTACTACGTGTATTGTACTGCTCTCTACCTCTACTACATGTACTATACTGCTCTCTACCTGTACTACGTGTACTGTACTGCTCTCTACCTGTACTACATGTCCTATGCTGTACTCTACCTGTACTACATGTACTATACTGCTCTCTACCTGTACTACATGTACTGTACTTCACTCTACCTGTACTACATGTACTGTACTGCCCTCTACCTGTATTACATGTACCATACTGCTCTCTACCTGTACTACATGTCCTGTACTGCTCTCTACCTCTACTACATGTACTATACTGCTCTCTACCTGTACTACATGTACTGTGCTGCCCTCTACTTGTCTACCTGTACTACATGTACTGTACCGCTCTCTACCTGTACTACATGTACTATACTGCTCTCTACCTGTACTACATGTCATGTGCTGCCCTCTACCTGTACTACATGTACTATACTGCTCTCTACCTTGTCTACATGTACTGTGCTGCCCTCTACCTGTACTACATGTACTATACTGCTCTCTACCTGTACTACGTGTACTGTACTGCTCTCTACCTCTACTACATGTACTATACTGCTCTCTACCTGTAATACGTGTACTGTACTGCTCTCTACCTGTACTACATGTCCTGTGCTGTACTCTACCTGTACTACATGTACTGTACTTCACTCTACCTGTACTACATGTACTGTACTGCTCTCTACCTGTATTACATGTCCTGTACTAATCTCTACCTCTACTACATGTACTATACTGCTCTCTACCTGTACTATATGTACTGTGCTGCCCTCTACCTGTACTACATGTACTGTACCGCTCTCTACCTGTACTACATGTCCTGTCTTGCTCTCTACCTCTACTACATGTACTATACTGCTCTCTACCTGTACTACATGTACTGTGCTGCCCTCTACCTGTACTACATGTACTATACTGCTCTCTACCTGTACTACATGTACTGTGCTGCCCTCTACCTGTACTACATGTACTATACTGCTCTCTACCTGTACTACGTGTACTGTACTGCTCTCTACCTCTACTACATGTACTATACTGCTCTCTACCTGTACTACGTGTACTGTACTGCTCTCTACCTGTACTACATGTCCTATGCTGTACTCTACCTGTACTACATGTACTATACTGCTCTCTACCTGTACTACATGTACTGTACTTCACTCTACCTGTACTACATGTACTGTACTGCCCTCTACCTGTATTACATGTACCATACTGCTCTCTACCTGTACTACATGTCCTGTACTGCTCTCTACCTCTACTACATGTACTATACTGCTCTCTACCTGTACTACATGTACTGTGCTGCCCTCTACTTGTCTACCTGTACTACATGTACTGTACCGCTCTCTACCTGTACTACATGTACTATACTGCTCTCTACCTGTACTACATGTCATGTGCTGCCCTCTACCTCTACTACATTTACTATACTGCTCTCTACCTGTACTATATGTACTGTGCTGCCCTCTACCTGTACTACATGTACTGTACCGCTCTCTACCTGTACTACATGTCCTGTCTTGCTCTCTACCTCTACTACATGTACTATACTGCTCTCTACCTGTACTACATGTACTGTGCTGCCCTCTACCTGTACTACATGTACTATACTGCTCTCTACCTGTACTACATGTACTGTGCTGCCCTCTACCTGTACTACATGTACTATACTGCTCTCTACCTGTACTACGTGTACTGTACTGCTCTCTACCTCTACTACATGTACTATACTGCTCTCTACCTGTACTACGTGTACTGTACTGCTCTCTACCTGTACTACATGTCCTATGCTGTACTCTACCTGTACTACATGTACTATACTGCTCTCTACCTGTACTACATGTACTGTACTTCACTCTACCTGTACTACATGTACTGTACTGCCCTCTACCTGTATTACATGTACCATACTGCTCTCTACCTGTACTACATGTCCTGTACTGCTCTCTACCTCTACTACATGTACTATACTGCTCTCTACCTGTACTACATGTACTGTGCTGCCCTCTACCTGTACTACATGTACTATACTGCTCTCTACCTGTACTACATGTACTGTGCTGCCCTCTACCTGTACTACATGTACTATACTGCTCTCTACCTGTACTACGTGTACTGTACTGCTCTCTACCTCTACTACATGTACTATACTGCTCTCTACCTGTACTACGTGTACTGTACTGCTCTCTACCTGTACTACATGTCATGTGCTGCCCTCTACCTGTACTACATGTACTATACTGCTCTCTACCTTGTCTACATGTACTGTGCTGCCCTCTACCTGTACTACATGTACTATACTGCTCTCTACCTGTACTACGTGTACTGTACTGCTCTCTACCTCTACTACATGTACTATACTGCTCTCTACCTGTAATACGTGTACTGTACTGCTCTCTACCTGTACTACATGTCCTGTGCTGTACTCTACCTGTACTACATGTACTGTACTGCTCTCTACCTGTACTACATGTACTGTACTGCTCTCTACCTGTACTACATGTCCTGTACTGCTCTCTACCTCTACTACATGTACTTTACTGCAAAACACCTGACCTACATTTACTGTAATACATTCTACCTGTACTACATGTACTGTGCTGCACTCTACCTGTACTACATGTACTGTACTGCTATCTACCTGTACTACATGTACAGTATGGCACTTTACTTGTACAATATGTACTGCACAGCTTCTACCTATGTCAGGACAATATACTTATTTTGGACATTATGTGAGGGTTTCTTCATTTATTCACAATGTGTACTGTATAGAACCCTGAAGAAGGTCCTGTCCTTAACATACAACGTGGTTCCACATCTTCCAGTAGATCTTCTTGCCTATTTTATGTAAGGACTTGCTTTATATGTATTATTTATCTGCTATTTTTTCTTTGAAGTTAATTTTTGGACATTTTGGGTTGATATGTTTCGGGGCTTTAGAACCACTTACTAGTTTTTCATATTATATGGTCTCAAGTTACAATATTTTCAAGTTACACTGGTGATCCTGGAAATAATTAATATTGTAACTTGACTTCAAGTCACTCACAGCGTAAGTAAATTTATGGATGTACTGAAATTTCCTGGAAAGTTGACCTGGCTATAAATTTAGGTCACAATATACCAGCCTGGTAAATTCATTACACGATTTTGTCTTCCCATTACAGGAAAAAGGTGGTTTTATTCTTACACACAAAAAACTGAATGGATTTCCTATGGTCTTCTGGTCCTATTGTATGTTCTCATCTTGGCACTCTTTATTATTACATTTTCTGCAGGTAATATTATTTAGCTTATTCCTAATGAAAATTGTGATCAAATAAATTGTGTCACAGTGTCAAGGAACAGTGTCATCGCAAATAATTTTTTTATATGTTAAAGATGTTAGTGCTGTAATAAAAACGTTTATATTCATTTGTGTGTTTGTGTTTTACTGTTTCTTATTTTTACACTTTTTCTTCCCTATGGGGGCTGCCATTTTTTGTTCCATTTCTGTGTGTGTCGATTAACGACACACACAGACATGGAATACGGCAGCCACAGTCCCATAGGGACTGCGAACGGCTCCCGTCCCATTGACTGCCGTGTACGGCGTCTGTGTGGGAACTGCGCATGCGCCGCTCCCACACAGTCCTATTCGAAATTGGCGCCGTCCGGCGCCATTTTCCTGTGGACCGGAAGTCGCGGCCAGACAGTAATATTACTACTTCCGGTCGCGGCTTCCGGACTTGTGCACATGGAACAGCGGCAGCAAACGGAGCGGACGGGCCGGAGGGAGCCGCGGCGGCAGGAGCAGGTAAGAGATTTCAATGTATGTTAGTGTTTGTGTGTGTTTACTACTGTATGTAAACCTACTACACTGTGGGTTACCTCAAAAAATGGCGACACACAGTGTAGGAGGTTAAACCTTTCAAACCCCTCGTTTATCCCGGCACTAGCCAGGATAAAGGAGGGGTGGATGCTGAGAGCTCACTAGAGCGAGGGCTTTTAACCCAATGTTGCAATGCTGCAAATTGGGAACAGCCCCATCTAGTGGCCAAAAATGGGTAGTATTATAAATTAGAAATAATTTATAATATTTCCTGGCTCGTGGCAAAAAAAAAAAAAAAATTTGAACAATGTTTAATCACCCACACACTAAATGTTTAAATTTTAAAAAAAAAAACATGTTTTTCTGGCAACACATTCCCTTTAAGGCTTTGACAACATCGCTACATGAAGTCAGATGAGAATTGTGGTAAAATCCTGGTCACAATTTTACTTCAATTGTTTTCTATGGGAAAGAAAGTTACAAGTGACCTGGTGACTATAGCAAAAGTTTGACCATCTTTAGAAATGTTGTGATAGTTACAGGGTTCTTTATGACAGTGGATAAAGAGTAATTTTATAAATGCTTTGCTTTATTTTTCGCCTACTGATTCCAACTTCAATGATAATTTATTTTCCGTTTACATCCACAGTAAAGGCCCTTTTGCACCAGCCGAGCATCGGCCGGTGCAGCGAACGCCGATCAACGAGACATCGTTGATCGGCGCTCGTTTGCTCTTGTGACATGGAGCTATGGATTTGGACGAGTGGTTGTTACTCCGATCTCTCGTCCCCATACATTATTATCATGTTGGCAGCGCGTCTCCCTGTTTACACAGGGAGATGTGCTGCCGACAACGATAATATTTTACTTTTTTAAAACTATATGATCAGCAGATGATTGAACGTTTGCTCGTTCATCAGCTGATCGCTGCCCTGTTTACACAGGGCAATTATCGTCAATGAGCGTTTTGTGAACGGTCGTCTGCCCGATAATCGGCCAGTGTAAAACCCCCTTAACTCGGATGGTTATCTGTTACCAGAGAGCAGTGCATTGTGGAAACTCATGACAAATACACAGAGTTTATTAGGTCACATGACTGTAAAGTGTAGATTAGCTATAGTCTTTGCTTGAGGGCAACCGGCAGAATTTTGAAAGGAGCCATAGATATACATGGAGGAAAAAGACAGGTTGGTAAGAAAAAATCAGTATAAATAAAGCAACGTAGTTACTCATTAATTTGTGAAGATTTAAACGAAGAAATTGTTAATAGTGGAGCCACCCTTTAATGTGGCTACTGAGCCGTGAGTGTGAAGTAAACTTTGCAAAAATCTATTAAAAAACCATAGCCTTAAAGGGAACCTGTCACCAGAGTTTCACCTATTAAATCAGCAATACCTGGTGGAAGTGGGTGAAAAATAATTTTTATGTAACCAATGATTATCTTCTAAGTAGGCTCTGTACCTTTAGTATTTTGTTTTTTAGTGTCCCCGCGCCATGTGCTAATGAGCATAAAAGAGTCATATCTTCATTCCTCAAGCCTTTCCGAGTTAAACCCCCAGCACACATGTAATCCCGCACTTGCGCATCGATGTCCTGTTCTGGTGCGTGCGAACAACGGGACACCATATTTGAGCATTCAACTAGATTTGAGGCCTGGACAAAGCAGGGAAGGGTGTTGGACCATATATGCACAGTTGCCAACATTTTAATTGTTTTTTCCAGGGACACTTAGGGTGTGGCGTATTTGGTGGGTGTGTCTTATGGAGGTGTGGCTTATCCGGTGGGTGGGGTATTGCTCTCCAGAATTTCTGCATACAAATAAACAAACAAAAATTTCTGCATTAGTTTGGCTGACAACTACTATGGTGGCCGGTATCTCTGTCTGGTTATCTGGTTATTTAGGGCATGACCACACGTGGCGGATTTCCTCCGCAACTGTCCGCATCAATGCCGCACAGAATCTGCGTTGCAGATTCTGCTGCGGATCTGCACAAAATGTGCAGAAAATTGATGCGGACTGGCCGCTGCGGACTGCAGGAAAAGTGCTTCCCTTCTCCCTATTCAGTGCAGGATAGAGAGAAGGGACAGCACTTTCCCTAGTGAAAGTCAAAGAAATTCATACTTACCGCCCGTTGTCTTGGTGACGCGTCCCTCTTTCAGCATCCAGCCCGACCTCCCTGGATGACGCTCCAGTCCATGTGACCGCTGCAGCCTGTGCTTGGCCTGTGATTGGCTGCAGCCGTCACTTAGACTGAAACGTCATCCTGGGAGGCCGGACTGGAGACAGACGCAGGGAGTTCTCGGTAAGTATGAACTTATATTTTTTTTTACAGATACATGTATATTGAGATCGGTAGTCACTGTCCCGGGTGCAGAAACAGTTACTGCCGATCGCGTAACTCTTTCAGCACCCTGGACAGTGACTATTTACAGACGTCTCCTAGCAACGCTCCCGTCATTACGGGAGCCCCATTGACTTCCTCAGTCTGGCTGTAGACCTAGAAATACATAGGTCCAGCCAGAATGAAGAAATGTCATGGTAGTAAAAACAATACGCTCCGCAGCACACATAAGATCTGCGGACTTCATTGCGGTATTTTGACTCTCCATTGAAGTCAATGGAGAAATTCCGCCATGAGTCCGCAAACAGTCCGCCACTGCTCCGCAACAGACAGAGCATGCTGCGGACACCAAATTTCGCTCCGCAGCCTATGCTCCGCAGCGGAATTTTACGCCTCGTCTAAACGAACACTGCTAAATTAAAGTGTAAGTCAATGGACAAACGGCTCCGCTGCGGATTAACGCTGCGGAGTGTCCGCAGCGGAATTTCAGTGAAATTCCGCCACGTGTGAACCCGCCCTTACAGACAGGTGATGTCTCACTTTATCACTAGGGTTAGGCGATATGTGCTGACCACTACTGGTAGCTTAAAAACCAGCATAGATAGTGCCACACCCAGTACCCCTTGTAGATGGTGCTCCACACAGCCGCCCTGTAGATGGTGCCACACACACCTCCCTGTTGATAGAGCCACTGTGGCTCCATATTTGAGGGGAATCACCAGCCAGAGCATTGCCTTCGCTCTGGTCGGGGATTCCGCTGCAGGAGTTGCCCCTGACATCACTACCCATATATGGACAGTGAAGTCAGGGGCTCCGCCTATGAGCGGAATCCCCGGCCAGGGCATTGGCAGCGCTTTGGCCGGGGATTCCGGCGCTCAAGGAGGAGTGAATGGCAGAGAAGGAAGCTGATAGTTTTCTGCTCTGCCATAGTATTCAATTGTATATGCGTCCCAGGACAGTACTTTTCGGGACTGTGTCTGTAAATTCGGGATAGTCTTGGCAAATTTGCGACTGTTGGCAAGTATGTACATGACCGGCGCAAGTCTTAGACGAGATTTCGTCATTCTGGGCGGGCCAGTTTTCGGCGGTGGGCATAAGAAGAGGAACAAATTAAACTGCCAGATTATTACCATAAAAGGCACAAAATGTTTGCAGACCGTTATTTATGGTCGGAGGAGGACTTTAGGAGAGAGGATAATGGCAATGAACTTTTGACAGCAACAGCCAGCGAGGGGTGAGCAGAGTTCAATGGGTGAAATGCTGTTGACAAGTTCCCTTTTGGAGCCTTTTAGAAGGGGTGATTATCGTGTAAAAAAATCTTAATATTGAGTAAAGGTTTACAATCATTGGCATGTGTAAACATGTGCAGTGATTGCACAATCAGAGAAAGAATTGCTAATTTGTCATTAATTGAATCTTTTATGATGACATTAACATAAATTAACGTTTGGTTGACGTACATGTAAGCAGGCATCAGCTAGTCATTAGCTTACAAAATATTAGATGTAGAATTGTTGGCCGGAAAACCAAGCGATCTCAAATGCAATACAATTATTGAAAAAACATACGATTAGTGTTACATATAAATTCCTGTCTTTCCGACATTAATCGGCACTTGTTTTTACAAACTTATCCTCACGTGTAAAAATACTCTCAGACATCAAGCACACGGTAGTCCATGTGCAGCATGTATAATGTATGTCTCTACCAATGACGTAAATAGAACAGAGTGGGCCCTATAGCAAAGACAAAATATGGTGTTATGTTTTACCAGCCAGGACAGAAGGACCTGGTGTTTGCTTCCCATGCAACCATACCAATTCTATTACTTTTAAGGCGGCCCTACATCTGAGATAGCTGCGTGCCGAACGCTCGTTTGGCCAACTGTTATTTCTCCCGACTACCCAATATACATGTACGCTTTTCTTCTCAATGGGGAGAAGAGACTAAGCCACTGGTGGTAGCTTATCTTCTGTGAAAACAAGGGATTGGGCATGTTAAAATCAAACATGGATTCGGGTCGGGACAGCTACATAAACATTAGATGGTCAGTGGGTTCGGCCGACTTGCATCTAATGTGTGTGGGCATCTTTAGGCCATTTCCCACCCCCTTGTTCTCTAATATTTCAGTTGTTCTGGATTGGAGACACCCATTTTTTGCCACCCAGTAGCAAAGGGGATGGGACCAATCAGGGATGGGCCTTTTCTCTTCAAGCTTCCCATACAGTTGCATGGTATGGTAGGTGTGCTCTTGGTCCATACAATTGCATAGGAGTCCCTACTGCTCCGTACTATAGATTAACTAATGATTTACCCGGATCTACATCAAGTATCTTTGAGGTGAGAATAGGAGTTGTGGTTCCCTAAGATTGGACATTTAAGACGTTCCCTATGGTAATAAAGTTGTGAATCCCTACCTTAAAAAAACTGGTGTGTGCATACTCTACCTTAACCTTGTACTGAATTACTCTTTGATTCTTGCAGCCAATGTTCCCAGTAATCAATTGGTCACTTTAAAAGAGATGAATGACTTCAGGGAAAAAGGTAAGGTGATATGATTATGACTATGATTGTTATTATATAGCATGTACTATAAAGGTACATTACTGCTGTTTTTTTATGTGGTAGTGAAGCCTTTGTCCCCTCCTTAGACACATGGGTCGGGATTTAACTGCAATTTCTGTATAATCTATAGCTACACCGCACCTGGGGACTTATTAAGTAATGTTTAAAGAGACTCTGTCACCACATTATAAGTGCTCCATCTTCTACATAATGTGATGGGCGCTGTAATGTAGATAACGGTGGTTTTTATTTAGAAATACAATCAATTTTGACCAAGTTATGACCTATTTTAGATTTATGCTAATTACTTTCTTAATGCCCAACTGGGCGTTTTTTAGCTTTTGACCAAGTGAGCGTTGTAAAGAAGTGTATGACACTGACCAATCAGCGTCATACACTTCTCTCCATTCAGGTACTAAGCATATGTGCTGTCACTTACTCACACATTAACGTTAAGCGTGATCTCGCGAGCGCACGTTGTCATTTACAGCGTGATCTCGCGAGATCACGCATGCTGTCATTAAGTCCCACACAAACGTTACCGAAGTGTCGGGATTGTGAATAGACATCGCGTCCTGGCTGGAAGCGATGTCTATTCACTCTCAAGACACTTCAGTAACGTTAATGTGTGAGTAAGTGACAGCACATCGTGAACAATGCAAGATCAGTATGTGCTAAGTACATGAATGGAGAGAAGTGTATGACGCTGATTGGTCACTGATTGGTCAGCGTCATACACTTGTCTTTACAACGCCCACTTGGTTAAAAGCTAAAAAACGCTCCGGTTGGGCATTAAGAAAGTCATTAGCAGAAATCTAAAATAGTTCATAACTCTGTCAAAATTGATAATTTTTCTAAATAAAAAACACTGCTGTAATCTACATTACAGCGCCGATCACATTATGTAGAAGATAGGCCACTTATAATGTGGTGACAGAGCCTCTTTAAGTGAATCTGTCAACTGAATATGCTATCCTATGTAAAGGACGCTTATTACAGCTACAGGTCCGTGCTAGTAGTCAAAGCGGCACAACATTTGGCGAACATTCCGCTGTATTCATGAGGGAAGTGCTCCCCCGTCTTTCTCTGCCCTTCAGGACGGTGATTGACAGGCTACTGTGTATACGTTCATATACACCTGACGGTCACCGGGGAGAGGTGGGGGGAGCGCTCCCCTCATGAATACTGCGGACTCATAACTAAGAGTTATTCTATTTTCTCAGCACTCCTGTTAGCCAAACAGCGCACTATAGACAGATCTGCTTAAGGGTATGTGCACACGATAGCAGGCATTTACGTGTGAAAAGACAGACTGTTTTCAAGAGAAAACAGCTGCCTCGTTTCACACGTAATTGCTCCTCCTCGCATTTTGCGAGGCTTCTCTGACAGGCGTAAATTTAGAGCTGCTCTTCATTGAGTTCAATGAAGAACGGCTCAAATTACGTCTGAAAGAAGTGTCCTGCATATAATGTATATAAGTGTCCTGCATATAATGTATATAAGTGTCCTGCATATAATGTATATAAGTGTCCTGCATATAATGTATATAAGTGTCCTGCATATAATGTATATAAGTGTCCTGCATATAATGTATATAAGTGTCCTGCACTTCTTTTGACGAGGCTGTATTTTACACAGTACGTCGGCAAACCCATTCAAATGAATGGGCAGATGTTTGCCGACGTATTGTAGCCGTATTTTCAGACGTAAAACGAGGCATAATACGCCTCGTTTACGCCTGAAAATAGGTCGTGTGAACCCAGCCTAAGACACTACAAGGCACTCTTTATGTCACATATTATTTGATGCATATTTTTTTTATTCACTGCAGTTAATAACCTTTCTTCATCTATGGACCAGCTACATACATCAGTAAAGAGTAAGTCAACAAGCGAAATTACATCAGGGGACATTTTTAATTTGAAATTTATAAATACCAATTTCTGGGTCAAAAAAGCAGTGTCACAAAAGGTACTGAATCGGAGATCCAGTAAGTTGGGAGAATTTAAGGCATTGCTCACTGGGAAAAATATACAAAATAGCTCCACTCCAGAAGCAAAAAAATGTCTCTCCAGTGCCACCTATAGGATTCTACCCTGTAAGACAATCCAATCCACATGACTCTGGTTGTTAGCCAAACCTGAGACACCCTACTCTGTACTGATGTGGAACAAAAACTCAGAAACAAGGATGTCTACAGATGGATGTCCTTGGTTTGGCTGATAACTCGAATCGTGTTTCAAGACTCTTTTCAACTTCTGGAAGTTAACAATGAATGCACCCATTGAACTTTAGCAAGCAGAGATCTTGAAATCGTTGAGGAATCATAAAGTATGCAGAACTTTTTATTAAACAATGAAAACGCTTTATTTGTAGAAACTGGAATACCATCTATGAGGAACCGCACTGATTATCACTAGTTAGGCTTTCAAGGAGGTACACACTTTGATCCTAAAACACTCTTTAAAGAGTGTCTGTCACAAAGATTACCTGTTGATCCTCAGATATTGTGTCCCGATTCCTATGATCCAAATATTAAGATGACATGTTTCTAGTACAGACATTTTTGCATAACTCCCAACATTTGAATGCCATGGACAGTTTTAAGTCTCATCTTTGCATATTTGCAAAAGCCTTACACATTTGGGACGGTTTGGAGGTATGCTTTTGCATAACATAATCCCCGTTCACATTAAGTTTATGCGTTCCGTCGGAGGTATACTCCAAGAAGACCCCCCGATGCATATCTCCGATGAAAGCCCCAAATGTATCCCACTGTATAGCATACAGTGGGATTCTTCGCCCGGGGAGCGGTCCTGGGAGTACTCCTGAAGTCACAGTCCATATATGATGTCAGGAGCAGTGCGGAAGTCCCCGGGCAGAGCGCTAGCTGATGCTCTGCTTGGGGATTCAAGCGATAGGTAACTCCTGACTTTACTTTCCATATATGGACAGTGAGGTCAGTAGCTTTTTCAGGGTCGGAGTCCCGTGGCAGAGCATCTACTAGAGCTCTGCCCAGGGACTTCTGTGCTGTGGAAGCTCTTGACATCACTGTCCATATATGGACAGTGAAGTCAGGAGCTTCCTTAGCTCTGTAGTCCCCGAGCAGAGCATCAGCTATAGCTCTGCCATGGAACTCCAGCACTCCTCTTGACATCACTGTCCAGGAACAAGGAAGTCAGGAGTGCTGGAGTCCACGGGCAGAGCGCTTGTTGATGCTCTGCTGGATACTCCAGTGATAGGAAACTCATGACGTTATTCCATCCTTCAAAAAAAAAAAAAGTATATTGACATATAGCAACCGACGGAGGCTAAAAGGACACTCTTTTGGTCTCCGTCAGGATAATGGAGCCCTATGAAAATGTTTATTGTGTACGTCGTGAGCTTTCCTGAAGTACAATATAGACGTAGGGCAATAGCGTGATGTGAATGGGGCCTTAGAAACACGCACCTAGTCACGCACCTGCAGGATATAGAAGAAACTAAATTAGTCCTTTACAAAATATTGCAAGGAGTCAGCCATTGAAATGTTTTACATCAAATGATCTAGATATATTCTCCAAGCAGGCATGGTGCTGATGGCAGATACCATAGTGTCTATATCCCATTCATTTAGACATTAATAAAGCATGTAGTTTGCCCTTATTATGTGTGGATTCGACTACCAATAAGCTTACCACAAGCTTATCCATTGTTATCAGCATTACCTGCTGCATTAAAATCAATGGGCTTTGTGTGTGATATATAGACATGCCACGTCCTTTAAAATAAGGTCTGGTTTTTAACGTGGCTCTCTATTCTGGCTAATGGAGTGGTACCATTAGATGCCCTAATAGGGTTGTCTCAGGCAGTGCCAGTGGTTGAACAAAATTCCACTAACCACAATGAGAACACAATATCCTCCGGCATGTCAATCTTATTTTATCTTTGTTTCAGAGAAGACTTGTGAGGCCGGATGGAAGCAATTTGATGACAGTTGCTACTCCCTTACTGTATTTAAAGCGGAGTGGTCTAAAATCAGGAATTCCTGTCTCAAAAAAGGGGCGGACCTAGCGGTAATCACCAGTAACCGGGAGCAGGTGAGATAATGGTACAAAATGGGAGTGCTCTGTAGAATTCTAAGGGTATGTTCACACAGGTCAGATTTGCTGAGAAAAACTTAGCAGAAAATCAGACCCAGAAACACCCATACTCACCTCCCCTAGCATTCCCATAGCAATGCCTCACTGCATGTGAAACCATAAAGGGTCGTCTTATCCATTGACAGAACTTACTGTATTCATTTTTACAGCTCGAACTGCATACAGTATACAGCCAGCATGCATTCATTTACACCACATTCATCCGTTCTGTCAGGACCTAAATTTGCATGTTTTTTTGTTATAGGTGAAGGATTGAATATGTGAATCTTTACTTATAGAGCTCACTTATGTCTGATTTCTAGAAGTTTTTCTTTCTGAGAAGTATGTTGAGTACCAAATAAAGTTTGTTTATGGAAGCCCCACTATTAATCGATATAAAAATAAACAATTGTGGGAGACAACAGAGAAGTAGGGGTCATTGAAAAAGTCTCTCCAGATACCCCTGCACCCACTTAAGAACTAGATATCTACAACTTCACTGTACAGTGAAAGGGATCAGCAGTCATTTTCCAAGCACAAATTGCTAGTGATGGGTCATAGGCCTGGTTTGTGATGTATGTTTAGCATGTACGCCAGGAAAGCTCTCGGCGTTTAGGCTAAACGTAACCATAGGGCTCCATTAGCCGAACAGAAGCCAAAAGAGTGTAATTTTTTTTTTTGAGGCATGGAATACCGTAGTAGACTATGTTATTCCAAACAAGGGGATCCTGTAAAAAGAGAACTCTGAAAACTCTTGCAACGGAAACTTGGACTTGAAGTTTTTACTGGTTTTACTAAATGGTGTGAATAGCATGGCTAGCCTTACATGCTTATTGTCTGGACCTGGTGTTTACTTTGTTCCTAGCTGCTCTCTCTTTTTTAGGTTTTCCTTACTTCTTATTCTGATGCTTCTTCAGCCAAACGTTATTGGATTGGACTCCACGATATGGATGATGAAGGCACCTGGATATGGGTCGATGGAACAGATTATCAAACATCTTACCAGTAAGTTTTCCATGGACATAGCAACTACTGATAAAGTTGAATAAGCCAATAAAGGGTTATTACCCAAGGGAACCGTATATTTTTCCAAATACATCAGTGATTTTTGTATTCTGCCATCTTATTTACAGGGAAATTCTACTCTGGAAGGAAAAAAAGAGTCCCTCAAATTTGCTATTATCTTGTAATTGCTAAAATATTTTTCATCTGGTATTCCGGATGGCTGTAACTGGTGAGGATCAAGAGTGTGACATTCAGGTGTTTGTCCAATTTCATCTCAATTGATATCTAAAATGAACATGGTCTGTAGGGTTTCTGAAATGTCAACAGGAATCTTCTGGTACGCTGCACTAATAGAATTTATGCACTTGGCAAATCGGGTGCACGTACCTTGTATGGCCTTATGGTGCCTTCATGGGGCATCATATTCTCCCCAACATGTATGTGTTGTACATAGACATAATTGGGCATCCATACAGGTGCATGGGGCTCAACTAAACCACCGTATGCCTCCGAGTTTATAAAGAGGCATAGAGAGATTTCTTCTGTAGGATTCCATATGTATCTGAATAAAAAATCATTGCACACTCAATTGGATAAATGTGTTAAAGATGTTTTCTCCGCTAGAGGCATTGCTACATAGGTGACCGGTATAAGTTTGCTCAGTAATAACTTAAAAAATGATCATCTTCTTTTCAGGCATTGGAAGAAAGGGGAGCCAAATAATTATGAAGAAAATGAAGATTGCGCCCACTTGTGGAGTTTTGGAGAGTGGAATGATGTTCCTTGTAATTATGAAAATGCTTATGGGATTTGTGAAAAGAAGCTCTGAGCTCAAATCTAAAACCCAACAGAGCTAGCTTTATAAATGAAGAAGAATTATGCATCCTCATACCTATGTCATTTATCCCTGAATGGTTTATGTCTTTAATGATTATATTTTACATGAAGTATGGCCTCACGCACACGCCCGTAAGGGTTTTTACTGTTCGCAAATACGGATCTGATTGCGGAAGTGCCCATGAACTTCTATGGCCGAGTCCGTGCCGCAATTGCGGACAAGAATAGGACAAGTTCTATATTTTGCGGATCATTTCTACAGCCCAGACACACATTCGTAAATATACGAAAAGGTGTCAGTGGCCTACACAATTGAATGTGTCCGCAATTTCCTCCGTAATTACAGATTCCATAATTACGGATGAAAACTGCGGTTGTGTGCATGGGGCTGTAAGGAGATCTTAAAGGGGCCCTATCCCATTCAATTTGTATTTGTCTTTAGTAAAAATCAAGAAACGGTTGTTTAAAATGATCTTGTCTTGACCTTTCCTTGTTTTTCTAAACGTTATACATAATTGTGACATCAAGCATGGTGCCATTTATATTTGTCAAAGCTATTCTGTTGATCTTTTAATGGAATGGGATGCTATTGCTAGAATAAATATAAAACTATCAAAAATGCAGGTATGTGTGCTCCTATGAACATTTTCGAACTCTAATCTGCAGCGCAGGGGCCACTCGTGGCCTGCAATGCCATTCTGTGCGGCCGTTAGCCATCCCTGTGGGTCATCGGTCACTAAGTGGCGTTGACCGTATCTATTGGCGATAATCACAATACACAGACGAGGACAAGGGTGCATAGTAATCCACATGTCAAAACAAGGTATATTTTTGAACAATAAATGTATTTGCCAAAACACGGCTTATTTTCGGCTGTTTTTTGGGCCGTAAACGACCGAAAAACATCTGAAAAATCAAAGGCAGAACGCCTCCAAACATCTGGCCGTTGATTTCAATGGGAAAAACGGCGTTCTGTTCCAACGGGCCGTTATTTTTACGCGGCCATTTTGAAAAACGGCCGCGTAAAAAAAGAACGCCCGCGGAAAAGAACTGCATGTCACTTCTTGAGCCGTTTTTGGAGCCGCTTTTCATTGACTCCATAGAAAAACAGCTTAAAGAACGGCCGTAAAAAAACGCAGCGAAAAACGCGAGTTGCTAAAAAAAAGTCTGAAAATCAGGAGCTGTTTTCGCTTGAAAACAGCTCTGTATTTTCAGATATTTTTGATTTTGTGTGTACACATACCCTAAGGGTGCGTTCACATATATCAGTTGAATTAGCATCAGTTTTTTGTCTCTCAAGTGATTACAACTGATGCAAAAACTGATGCAAATTGTATCAGTTGCCATCAGGCGTTTCATAATTTTTTACTACACAACCATCAGTTGTCATCAGTTTTTACCATCCGTTTTAAATATCAGTTTTTACAACAATGGTCCACCAAAAAGGAAGTCTAGGGTCTGAAAATGTGCCAATTTTATCGGAGTGGTACATAGTCTGTCATAGATTGGATACATGATAGATTAGATACATGTTGTGTACTTGTCATTTCACAAAACTTCTGACATGATACTGGCATGTCAGAAGTTTTTTTGTTGGGGTCCAGTAGCTGATACTCTCACCAATCACTAAAACAAAGGGGTAAAAACCTCTCTGATCAGCTTTGTTTCGTTATCATGAGAGAGGCAGCAGAGCTGTGTATGCAACCTGCAAAGGTGCCAAACACTAGCACTAACATCAGGGAGGAGCTAGGTTTTAGCGAGTTTACAGCTACCCAATCCCACCCACCTCCTACCCACCCCACACCACGTCGGGATTGCTGTTGTTTCTATTAAGACGACATGGTCTGGGTGTCATTTTTGACAGCCGTTTTGCATCTGTTCTGTGTCTGTGTTTCTGTTTTTGATGGCTTATTAAAATCAGTTTTTTTTACTGTCCGTTCTAAAAATGGATGAATTTCATTTATAGATAATGCCCCAGTGCCCTCTGAAGATAGTGTCACACAACCCCTGTAGATAATGCCACTGAAGCCCTCTGTAGATAGTGCAACACAACTCCCCCCCCCCCCCCCCCCGGATAATGCTGCAGTGCTCTCTGTAGATAATGCCGCAGTGCCCTCTGTTGATAGTGCGACACCCCCCGTGGATAATGCTGCAGTGCCCTCTGTAGTTAACACAACAGTTCCTTCTGTAGATAATACCACAGTGCCCTATGTAGATAGTGCCACACAGCCCCCTGTAGATAGCGCCACACACACCCCCTGTAGATATGCCACACAGCCACCTGTTGGTAGTTGCTGAAACTCTGGACGGGGATTCCGCTCCTAGAGGAGCCCCTGACATCAATGTCCATATATGGACAGGGACATGAGGGGCTCTATCTAGAAGCAGAATCCCCGGGCCAGAGTATTGCCGACGCCCCGGCCGAGGATTCTGCTCCTAGAGGGAGCACCTGATGTACCTGTCCATACATGGACAGCATCCCCTATCCACCCCACACCACACCGGAATTGCTGTTGTTTCTATTCAGATTACATGGTCTAGGTGTCGGCTGTTAAAAACTGCAGTTTTGGTCCATTTTTTACATCCATTTTGCATCTGTTCCGTGTCTGTGTTTCAGTTTTTGGTGGCTGATTGTAATCTGTTTTTTACTGTCCGTTCTAAAAATGGATGAATTTCATTTATAGATGATTCCACAGTGCCCTCTGTAGATAGTGCCACACAATCCCTGTAGATAATGCCACAGTGCCCTCTGTAGATAATGCCACAGTGCCCTCTGTAGAGAATACAACAGTGCCCTCTGTAGGTAATGCCACAGTGCTCTCTATAGATAATGCCACAATGCCTTCTGTAGATATAGATAGTGCCACACAGCCCCCTGTAGATATGCCACACAGCCCCCTGTAGTTAGATGCCTAAGCTCTGGACGGGGATTCCACTCCTAGAGGAGCCCCTTACGTCAGGGACATCAGGGGCTCCCTCTAGAAGCAGAATCCCCGGCCGAGGGGGCTGTATGGCACCATCTACTCCAGGAGGGGAATCGCTGCAAAAGCGTTGGGATTCCGGTACAGGAAGACCTCTGAAGTCACTGTCCATATATGGACATGGAGGTCAGGGGCTCCCTCTAGTAGCGGAATCCCTGGCCACTCGCCGGCAATGCTCTGGCCGGGGATTCCCACGCCAGAGCATTGGATTTTTTTTTTTTAATATACATAATGCCACAACAACAACAAGAAATTAATATACAGTGGTTGTGTGTTTATTGTGTTTCGCACTCAGGGTAATATGCACCTTATAGCTTTATAATTGACTGAGGAAAATATTGAAGTTGTCCCCTGCTCACTTCAGAATTTGGAGATGAGTACAGTGTACAAAAGGATTTTATAGCTGCTAAAAGATGCCACCCAATGGTGCAACACAGGGACTGCTTGATTGTCAGTTTAAGGGGGGCCTACCAAGGCATCCACTAATTTACCCATATTAGGGAATTGCATAAATACCCCAACATAAAGAGGTCTGTGTGATTATATATCCTTTTTTAACCCCTTCCGTACTAGGCTAACACTAGTGTAACTACTGCATGTCACCCTCTAAATTTATAGTAATCTTTACTATGTACTTGTGAAATTCAATTCAAGGGAAGATAGTTGAATGTTCACTGAATCAAGGCTACAAGTAGAACACTCTACTGACTGGCACAGCATACATCACCATAGGACCTACAAACTACCACTCCTGGAGTTTCTGTAGCGTAGTGGTTATCACGTTCGCCTAACACGCGAAAGTTTCCCAGTCAGAAACATGTTTTTGTTTTTATTTTATTTTTCACAATCATTACTATTATTATTAAAAAATTTTCATTTCGTTGTTGAAGGAGAAAAATAATCGACATATATTCTGCATAGTTATTACTACCTAAATCACTTAACACAATGTGTAAAAATCACAATAAAATATCAACAAATCCACAGCATAAATTGAAATGCTGTGTATTTAAAAACTGCACCGCAGGTCAATCTATGAAAGTTTTTTCTGCAGCGTGTGCATGAGATTTGTTCAAATCCCATCCAGTTTGCTTCTACTGTATTTGCTACAGAATTTGTAGCAACTTTTTGTCAGCAACTTTTTCAGGGATTAGAAGGAGAATTTACAGTAGCAAACATTCTAATTGACAACCAAGTATCATGTATTGTTGTAGTGGGTGGCATTATCTACAGGGGGCACTATGGCATGATCTACGGGGGGCACTGTGGCACTATTTACAGGGGTCAGTGGGTGGCACTATCTACTGTGGGCACTGTGGCATTATCTATGTGGACTGTGTGTGATGCTATCTATTGGAAGAAATGGGAGCCAAATAATTATGAAGAAAATGAAGACTGCAACCCCTTGTGGAGTTTTGGAGAGTGGAATGATGTTCATTGTGATTATGAAAATGCTTATAAGATTTGCAAAAAGAAGTTCTGAGCTCATATCTTACAAATCTAAAACCCAACAGAGCTAGATTTATAAATCACGAAGAATTATGCTTCCTCATACCTATGTCATTTATCCCTGATTGGTTTATTTCTTTAAAGGGGTTGTCCAGCTGTTTTGAAGGGGCTGCAGCGCTTGTACGATCACAGGGGCCGGTCACTGCTCGTATTGTGAATCGCCGACACAGCAGTAGAAGCAGTGTCACGGTTTGTGGGTATGTGGATCCACTAGGCCGCACCGCCGTAGCGGTGAGGCAGCTGGCCAAACAACAGAGCATCGCAGTACTACAAAGTCCCGCACTAGGGTACCTGGATAGTCCAGACAGTGGCCGCAGCTCTGGCACGGATGGATGTGGGTGCCGCAGGTTGCGCCAGACGTGGCGAATCACACTTGTCGTGGAAGATGACACTGGACATGGCAGATGACAGCAGGTGCAGTAGACACGACTCCAACACTAGTAGGCACAGGAACAAGACCACAGCACGGGATACAGGAACAGGTAACAGAGCACGGGTAACAACTGGAACGGGAAAACACTAAGGGACCATTTGCAAGACAGACTTGGGAAACACTAACAACGCTCAGGCAAGGATCAGAAGGGCAGGGACCTTCTTATAGTCCAGGAAATCATATGAGTTGATGATGATTGTTTTCATGTGCGCTCGCTGGCCCTTTAAGACCGCGCACGAGCATGTGTGCGCACCCTACGGGACACAGCGGACCAGAGCTCACTGATCCATGGCTGCGGGCGTTGGGAGGTGAGTAAACCCGACTGCCCGCCGACATGGACGCTACAGTATCCCCCCTCATACGTCCCCTCGTCTTGGGGCCAGAGTGAGAAAGGAACTTCTTAACGAGAGCAGGGGCATCGAGGTTCTGTTCCTGCACCCAGGACCTCTCCTCAGGACCAAACCCTCTCCAGTCCACCAAATAGAAAGTCCTTTCTCCTACCCTTTTGCAGTCCAGGATCTCCCTCACCTCGAACACACCAGAAGAACCATTGGGAGCAACTGTGGAACTGGAAGTCTTGCTGTAGCGGTTCAGGACCAATGGTTTCATGTGGGACACATGAAAGGAATTGGAGATTCTGAGGGTAGGAGGCAGCCCCAGTGTATAGAAAGACAGGGTTTATCTGTTGCAGAATCTCAAAAGGACCGAGGAACCTGTGAGCAAACTTGTATGAAGGCACCTTCAAACTAATGTTCAGTGAGGACAGCCAGACTTTGGTACCTGGAAGATACTGAGGCGGCTCTCTTGTTTTTGTATCCGCTTTTTGCTTCATGCGATCGACTGCCAGCAAAATAGAGGACCGGGTCTGTTGCCAGAATTGAAGAAAGTCCCCAAATACAGAGTCAGCAGCGGGTACCTGAGATGTAGTCGACACTGGAAGAGGGACTCTAGGATGTTGACTGTATACAATGTAAAACGGAGTGGAAGTGGTGGACTCGCTTGTGTCGTTGTTGTACGAGAACTCGGCCCATGGAAGAAGCTGTACCCAGTTATCATGCTGTAAGGAGATGAAGTGGCGGAGATAATTCTCCATGATCTGGTTGATCCTCTCGACTTGCCCATTGAACTGGGGGTGATAGACTGAGGAAAAGTCCAATCTCACATCCAAAATTTTACAGAGGGCTCTCCAGAACTTTGAGGTAAACTGAACCCCCCGATCGGACACAATGTGAAGGGGCAAGCCATGCAAGCGGAAGATATGCTGAATGAAGAGACTCGCCAGTCGAGGAGTAGAAGGTAGGCCAGTAAGCGGGATAAAATGTGCCTTCTTCGAGAACCGGTCAACCACCACCTAGACAGTGTTGCATCCTCCAGAGGGAGGAAGATCTGTGACAAAGTACATCACAATGTGCTGCCAGGGAGCATTGGGTACAGGCAGTGGCAGATTGTCATTAGGTCGGTTCGGGCTGCCGCCCGGGCCCAGGGCTCCCGGGGGGCCCATGGCCGGCCGAACCGCACATGAGGAGGGGGCCCCGGTGCTAGCGGCAGCCACATTCATTTGTATCTGAGTCCTCAGGATTAATACTATAACCTGCAGGTCACGTTCGGCTTGCAGCCTATAAGGCGCTGGGAAGACTCCCTGTGCAGGCCGGCGTGATGAGGTACTGCATCACACTGGTCTGCGCATTAGTCTAGTCCGGAGGATTCACATGCATCCAGCTGGTGCGGCCGCCACGGGGTAAGGTAAGTAAACTGTATATATTTTTTTCGGTGGGGACTATCGCTGTGTATATATTCAAGGAGGGGGGGATTGCTCCGTTACACTATATACGAGGGGGAGTGCTGGATGGCCCTATATACAAGGGGGAGAGTAGCGCTCTGTGGGCCTGTATACAATGGGGGGAGTGCTCTGTGACAATATATACAAGGGGGGGAGTGCTGTGTGGCACTATATACAAAGGGGGAGGGCTGTGTGCACTATATACAAGGGGGGAGCTCTATGTGGTCAAATCCAACAGTACAGTCCATTGCAAGTTCATTTTACAACGCCTTTATTTTCCTCACCTCAAACACAGACACTACCTGACCTACCGGACCTGAGAACTTAGGTTCAATCCAATCGTAGTTTCTGTAGTGTAGTGCTACCTAAATCACTTAACTCAATGTGTAAAAATCACAATAAAATATCAACGAATCCACAGCATAAATTGAAATGCTGCGTATTTAAAAACTGCACCGCAGGTCAATTCATGAAAGTTTTTTTCTGCAGCGTGTGCATGACATTTGTTCAAATCCCATCCACTTTGCTACCACTGTATTTGCTACAGAATTTGCAGTGAGATTATTCTGGCCCAATACCACATGTAAAAACATTTTTCCTCAACTTCTCTAAATTGCCTCGTTAGCGCAGTAGGTAGCGCGTCAGTCTCATAATCTGAAGGTCGTGAGTTCGATCCTCACATGGGGCAAGGATCTTTTTGTCAGCAACTTTTTCTGGGATTAGAACGAGAATTTACAGTAGCAAACATTTTAATTGCCAACCAAGTATCATGTATTGTTATAGTGGGCGGCATTATCTACAGGGGGCACTGTGGCATGATCTACGTGGGGCACCGTGGCACTGTTTACAGGGATCAGTGGGTGGCACTATGTACTGCGGGCAGTTAAAGAGAACCTTTCACCTCCCCAAACATGTGTAGCTTAGTGCAGTATGTTATAGGGAGGGCTTCAAAAACCCTGTAACACGAAAAAAACAAAAACTAACTGTCTCCGTTATTTACATATCAGTGCCGTTATATTTGGCGCCCGATATGTAAATAAGCCCCTGAACAGTCAATGGGGCGTTTCTAACTAACTAAAAGGCAAGGGTCGTGATGTCTCCGCTCTGACACTGTCCAATCAGCTGCGGACAGTGTCAGGGCGGCTTGCGGTGAGTTCCATCCCGCGAGAACAAGCACAGACTGTGTGTTCGTGCTGCAGATAGCGTGCGCGAGCCTGCGCGCGCACCCACACGCATGCGCGCACGGGCGTGCGAGCGCACATAGACGTCACCACTCAGGCCGCAGTAGATCTCCTCCTCATCTCTTCTGCTGCTTCTTACCGTCTCTGCTTCTCACCGTCTCTGCTTCTCCTCCTCGTTCCGTGGCGTGTGAATGATGACGTCGATGTGAGCGCGCGAATGGCCGTGCGCGCATGCGTGTGTGCGCGGGCTTGCGCATGCTTTCTGCAGCATGAACACACAGTCTGTGTATGTTCTTGCGGGAGGGAACTCACCGCAAGTCGTCCTTACACTGTCCGCAGCTGATTGGACAGTGTCAGAGCGGAGACATCACGACCCCTTGCCTTTTAGTTAGTTAGAAACGCCCCATTGACTGTTCAGGGGCTTATTTACATATTGGGAGCCAAATATAACATCATCGATATGTAAATAACGGAGATAGTTAGGATTTTTTTTTTCGTGAGACAGGGTTTTTGAAGCCCTCTCTATAACATGCTGCACTAAGCTGCACATGTTTGGGGTGGTGAAAGGTTCTCTGTAAAGCATTACTACAGGATATTAATTTATTTGGTATAATGTCTAATTTCAAAATTAACCCCTAAGGGTATGTGCACACGATAGCAGGCATTTACGTCTGAAAAGACAGACTGTTTTCAGGAGAAAACAGCTGCCTCGTTTCAGACGTAAATGCTCCTCCTCGCATTTTGCGAGGCTTCTCTGACGCTCGTAAATTTTGAGCTGTGCTTCATTGAGTTCAATGAAGAACGGCTCAAATTACGTCTGAAAGAAGTGCCCTGCACTTCTTTTGACGAGGCTGTATTTTTACGCGTCGTCGTTTGACAGCTGTCAAACGACGACGCGAAAATGACAGGTTGTCTGCACAGTACGTCGGCAAACCCATTCAAATGAATGGGCAGATGTTTGCCGACGTATTGTAGCCCTATTTTCAGACGTAAAACAAGGCATAATACGCCTCGTTTACGTCTGAAAATAGGTCGTGTGAACCCAGCCTTAGGCCTCATGCACACGACCGTGGTGTTTTTCTGGTCCGCAAATTCCAGGACCGTGTTCCGTGGAATGTCATCCGCAGTTCATCCGTATGTAATCCGCAGTTCATCCGTATGTAATCCGCAAAATGCGGATGAAAAAAAAAAAGCCTAGGTAAAACAGGATGACGACAGAACTCATTCCCGCTCGTCGCCTAGCAACACTTCCGCAAATCCGCAAACTGCGGATGACATACGGAGGTGTATCCGCAATTTCCACGGGCCCATTGACTTCTATTGGCATGTCCGCAGCGCATTTGCGGCCCGAAATAAGACATGTCCGGAGTTTCTGCGGCACGGATGTGCGGACATGCGGAGAGCCGTGAAAACACGGATAGTGGGTATGGCCACATAGAAATGAATGGGTCCGCAATTAACCCGTGGATTTGCGGTGGAATTGCGGACGCAAAAACACGGTCGTGTGCATGAGGCCTTAGTGTCTAAGCCTGTTTTTGCCTTGTGGACACAGCCAATTTTTGAAAATCTGACATGTGTTACTTTATGTGGTAATAACTCCGGAATGCTTTTACCTATCCAAGCGATTCTGAGATTTTGTTCTCGTGACAAATTGTACATTATGATACTGAAAAAATTTGGTCGTTAAATTGAATGTTTATTTGCAAAAAACACCAAAATTTACAGAAAATTTGCAAAAATCGGCATTTTTCTAAGTTTTAATGTATCTGCTTGTAAAACAGATAGTAATACCACACAAAATAGTTACTAGTTAACATTTCCCATATGTCTACTTTATGTTTGCATCATTTTTTTCACATCCTTTAATTTTTCTAGGATGTTACGAGGCTTAGAACTTTAGCTGCAATTTCTCACATTTTCAAGAAAATTTCAAAAGGCTATTTTTTCAGGTACCAGTTCAGTTCTGAAGTGGTTTTGATGGCCTTATATATTAGAAAGTCCCCATAAATCACCCAATTTTAAAGATTGCACCCCTCAAAGTATTCAAAACAGCATTCAGAAATTATTTTAATTCTTCAGGCGTTTCACAGGATTTAAAGCAAAATAGATGTGAAATTCACAAATGTCATTTTGTTTTATGAAATTCATTTGTAATACAGTTTTTTATGTAACACAGAAAGTTTTATCAGAGAAACGCAACTCAATATTTATTGCCCAGATTCTGCAGTTTTTAGAAATATCCCACATGTGGCCCTAGTGTGATAATGGACTGAAGCACAGACCTCAGAAGCAAAGGAGCACCTAGTGGATTTTGGGGCCTCTATTTTATTAGAATATATTTTAGGCACCATGTCAGGTTTTAAGAGGTCTTGTGGTGCCAAAACAGTAGAAATCCCCCAAAAGAGACCCCATTTTGGAAACTACACCCCTCAAGGAATTTTTCTAGAGGTATAGTTAGCATTTTGAGCCCACAGTTTTTTTGAATAAATTTATTGGAACTAGTCTGTTAAAAGAAAATGTTTTCGTTTTTACAAGGAATAAAGGAGAAAAAGCACCCAAACATTTGTATAGCAATGTCTTCCTGATTATGGAAATACCCCATATGTGGTCATAAACTGCTGTTTGGACCCACGGCAGGGCTCAGGAGGGAACGAGTGCCATTTGGATTTTGGAGTGCAGATTTTGCTGGAATGGATTTTGGTGCCATGTCGTGTTTGCAAAGCCCTGGAAGGACCATAACAGTGGAAACCCCATTTTGGAAACGACACCCCTCAAAGTATTTTTCTAGGGGTATAGTTAGCATTTTTACCCCACACGGTTTTTGCAGAATTCATGGGAATTATGCAGTGAAATTGAAAATCTAATTTTTTTTCTAATAAAATGTAGATTTAGCTTAGATTTTTTTCACTTTTACAATAGATAAAGGAGGAAAACCACCCCAACATTTGTAAAGCAAACTCTACTGAGCACAGCAATACACCATATGTGGTAATAAACTGCTGTTTGGACACACCTCGGGGCTTAGAAAGGACGGAGCACCATTTGACTTTTGGAGCTCAAGATTTGCTGGAATGGTTTGCGGCCCCATGTCACATTTCCAAAGCCACTGAGGGGCCAAAATAGTGCAAACCCCGCAAAATTGACCCCATTTGGGAAACTACAACCCTTGTGGAATTTATCTAGTGGTTTAGTGAGCATTTTGACACCACAGTTTTTTTGCTGAATTATTGGAATTATGCAGTGAAAATGAAAATCTACATTCTTTCCACTAAAATGTTGAATTTTTTTCATTTTGACAAGGAATAAAGGAGAAAAAACACCCCAACAATTGTAAAACAATTTCTCCCGAGTACAGCAATACCCCATATGTGGTCATAAACTTCTGTTTGGACACACGGCAGGGCTCAGAATGGCAGGAGTGCTACTTGGCATGTAGATTTTGGTTGATTTTTTGGGCGCCATGTCGCATTTGCAGAGCCCCTGAGGTACCAGTACAGTAGAAACCCCTGGGAAGTGACTCCATTTTGAAAACTATACCCCTCAGGGTAATTATCTAGGGGTGTAGTGAGCATTTTGATCCCACAGGTGTTTTATAGATTGTATTAGAATGAGGCAGTGAAAATGAAAAAAAAAAAAATTCCCCCAAAAAATATGTAGTTTTGCACCCAATTTTTTTCCCACAAGGCGTAATAGGAGAAAAAAACAAAACACAAATTGTTACCCAATTTCTCCAGAGTGCGGCAATACCCCATGTGTGGCCCTAAACTGCTGTTTGGGCACATGGCAGCGCTCAAAATCTCATCCACTTGGCTTCTACTTTATTTGCAGAATCAGTCTGATTATTCTCCAGACAGCTATGACACCCACAGACTCCTGACAGGCACTTCTAACACTCAACCACTGAGCCAAACTAAACGTCCCTGAGACTCAGCTCTCTCTCAGACTAGCAAGCAACAGGGTAACCTTGCCTCTGATCACAACAGCGAAATAATAAATAACAGACATACAACAATAGAAGTCAAATCCAACAGCACAGTTCATTGAAGGTCCATTTTCCAACGCCTTTATCTTCCTCACCTCAAACAAAGACACTACCTGACCTACCGGACCTCAGAACTTAGGTACAAGCTACCACTTCCGCGGTTTCTGTAGTGTAGGGGTTATCACGTTCACCAAACACGCGAAAGCTCCCAGATTCTAAACCGGGCAGAATCATGTTTTTGTTTTTATTATATTTTTTACAATTATTACTATTATTATTATTTTTTTTCCATTTCTTTAGTTGTTGAAGGAGAAAAGAATCAACATATATTCTGCATAGATATTACCAGCTAAATCATTAATTCAATGTGTAAAAATCACAATAAAATATCAAAGAATCCACAGCATAAATTGAAAAGCTGCGTATTTAAAAACTGCACCGCAGGTCAATTCATGAAAGTTTTTTTCTGCAGCGTGTGCATGAGATTTGTTCAAATTCCATCCACTTTGCCACTACTGTATTTGCTACAGAATTTGCTATGAGATTTTTAAGCCCCAATACCACATTTAAAAACATTTTTCATTAAAGGACTCTCAGTTGCCTCGTTAGCGCAGTAGGTAGCGCGTCAGTCTCATAATCTGAAGGTTGTGAGTTCGATCCTCACATGGGGCAAATATCTTTTTGTTAGCAACTTTCTCTGGGATTAGAAGAAGAATTTACAGTGCCAAACATTTTAATTGCCAACCAAGTATCATGTATTGTTGTAGTGGGTGGCATTATCTATGGGGGGTACTGTAGCGTGATCTACTGCGGACACTGTGACAATTTTTACAGGGGTCAGAGGGTTGCACTATCTACTGGGGGCAGTAAAAGCATTACTACAGGATATAAATTTATTTGGTATAATGTCTAATTTCAAAATTAATCTAACAAAATCGGAACTATTAGATATAAATATAAAATCAAAAATTTAGATCTAAAATCTCCCCTTTCAAGAATGGTTGCTCTAATATCACCTACTTAGAGGCTAAAATTAATAACGCATACAATAATCTATTCGACCTAAAGCACAAACCATTATTGAAAAAATACGAATCCGATCTGGAAAAGAGGGATAAGTTACAAATCTCTTGGTTTGGAAGCAACAACGTAATAAAAATGGTAAGTTTGCCGAAAATCTTATAAATTCTACAGGTCTTACCAATCGATATCCCTAACATCTTTTTCACAAACCTTAAAAAACTGATATTGAAATTTATATGAAAAGCCAAAGGCTATAGAATTAAATATACCACGCTGATAATACATAAAAAAATCGGGGGGCATAGGATTACCAGATTTCTAAAACTATAGAAACGTGACACACATATGTAGACTCTTAGAATGGCAGCACAACCCTAGAAGAAAACTTTGTGTTGATATTGAGTTGAGTCTGATAAACGATCAATTTGAAAAATTATTTTGGATAAGCACCCCCATAATATGTTCAAATACTCTGACATTCTAAATCCACTAACTAATTTATACTAGTATACAAAAATGTGTGGTTGCCCCTAGAAATGAATGGGTCCTGGGTCCGCAATTTCATCCGGAATTATGAATGAAAATGACGGTCGTGTGCATTGGGTCCTAGACCTGATTTACACGAGCGAGTGCGTTTTGCGCAAGCAAAAAACGCGGCGTTTTGCGTGCGCAAAAGGCACAGAAACAGCTGCGTGTGCCATCATTTTGACACTCCGTTTGGATGTTTGTAAACAGAAAAGCACGTGCATTCAGAGTTTGACAGCTGTTGCGCGAACCACGCAGTTCGCACGGAAGTGCTTCCGTGCGACCTGCGTGGTTTTCACGCACCCATTGACTTCAATGGGTGCGTGATGCGCAAAAAACGCAGAAATAAAGAACATGTCGTGAGTTTTACGCAGCGCACTCACGAATGAATCCACAACATAAAGTGAAATGCTATGTATTTAAAAACCGCACCGCGGGTAAATTTCTGAACGTTTTTCTGCAGCGTGTGAATAAGATTGGTTCAAATCTCATCCACTTTGCTTCTACTGTATTTGCTGCAGAATTTTCAGAATCAGTCTGATTATTCTCCAGACAGCTATGACACCCACAGACACCTGTGGTTCTCGCCAAGTCAGGCACTACTGACACTCGACCACTGAGCCAAACTTAAGACTTTGTTATGTAAAAATCAACTTCTCCCAACCATCCCCTATGCCACTGCATTCCAAGTGTGTGTGTGTGTGTGTGGGGGGGGGGGGGGGGGGGGGTCATTCACTAACTTCTGAACGATTTTAACACTTCTGGTTCTAAAAACCTTAACATTTTATTGCTGCCAATATCCTCTTATGTCCTCCATACCATGATCTCAAATTACAAATTTACACATCTTCAACATTAACTCAAGATAGACGTACTCATCTGCATTCATTCATCACACAAACGGTTTTAAGATACCATTATGGATTATTGATCAAAATGTGCACTAAGAACCTCCCTATTTGTAGGTACATTTAGCTTTAGTGCATATCTATTTATATTTAGTGGTTTATGTGGCATTAGTGTTGCAGGGTGCTGTCGCCATTTTTTTATATCTGCTATCTATCTATCTATCTATCTATCTATCTATCTATCTATCTATCTATCTATCTATCTCTGTCTGTCTGTCTGTCTGTCTGTCTGTCTGTCTGTCTGTCTATCTATCTATCTATCTATCTATCTATCTATCTATCTATCTATCTATCTATCTATCTACCTACCTACCTATCTATCTATCTATCTATCTATCTATCTATCTATCTATCTATCTATCTATCTATCTATCTATCTATCTATCTATCATCTATCTATCTATCTATCTATCTATCTATCTATCTATCTAT